>NC_140320.1:907646-1257646 GCF_964211825.1 Aythya ferina | reverse complement strand
CTTGTCAAGGCGTTTTCTTCTCCTCCCCACATTCATGGTTTTTTTTCTCCCCCTGGATGCTCTATGGACATCCCACAGACTTTGGGGAGGAAGAAAATGCAAGTTTGCTACTTTCAAAAGCAAAAGAGGGGCTTGCATCTCTTTAGCACATGAAATCATTTTTACAAGAAACTTTCTGTCCCTCAGACATCCCTATAATTGCTCAGCCATGAAGCAGAGGGTTTCCAAAAGGAGAGGTTTTACTTGTGCAGAGAACTGGAAACTCCTTCCCTTAATGAAAACCTTTCTTCTTTCCTTTGGTTTCCTCTGAAATTTGAACTGTGAAATGCTGAGATTTGGAAGATGGATCTTTCCTTGCAGGTGGGAGGAGGATGCAACCCCCTCCAAGTGACAGATATCCATGCTTGTGCAGCTGTGGAGAAAAACATCAAGAAAGAAAAAGCATGGAAAAAAAATCCATGCTGGGAGAGGCACAGAAACTTCTCAATTTACCTCCAAATATATTAGTGCATTGAGACGAGTTAGAAACCTCTCCAGGTCTGTGTGCCACAGCTGATGGAAAGAAGCACTATTTTCCTCCATGGAGTCAAGGAAAGAGTCAGACAACAGCAGACAGCAGCAAAGGCTCAGAGATATGAAAATATTACAAAGATGGCTATGGGATGCTGTACTGACTTAGATTTTACAAGTCACCTCTATATTTTTGGAGGTTTCATTTCTACTTTACTCTTTCCCCCTTCCTTCCCTCCTGCCTTCTGTATTTTCTAATTTTAACGGGGACTGAGCATGCTAAAGGGAGGAAAGGGGAAAGGGCAAAAAGCCAGTAGGGGTGCAGAGGTTAATTTTCTAATGAATTTGGCTAATGGGAAAGAAGTCTTGGAGAAGATCGCTCGATGGCAATTTAAAGGCAATTTCAAAAGCCAATTAAAGCATTTTCCATCTCTTTCACCCGTGACTCTTTTAAATGCTTTTCTGAACTCTGCTTGCTTGAGTTTGGCTTTCATGGCAGGAAAACAGACTAAAACCAGAGATGTCTCCTGCAAAGCGAGGCTGTGCCCACTGCTGCAGCAACTTTTTGGCATTGCTGCTGCCTGCTGTGTTTGGCTGCAGCGCCTCCAGCCACCAGCTCCCACCCAGGGCAACACCAAAATAACCAAATAAATTAAATTTGCTGTAAAGGACAATGAAGAACAGAAGCCCTCTTTTCCTTTTGTAGCCATTCCATGTCCTGGTTGTAAGAGTTACAAGGTCTTTAAAGCGAGACTCAGATGACTTAAGTCCCCAAAATACTTGCTGACTTGGGGTTTTGAAGACTCTACACTTTATTCTTTGAGTTAGCAAATGAACCATAAACTCACTCATGTGCAGACAGAAGCACACACAACAAGTATTCCATGATATATACATATATATAAATATATAATGGGTAGCTCAGGGCAGCTGCCTGCCACTTTCTGTTTTGCTCACTTGCCTGGTGGTAAAATTGTGAGTGTCTGAGGATGTGTGTGGGTCTGGTAGCTGCAGGGGCTCTGCAGCCATCTGCACATCCCAGGCTGGAGCTGCTAATCCTGCCTGGCTCTGTCATGGATGTGCAAGCATTTGAGTCACCCAAATCCTAGTTAGTTCAGCCATACCCCAGTTTGTGTAACCCACAGAGGCCATAATTGCTTCTAGAGGGCTGATGGATTTGTTTGATCCACTAAGGCCTCCTAGATGGGTCTTCTGGTGCTGAAAAGCCACCTGTGGAGGCAAATTCCCATTTCGGTCCCCCAGGTGACCTTGCACAGCTCCCTTAGCATCACTCTGCCCTGTGAATCTGAGCCCCTCTGCTCTCCAGGTGCCTTACAGGTGGCTTCAGAGAGGTTATGGCTTTATATAGACATCTATGATTACTAGATTAACAAGCATCTGAGCTCAAATTAACAAACACCATAATCCAGTATAGAAAGAAAAACACTTTTCCTGGGACTTTTTTTTTTTTTTTTTTTTTTTTTTTTTTTTTTTTAAGTACTCACCAAAATGCTTCTCTGGCAGGTAGTAAACTCCTGTGCAAAGCAAGTGTTGGTGCTGAAGTATTTTTGGCAAATCTTGTTGGATTTGAAACCCTGCGCACTGTTTCATTCTTTCCTCTTGGAAAGAGGAACAGGTCCAAAACAGAGCGGTTGAGCAGCTGCCTTCAGTAGTTTTGACAGTTAATGTTTTTGACAGGGCAAAGCCATCTGGGTTAAAGAACACAGAGAATCTGCAGACAGAAGTGAAGGGAAAAGAGTTTGGAGCAGAGGGTTAGGCTTTTGTAAAGCAGTACAAGCAGTACCTGAGGTGAGCTGTGGGATCCTGGTGGGAAAGATTGCTGGAGTGAGCTGTTGGAGCAAGGGATCTTCTCCAGGGTTGAAATGCTCCAGGCCAGCTCCCGGGGGTGATTTGCATTAAGTACTGAAAAAAAAAAATGCTCAACAAGGTGCAGAAGGCTGTGGAGCGGATGGAGCATCCCTCGAGGAATATAGTGGCTTGGAGTGCAAAGGTTAAAAGCAAAAAGCAGAGGGCGAGGGTTCATATCAGGATGTGCATAAAGCAATACTTTGTACTTTGCATTCCCAAAACTGTCAGATTTTGAAAGCTAGGAACTGTTAATATCATGCTTTTGGATGGCCTTGTATTATTTTATCTCACAGCTCATGGCTTGAGCCCAGGACCTGTCTCTGGGTGGCAGCTCGTGGTTTGCAGAGCTGAGATACGGAGCTCTCTGCTTCCTCGTGGTTTCAGCTGAGTGGTGTGTAACTGGGGGAATCCTCTTGAATACAGACTAGCAAAAAGTTCTGGCTTAATTAACGGGAAGATAAATGAGCAAGCTGCTTTGAACCAGCTGGAGACACAGCCCTGTGTGTTACTAAGTCAGCACTTTCTCCTGAACTTCTATTTTAGGCTTTTTGGGTTCTGCCATGGCACCAACAGTTGCTTTTGTTGTTTTCCAGTGAGAAAGACAGCACATATCCATGGGGTCAGGTTCAAAAAGTGAGAGTAAAGGATTGTGGAAGGAAAAAAACAATGGAGAGGGAAGGACCTGCAGGGCCTGAGCCCAGTGCTGACCTGGAGCACGTAGATAACCTTTTCTTTGCTTAATTTAGACCAAGCGTAGGTGTATTCCGGGGGGAATATTTGAATCCATGCTTACAAATACTGATGTAAAAGGAAGTGCCGGCATGGTGAAAATGGATCAGGAAAGAATTAATTGGCCAATAGGGGTGTTCAGAGCATAAACTTTGCAGTCTGTTCCTGTTCCTCCTTGCACTGGAGTGTAGCCAGGGCAGTCCCTGGGCTGTGCGGGGAGCAGCGACTGGAGATCAGGCACCCCATCGCACCCAGGGCCAGACCCACGCAGCTGCTCTCACCATTTTTCCATCCAGATTGTGTTTAGTCTCCAGCAAGCACCAGTAGAAATAATGTGAGCTTTACATAGAGAATCATGGCTTTGTCCTCAAGAAGTGTGAAACACCCAAGCTTGGTACATGCCCCTGCTGGATCGGGGCACAGCAGCAGCATGCTGGAGGACGCGTGCAGGAATAAATCCTAGAGAACTGCTGCTTCTAAAGTGATTCTTTATTTGTTGGCTGCTTGATGCAGTGCTGACCTCAGAGCGCTAATAATACTGATGGGCTCTGGAGGCTTTTTAGCATGTGCATTTTAATGTAATGAACTTTGGCATCTAAAATGTTTTTCCCCTTTTCGCTTCTCCTTGGGGCTCGAAAACAATGGGGTCAGCTCAGACTTGGAGCAAACGGACAAAGACAACACTCACTTTAATGCGCAGAATTATATCATCAGCGGCCAGAGGTCACATCCTGCTGTCTTTTTAAAGATAACTCCAGCCCCTCGCTGTTTCCCTGCTCCCTTATAAACCTGGCTCGACCCATACCCTGTAGCAGCAAGAACACACAGCCCAACATCTTGGATTAGTTACGAGTGTCTCAGATGCGCTCCAACTCATATTTCATATCATTCCCCCAGCCATAAGATTTGAGTTTGTCACATTTACTGGAGACTAAAGCACAAACATGTTTTATTCATTATCTGTCCTCGTCTCCGCAACAAACACCTGCAAAACATTTCGGCTCTAGACCAGAACAACGAGGCTTCATTAGGCATGACACTTTCTCCCTGGCTTGGATGACGAAAGTACATTTTATCCCTGCACTTCTATGCTGTGAAATTGCCTGGAGATCATCACCTTGTACAAACGCAGACTCCAGAGACCTCTCAGCTGAGGTGGGGAAAAAGGGATTGAGGTGATTACGCAGCCCCGATCACCGTGATCTGAGGGGGCGTTTGGACAGCACCAAGTTATTTTAACCTTGTAACATCCCAAAGAAAGCACAATCCTGCTTCAACAGGGAAAAATGCCACACAGAGGAGCAAAACTTTTGCACATTGTTATAGAGGGGATTTGAAAGCTGTCTCGAGCAGAGAGCCCCTATTGTTATTTTTATTTTAACCAGCAGATGATATCAGAGCAGCAGTTCAAAGCTCCTTGCCCACCACAGCCTGAGCCATTCCTCTTCGCCAGCTCCTCTCTCTTGGCCAATGAATATTTATTGGATGCAAAACAGAAAAGCTTCACCAGGAGAGGCAGAGAAGCTGTTTTTCTTGCAAAATTCACCAGCCCGGTGCTCGGGGTGAGCCTTGCAAATAAGGGAATGAGGTCCACAGCCTTCCCCTGAACCAAGCACAGCCTGATGTTGGTCAGTGCAGAGCTGAGTGTGCTCCCTGGACCACGAGCATCACATCTCTGCATTTTGGCTATTTTTTCCCCCACCGATTCACCCACCTACATCCCACATCTCTCCTTGCCAGCCTTCCCTGGGGACTGAATGGCTGCCAGCAGTGTGGTTCCCAAGCAGTCCCAAGCCATTGGGTTTTATTCCTTTACATGGATTGCATTTAACGCTGCATTGCTCTCTGCTTGCTGCCCCGCACATCTGTTCCCCAGGAGGCTTTGTTATGTTGCTTTCCCTTTAATTATCTTCATAAACGTACAGTTTTTCTCTCCTCGCCTTCCCTCTTTCATTTCCAAAGTCTTTAATCACTTGTTTTCCTCCCATCTCTTCTTGATTTTTCTGACATGTGCAATAAAAATGCCAGTAAAATATTCATGAAGATGCACTGATCTAGGATCTCTGAGATCCTGCCGATGAGATGCGTATTGCCATGTAATTAAAAGATACCGTCAATAAAGCAAGATATTGTGACAAGCTAATGGCCTCCTGCTATTTGAGGGAGGCCAGGAAGATGCCAAATCTGATTTTGCATTTAGCATTACAGCAGTTGCTGGTTAAAGCCATCAAAGCAAGCAGCAGGCAAGGACACCCCCGTGCAACAACGGTTCACGGCAGAGTAAAGGCACATATTTAGTCAGTGCTAAATGCAGAAGCAACCTTTGAATTATCAATATTTCACTTTTGGGGCTAAAATCATGAAATAACATCCCAAGGACTGCTACATTTCACAGTCAAAGGCATATAGCAATGTGGTTTAATGGGGGTGCAAGGGCCAGGCTGTGCTGATGCTTGTGGCACCTGCAGCTTCCCATCTCAGGGACTTTCATGGTGTTTTTATGAACAGCCATTTCTTTCTTCATTTTTAGCCCTCTGCCTAGTGATCTCTTCAAGTGATTGTCATTTCTTGCAGTGGTAAGGGCAAGGATAAAGGAGAGAAAAATATTGAATAGTCTCTTTAAAATAGGTTGCAATATTTGTCACATCAATTGTTTAGCATCTGGCTCTGGATGGAAGGTGCCCTTAATGCAGAATACATTTTCCTGTGCAGTTTCAGAGTGGGAAAGCATCATTCCAGAGAACAAGGTGTCCAAAACACCTTTACATTTTTTCTAACACTGCCAGGAAAGCTGTAGATGAGATCCTGGCTGAGGGAAGGCAGGCAAAGGAATTTCACCCAGGCACCAGCTGGGAGGAAGGATGCAACAGCCATCACCCCAATTTCCAAACACAACATGCCAAGAGGGACCAAAGGACAAGCAGGACACATCTCTTCTTCCCCTGTCCCTGAGCGAGCATAGCATAGCATGCAGTGTGCTGGAAGTAGGTGAATTTTTGAGCAGGCAAGGGGGGGGAAACAGCCTTTCATCCTTCGCCTGCCTTCCTCATTACTAACCTGTCTGCACACAATCGGCTTTTTCATTGTGCGGCTCGAATGGTGTTTTGCCAGGCTAAATATCAGCCCAGCAGCCCAGCCTCTGATTAGACGTGTCCCTGGGGGCATCACTGAGTTTTGCTTTTAACCCCTCTTCACTCCCTGCCCTTCCCTCTGCATCCCTGGTGAGGCCTCCCTACCCTTTCCTGTTATTGTCCTGCCTGCCGCTGATAAGATTAAATACGTGCCCTTCAAAAAAAAAAAAAAAAAAAAGACCTTTTTTTCCCCTGTACCTTATTGTTCTTCAAAGAGATGGGGAAGACAAGATCCTGCTCCTAACTCCTGCTAAGAAAAGTCCGTGATCTATGAGGCTGAATAAATAACCCTGAGTCCCTGCGGTGCATGCGAACAGTGTTCACCTTGGTAATTGAAATGCGTTCAGGGAGAGACCTTGGTTTTTGCCTCCCTAATTCAATGCCAGGGTTATGAGGGACTTTTTTCTTTCTTTTTTCCCCCACTGAAAATCAAACTCTCTGTCCACAGGCAGCCTGCTAACTGCTTGCCCTGCAAAACTCTTTGATTCTGATGATGCCGAAGGTTTATGACGACTCGGGGGGGTTATATATGCCTTGTGCTCTTTGCTTGAAGCTGTGTCTGGAAAATGCAGAACTACCGTGGAGTTGCTTTGCATTTTTGCTAAACACATCTCTGACAGTGTTGGCTGGACTGCTTGGGTGGAGGTACAAATTTATTTATAAGGCTGTTTTATGTGGGTTTCTGCTGACATGATAGCATAGCTGTGGCAGGTAAAATAAGTTCATTTATAAATATATAAATACGTATGTTTTTCATCCTAAAATGCTGAAAAGATGAAGCAGGTGTAGGTTGGGGTCCAGCAAATTCTGGACCTTTTCCAAAATCCCAATTCTGTCATGGAGAAGCCCAAATCATGGTGAGCTACTGGATGTGTGCTGCTGTTGGAGTGTTTTGTGTCCTATCTTATGTGTACTACAGAGCCACCCCCACATGTAACATTGTCACTTCACACGTCCCCCGAAATCCATTTGATGAGCAGTTCTACTCTCCAACATGCCCTCTGTGCCGGCAGGGAGTGGTGCTTGAAACTTTTCCACTGTTCCTGTTCCCAAATGCGAGCCTTAGGGTGTGGTGTGGAAAAATGTCCCAATGCCAAGGGCCCTGGTGTGCCAAGGGCCAGATCCGCTGCTGGTGTCTGTTGGCATGACTTTACTCTTGCCCCTGCTTTGATGAGCAGGGCCAGCAGTGTTGGGCTGCTCTGGGGAAAGAGGTCAGGATCCGACCCTCCTGGTTCCCCCAAGTCACTCCCAAAGCCCCTGGTGTCCCCAGGGATGGCACTTGGAGCACAGGGCTATTTGGTTTTTAGCCTGGGCAGGTTCAGTTAGGGTAGTGCTGGAGAAATTGGTGCTTTTTCACCCCCCTAAAATGCCATTCAACAGATACAGTAAGTCAATCTATCCAGAACAGGCTGTATAGGATATATTAACTCCGCACACTTTGCAAAATACTTAGAAACTGAAGCAATATGCATGGGGTTAGCAGAAATTGAGCCGATGACCTTAAAACCTCCTTTCCTTTCCCATCTTTTGCCTTACTTTCAGCAGCTGGAGGTGCAGTGAAGCTGCTTTGGCCTCATCCTGCCTCTCCATTTGAGCAGCAACCAAATGCTCTCAGCCAAGACCTGCAGTGGGTCCCACAAGTCTCCACAGGGGCTTGGAGAATCCCCACCTATTACGCCCTGGGATGGCAGGCAATAATTCACCCCCCAAAACACCTTGCCTAACAGATCCTCGGCTGCTGAATGCAGATCTGAAGAGGCAGCCCAGCATGCTGTGCTAGAAAACCAATTGGAAATTATAAGTGCTGGCTCACAGGGAAATCCAGCATTTATTTCATCTTTGCAGTGGGGAAGGGGGAAAATACTGCCATCAGGACTGGAAAACTTCCATCTGAATCAGGGTAAATTTTACAAGGGAAGTTTCCTTTCTGCCGCAACAAAGGGTGCAACCACCACTTCTTGTCTCTGTGTTAAAATACCCCATTCCCCAATTAACCCATCTATCCCCCAACCCATAGGTAAAAAAGATTACTGCATAGCCAACATCTAATACTCCCCAGAGCGTGTCCAGAGCTTGACAGCCTTCAATAGGTTAATTTTTCAAAGCGGTAAGCTGATATTTCTGCATAAAATGCACATCTGCAGGGTAAATGCTATTAAGTGTCGGTGAATTATGGTCCCAGAGTACAGATCACTTGAGCCTTAATGCTACAAGCACCTTAATGTTTTTTTGAATGAAGTTTCTGCTAATTGCTTCCATATGATCACTTTTTCTCTTTTTATTCCCCTCCTTAAGTTTTTGTCCCACCACATACAATGTTACAAATAACAGGCTGTGAAATTATGCCTTGTTGGTTAACATGGGATTAATGCCCACTCATGGATGTTTTTTTGCATGGGGTTTTTGGCACATGGATATTGGTGGAATTATCCTCAGAGGTCAGGGATTGCTCCAAAACCCAAGCTGAAGGAGATTGAAACACAGAAAAAGCAAATCTTTGCCCTGCAAACATGCCACAATAGCGTGATGGAAGCTCCACCTTGGTGCTCTGCATTTTTTGGGGGGCAGGAGCCCACCTTTAGCCCCTTTTGGTGCCTTCCAGCTCCATTTTTCTCAGTTCAGGACTCAAAGGTGGCCTTTTTCCCCATGGTAATAACATGCTCTCTGCCTGGATCTGCAGCCCTGTCCATGCTGTATCTTCCTCCCTTTTAGCCCCAATTTCTGGGGGCTGAGGCTGAAGGATCAAAACTTCCCCTGACCTCCAGCGTGCAAATGGGAGTTTAAAAGTTTTTTTGGCAGCAAAGCTTGCAGGCATGATGTAAGAAAGGGGGATGCAGGTCCCTTGTGCAAGTGCAGTGGTTTGTGGTCTGCAGAGGCATTTCCAAAGCTGCAGTAACAGTCATACTTCTAATGGCAGGAGCAGGGAGGAGAAGCACGTGCCTTGTTGTTGAACATTGGCTTTGTGGCGTTTCCCCTCTCAGCATCTGGATCTGACCTCTTGCTGCATCAGAGCAGAACAAAAGCCCAGGCAAGCTGTGGGAAATCCTACCTGGACATCTCTGCCTGCACCTTGGAGGCCCTGAGACCTGCTAGAGCAAACAGGAACATTAGCATCTATGGCTTCTTCTATCCAGCTGCACCATCTCACCAGAGCTTTAATTCCTCCTTCCCCAAGCTGAATTCAAACAGCAGAAAATTAACAGAACTGTCCCCTGTTCCCCATCCCCACCCCCCCCCCCAAAAAAAAAAAAACAAAAACAAAAACAAACAAAACAAAACAAACAAAAAAAAAAAAAAAAAAAAAAAAACAAACAAAAAACGTCCCAACTGATTTTGATTTACTGGGGGAGAAACAGAGCAGTTCTGGGTGATGGGACCTCTGATTTCCAGCCTGTATTTTTTAATGCCAGCTCCTGGAGGCTTACAGATAGGATATTGCAGAAGAGCCCTAAAAGCAACTGAATTAGTGGCACTGGAAATATAACAAGAGACCCACGGGCTGCTGGAAGCTGTTGCTGTGTACAACCCCTTAATTAAAGCCTGAATCCCTTATTCTGGTATGCAGAGGTGCACTTCCATTGCTGATAACATGATCAACCTCTACCAGTGTAAGAGAGAAAAAGAATGACCCAAAGGATGCGAATAAGGAGGTGTTTATCCATTACTGGAGTTCAGCTCAGGTCATGCTGCTGGTGGGGATGGTGCCAAGTCTCATATTTCCTCCCCTCCAAGCAGGGTCAGAAGTGGTAAAAAGTTTGGCCTTTGGGAAGGCAAAAGATTCTCAGAGGTGCCAGGGCATTTCTCAGCTCACCTAACGTCTGTGCTGCCTTGGCTTGAAGGAAGAGACCTGGGTGTAGCTGCAAAAGGGGGAGAGATTGATCTCAAACCAGACAAAATCTATATAAAAAGCTTTATGACCACCACAGCAGTGGCAAAGCATCTTCCCCTGGGTGGGATTGTAACTGAGGAACCTGTGGAAATGTTGAGTTTGGGGTTTTTTGCAAACACCAGCAATCAGGGATGACAGAACGGGAACTGCAAAAGGCATTTGCAAACCAAAGCCAGGGGATTTCTCGTGGCTTAATATAAAACAAATCCTTTCACTCATGAAACATGTATTTCTTCCAGCATGACTTTTTCATCCACCTGTGTTTGCATCACTTCAAATTGCAATTCTCACCCGAAAAGAGCGACTCTGTTTATATGTATATGTATGCATGTGTGCCTGAGAGTACAAGTGCATGTGACTCTATTTGTACATGCTTGTTTTACTCAAGAGCTACACAAAATACCTGCAGTTAAAGAGAAGAAAAACATGCATGAAGGGTTAAGCTTTTTCTATACCATGAACTTAATTTGGATTAAGGGAAGGAGTTAATTGAAAGCAGAATTGCTCTCTCCAATGAACTCCCCGCGCGGATGCTCCCCGTCTGAACCAGGAGTGCCAGATTGTGCAAAGAGCTGATTCACACTGGGTGTGGGTCGGGACCGTGTGCCACACGTGGCATCCACACAGCATCCCCTGCAGGGCTCCTTGCCCCAGCCGGGGAGCTGCTCTGGTAGGAGCTGGCATTGGTTTAGATGAGGCTTATTTGTGTTCGTGCTAAGCCAATTCGGAACAGTCTTGGCTGTAAACTGGAATAAACATGTCCACGTCGAAGACTGCATTGCATAAATTAATTCGACTTCAGTAATTAGCCAGAAGGAAGTTTACCCCAACCAGTAAACCTTAGTGGATAGGGAATTCATTAAACATCTTTGTTTTGCCAAGCACAGAACTGGTTTTGCAAATCAAAGACTATTTTATTTTTTAATTTATTTATTTTATTTTATTTAGTTTTTCTGCCAGGAAAAACTCTTGCTTGTCATTTCCAAGCTCCAGCCAGCTGAACACAGCAGAGATGGGTGCTCGGCTTCCCTGTATTTCATTTCTTGGCAGCAGCAGCATTCATTCTATTTTGTCTTTTAATTCCAGAGATTTATTGACTCACACATGACATGACCACTTTCAAAGTAAGGAACTGGGAATGCGAGGCTGATGCTGAACATTGCTCACCACATTGGGGTTTCACAAAGAAATGCAAAGCCCTCTGCTTTTAAAGAGGAGAAGGAAAAGCACTACACCAGGGCCCTTTTTTGGCTTTCTCCCATTCTTCTGCATGGTTTTCAGGTCCCTTTTTGATGGAGGCATGGCACAGGTGAATGGCTCTCTGGCTGCTCAGGGCCAGCTGGCTGCAAGACCCCAGCTTTCATTTCCCAGAGCAAACCAGCAGTGCTCTTCTTCTAATGCTGGTGTCTCTTTGGTCACTGCCTTCCCCCTGAACCAGGAGCTGGATCTGGGACTGGTGCAGCATGGATACATCACCAGGAAATCGCTTTGGCTGAAGGGATGCTGCATGTGGCAGTGAGCTGAGGGGCTGCAGCATCGGGGCCACCTCCTCTGCAGAGGTTTGGCCCAGCTAGGAGCCCCATGATATGGATGGGCTGGTGGCAACCAGATGGCCCCAAAGCAACCATATGTTCCTGACCAGAGGGATTGGATGCACATGAAAATGCATGGCTAACTGAGCAGGTTTCTGCAGCTTTCAAAGATAGCAGGAGGCCACCTATCCCTCCTGGCTGCTCTGGTAGTTTCTGCTTTCTGCTCAAAACACCAGCTTCATGAATAAACCCAGCCAGAGATCTAGGAAGATTTCTTTAGTTTTCCTTCATTCACTTTATTGCATTTATTCTTCAGATTAATTTTCTTGGCTGGCTCTAAAGCCTGATGCTTGTGAAGGCTTCCTTGGGGAGATCTTTGCAGGCAAGGAGAAGGTGGAGCCTACAAAAAGCAGGCAGGGGTATGGTGCAGCAAGTGATGTAAACTGAAATCTGGTTCTGCACGGACCATGCTGGGGGGAAGAAGAGGAAGAAATTCAGAAAATCTGGGGGAATAGCATTGGGACTGCCTGTCCCTATGCTGTCCTGTCCTGTTCAATGATTATGTCTTGTGGAGGCTTGTGGGAGATGGCTGTGCATGCAGCATCTCTTGTCCCTGCTCCTCAAACCCTTGAGGGTTATGGGGTTCCCTGCTACTGCATCAGGTGCCTGGTGCAAGCTGAATATTAGTGTGAGCATGGTCAGAGCCCTGTCAAGGTAATGCTGGAGCATGTAAGCATTTATTGCAAATAGAAATGGGCTGGAGCAATTACAGCTAACTGGAGAGCTGCCCAAAGCCCCCAGATCCAAATTTCTAGTGTTTTCCCCACCCCCTCCCATCCTCACCCCCAGCCCTTGCCTCCCTGGGAGGCTGGAGTTGTATTTCTTTGCAACTAATAGCCAGACTATGAAATCACCTGAAAATCATGATTCCCGTCATATTTCTAAGCCAGGGGGTGAGTGGGGGAAAATCCTCCCTCTTCTCTCCCCTCAAGGACCTGCTGATGGGTTAACACCATGCTGGATTCATTATGGGGCAGGAAGGTGGGGGGAAAATAATCTGACATCCTGACACCTTCCCCCCTCCCCATATCCTGTGTCTTAGCCGATGAGAAGGGAGATACTAGCTCTTTAGTGGCACTGATGGTTTTATCCCTCCTAATGGGAGGAGGGCAGCAGAGACTGGGGAGGATCGAGGGGGTGAGAGCTTGGGGGGGGGAGGGTGGAAGGTTTTGGGGGAATGAGGGAGACTTAGGTGAAGGTTGACTCGGAAGTTGTACAAGGAAGGAAATCCATCGATTTTATTAAAGCCGAGTAAATTCCCTCTTTTCCAGTGCTGACAGAGGAGCGGTGTAAGTTTCTCTCTCTCTCTCTCTCTCTTTAAAAGCAAATTACAGGAGGGAAGCAGTGTTCCTGGAGAGAAACACAGACAAACGTTCACACTTTGTCATATTTTTTGCACTGGGAAGGAAAAGAGGTTATGCGAAGTGGCACTCCTAAAAGGAGCTGCAGACAGTCTGTGGCTAGGAACGGCAGCAAATGGGGCCTCTTAGTGTAAAACAACCCAAAACCTTGCCGCCAAAGCCAGCAGCAAAATAAGACAACTTCCGATATTTTCTTAACCCTTTTCCCCTCCTCCTTTTTTATCCTAGACTTGAAAAAACAACAACAAAAAGATACATTAGTGTACAGGGCAAGCCCAGAGCCCTGCAGCCCTGAAGCTGATGGGGTCACAGGGGAGAATTCAACCCCTCCTAAGCAGCCCCAAATGGGATTTGTTTTTATAATGGTTTCATAATGTTAGCTGTTATCTTTGTGGGAGATTTATGCTGAGGATTCAGTGTGCCTCTGCATACATTTATTGCATTACCCAGAATAACCAATCATTATTTTCCAGGTGGGGAAACTGAAGCAGCAAACTGAAACTATTTCTAGGTCAACGCAGTGATCTGGCTGCACTGCCCAGCAGCCAGTCTGATGGGGCACACTGTGTTTTACCAATGAGGATGTGCATGAATTTAGGAATTCAGGGTTTAGGGATTACGACTCACTGTTAACATGAATGGCAACTGCTTGTCTTTGCCCACCCCAGCAGCCCTACCCACAGATAGGTCTACACATCATCTGCGTCACCCCAAAATGCTGTTGAGGCATGGAACAACTCCCAGCTACTCATGAGCATGCTGCAAAGTCCCCATTTTCAAATCCAGAAAAAAAAATAATAAAAAAAGCAAATGATACTTTAAATATCATTGACGCTGACCCCCTCACTTTGGGACTACTTGAGCACTTGGATGGCCACCTTGCTCATGGCTGCAGCAGTTTCTCCCACTTGCCTCTCATTGCAAGGGGGGAGGACTCAGATGGCTTAATTCCTCCAGTGCTTTCCAAGGGAGATGGAGAGTAGGGTCTTGGACATGCTTGTAAAGCCTGGGAACTCAGAAAATTAAGCTTTGCCCCAGGGAAATGAAAAAGAGCTAGAATCCATTAAAAAAAATCACTGTCCAGGATTTAAAATTATTGTATTAAATAATTTGATGATCATTTCTGTGTTGTACAAGAGACGAAAGTCATTTTTGGTGTTAATGGCTTTTTCCCCCAAGGCAATCTGAACAGATATTTTGTTCCCTTTGCAGTATAACACATGCTTCAGACAGCTTCATTTGATTTCAGCAGGGTTGTGCAAAGGTCATTGGCAGAAGGTTTTAGGATCTTTTTAGCAAAACATGTTCAATTTGCTTGGAGGACCTGCCTAACTCCCCATTGATGTTTGCATGATGTGAAGGTGATTTATGGATGAAATATATGATAACATAGGCAGGGAGGAAATCTCTGGGGATGCTCAGATTTTGCAACAAGCTTTATGATAAGGGAGCACATTGCATTTCCCTGGGCAGGGTTTCTTGCTGGTGCTGACCAGGAGCAGGAGCTGCTGGGGAGCATGGCTGAGCCCTCCCAGCACCACCTCCAGCAGCACCCACATGCCCAAGGTGCTCCCTGCCCCTGCAAACTGAGCATGGAATGGGGAAAAAAGAGGCAGAGGAGATTCATTTGGGGAGTCCCAAGCCAGCAATGCCGTAAAGCCCACACTTACACACGTGCAAGGAAGCAACTGATGATCAGATTTGCTGTGCCAGGCCATAAATATGGGATTAAATTGCAGCAAGTGGATGCAAGTGTTGCAATCACTTTGTGGGATTCACTCCCAAATCACAAGGCCAAATCTGGCTAATTCCCCAAAACCAATTCATTCTTTTATGACAAGAAAAAGTCATGGCTTGGCAAAGTTTTCATTTCAAGAGCCACAGGGGATGAGGAAAAAGTGGTTTAGGATGAAGCAAAGCTTTGGTTATCAGGCCTTGCTCCTGGCTTCACCTAAAATAAGGGGCTGGGAGGAGGCTCTGCATTTGAAGGGCTGCACTGCCATCTCTAGGTCTGCCTGCACAGCCAGGAGATGCGGCTGCAAGCTCAAGCATCGCTACAGTATAGTTCTGAGGAGGGCTGCAAAGGAGAGTGCCAAGACATTTTTATTTCTATGCACATACATATATAGAGAGATGAAAGCCCCTATTTTATTTCTTTCTGTAAGAATTTCTCATTGAAAATAGTTTGCACTATGCGTTCAGCAATGATGAGATGAGGCAATGATACCAGCAGATTGCTCCCTTCCCTTTTCAGGGCCATGGCAGCAGCAGCTTGCTGCTAACTCACATTATTTTGCTTTTCTACACCCTGCTCCTACTTTCTAGGATTCTCCTCCTTGTACCACCCTGCTTTGGTGCAAAAGTCAGACAAGTGTTCCCCAAAACTTTGTGAAAAAACAGCCATATCCGTGAGAACTCAAACTTTTGATGGCTTTCCTCTTTTTTTGGGGTGTGGAGCCCTAGTGTGACTGACTCCTTCCCCTCTAGTGCCACCTCCCTCGCATGTCCCCTCACTGTCACACACACCTGCTCTGCTCCAGACAAGCAATTCTGCTGTTGGGGGATCTGAAAGTGGTCCGAGAGCAACTGCTCGGCCACATGCTGTGCAGGGCTGCAGCATCCCTGAGCACCCATGAGATGGCACTGGAGCCGCAGCGTTGCCGCAAGCCCTGGGCAGGTGCTCCAGCCAGGATTTGGCGGGCAGATGTCTTTTTGGGTCAAAAAATATCTGCTCTAGGGACCAGGTCTTCCAAATTTTTTATGCTTGCTTATCTGACAAAGGGCTGGGGTCGAGTGGGATTTCTTTGCTTCGTGGAGACCGAGCTGAGATACGGAGCAGCTCCTAAAGATGAAAATGTTGAAAATCAAACAAATTGAGACACAGAGCATGCAATGAGTCAAAAACAAACCGGGGAGCACTCTGCTAGCTCTCTTTTTTCCTATGTTCTGCTGAACTGCAAAAGCCCAAACTGGCCCCCTTAAAGGGGCTGAGCACAGAGGCAAAGTGCGGGCCAGGGGTTAGAGGGGGCTTGGTGCAGCCCTGTTCTGCACGTGAGTGCAAGCTGGTGCATATATTAATGCATATGTTAGTGCATGTTTCAGTGCATAGCACTGATTTGTACAGAGCAGCCCACCAGGTCTCTCGCTTTATAATCTCATCCCACTTCAGTGCCTCTTTCTTGTTACCAGGTGTCTGAGCATTCATTTCTGCCTGGTTACACTCACAGCCCTCCTGCTGGGCTTTCCCCCTATGGGGCCATGTTGAGATATGTCTGTGGATGTCCCAAAAGGATGCGCAGACCTGCCAGTATCTCCAAAACCTCCTCCTCTTGGGGAGGGTCTGAAATCAGTGTTGAGCATCACTGCACATTGCTTTTAGCTGCACTGCACTGTTGCCTTTACTTCCTGTATTTGAGAAGTATATTGGGGTTATTGTTTTCCCCCAAAACACTACGCAGACACCTCAGCCCTGGAGGCAGGGTTGGGACCTGCTGCGGGAGGAGAAGCTGAAGAAGCAGCAAGCTGTCTGCTAGCAGTGGTTAGCATTCAATTTATTTCTCAGCTTTCCCCAGCTCAGGTAAAATGTGTTTTATTGGTAAAACGGTGGAAAAGAGTGAAATGCAGGAGCTTGGAGCAGAGAGACTGAGGTCAGGAGGGGGTTTTCCCAGGTGTTTAGGAGCAATTTCTTTATCCTTACTGTTTCGCTGTTCTGCTTTTCTGGAAACACTCAGATACACTTGCACTCAACCTATAATGGGATTAAAAAGTCATTTTACCACCAGGCCTAAACAAATAAATAAAGAACCAAGACTGGCACTGAAGCATATGTATTCATAATATCAAAGCCACTGGAAAATACCATCAGGGAAAACCTGGCAACCAAAACCCCCTTCAGGAAATCCCCTCCAAGGACAGGCGATAGCAGACACTGTACGTGCCCTGCTTTGCTCCCATTCGATATCTCTGAGCCTTGCCACACACTGCCCTATACCCCAGGGAAAACCAATGTAATTCCATCCAGGCAATGCTTCTGTCCCTTTCTGCATCTCAATGCAAAGCAGACGGCAACCTCTGACAGGTGAAATAAAGACAATAAATGTAAGCAATATGCAGGGATTTTTTCTCCAAATCCCCCTTTCATCCTTGCATTTGTGGGCTGACTCCTTGAATTTTCTGTGCTGACAGTTCAGTCTGGGGCATCCAGGGCTGCTGGCTCTGTCCTCCACATCTGGGGCATATATACACCATAGCTCTCTTGTCTTCAAACTGTGTATACTTCTTTACAGCCAGGATGCTCTGAAAATGGAAAATCAGCAAGCTATATCTTGCAGATAATTATTTGTGTTATTGTTATTATTTATCAAACTCGGGTAAAAGAATTAAAACTTCTATTGGAAAAAAAAATGCAAGAAATCAGAGCCTACATTTAATCTGCAGTCTTCTAAAGTTTCTTGGAAAGCTTAATTAAATGGTAATTCATCTGTGCATTGGCTCTGTCTTGTAAAGCCTGATAATGCCGGAGTCTTAATTAAAAAAAACTAATGCAGCTTTTAGTTTTTATTCTGCTAGTTCAAGGGGAAAAATCACCAGCCAGCACTGTCAATAGAGCTGAGAGATGCCTCAGCACTGCATTGATTTTATTCAGTTTAAATTCACAGTGTCAGTTCAGGTAATCATATTAAAAGTTATTCTGCCTTTATTTATTTGCTCATATGGCAAGACGAAACTGCAGACACCTGGGATTTTTAGCACCTGGCATGGAAGGTTTTTGTTTGTTTGTTTGTTTGTTTTTTTCCACTGCCCTCTCATTTGTATCATTTGCCATCACTTCTCTCCTCCCCAAATTTTACCCATGCTCCCAACTCCCTGATGAAACACAACAGTCCTGATGACCCCTGACACCACCCCGAGACTTCCAACACTTCCCCAAAACCTGCATCCCAGCCCTTCACATTTATGGGGCATCCCAACCCCAAATGTATTTATGGAGTATTTTGCCTTTTTGTCAGCATCCTGCCAGGCAGCAAGGAGTAAAAACTGACTGAAAGTCAAAGCAACTCCATCAGTCTTTGGTCATAGCCAACTCACAGGTTCACGAGGTAAAAGTCCAGCTTAATGAACTTAATTTCCTTTTAGGAGAAGATTACTCACCTAGTTGATCAATGGAAGCTGGTGGATTTTTGGATTTCAGCAAAACTTTCAGGTGCCCCGCAATGCCCCTCTGGACAAAATGCCCAGCACATAGCTAGATAAATGCATACTACGATGGGTGACCAACACAGGCAGGTCAGCTCAAAGGCTTACAGTAAATGTGATTACATCAGGCTGGTGGGCAGTCACTGGCAGGGTACTGCAAGGCTCCATTTTGGGGCCATTTCGCTTCAATATTTTTATAAATGATCTGGATGCAGGAGTCGAATGCACACTGAGTAAGCTTGCAGATGACACTAAACTGGGAGGAGCTGTTGACTCCCTCAAGGATGGAGAGGCCTTGCAGAGAGATCTTGACAAATTAGAGGGCTGGGCAGTCAAAAAAACATGGGGTTTAACAAGAGCAAGTGCCAGATCCTGCACCTAGGAGGGGACAACCCTGTCTATATGTACAACCTGGGGAACGGGAGACTGGAGACCAGCCCACAGAAAGGGGTCTGGGGATTCTGGCAAGTTGAACAGGAGACATCAGAGTGCCCTGGTAGCCAAAGGAAGGGAAGGGATTGTCCCGCTGTGCTCTGCACTGGTGAGGACTGACCTTGAGCGCTGTGTGCTGGTATGGGCACCACAGTATGAAAAATGACATAAAACTATTAGAGTACTTCCAAAGGAGGGCTACAAAGCTGGGGAAGGGTCCAGAGGGGGAGGTGTACGAGGAGCGGCTGAGGTGCCTTGGTCTGTTCAGCCCAGAGCAGAGCAGGCTGAGGGGAGGCCTCATGGTGGCCTGCAGCTCCCTCATGAGGGGAGCGGAGGGGCAGGCACTGAGCTCTGCTCTCTGGGGACAGCGACAGGACCCAAGGGAACGGCATGGAGCTGGGACAGGGGAGGTTCAGGCTGGGGGTTAGGGAAAGGTTCTGCTCCCAGAGGTGGTCGGGTACTGGGGCAGGCTGCTCCAGGATGTGGTCACGGAATTGAGCCTGTCAGAGTTCAAGAGGAATTTGGACAATGCTCAGACACTCTTTTTTGAATGGTCCTGTGTGAAGCCAGGAGGTAGACTTGAAGATTTTTGTGGTACCTTCTGACTTAGGATATTCCATGATTCTGTGATTCTATGAATTCACCAAACATCAGCAGGCAAACCAACCACCTCCTTAAAGGTGGTTTGATTCCCCCAGCCCATTCCCCATGCAGCCTGCCACCAACTATATTCCCCTTTAGCAATTTTATCCTCCTTCTCCCATTCCCACTCCCAATGCCAGGCTAAGTGACCCACTGGCAGCTTGTCTTTTTAATTTCAACCGTTAAAAGCTGAAATTTCCCACTGGGGATTCATGACCTCCCAGGTATTTATCTGTTCTCAGAACCAGTGAAAAAAATCCTCATTTTTTAATATTTTACCCAGCATTTCAGGACATCACCCACGAGGTCACCTGGAGCAAAGTGACCTTGTGGCAACCTCTTTTCTCCTGCCAAAACCTGCCAAAAATGGGCTAGCATTGCTAAAGACTAAATTTGTGCTGCAGCCCCCGAGGAAGATACAGAGAGCCTTAAACAGATTTCCCAGCTTTGGTGGTTTTAGGTAACATTGCACTAATAACATTGGGGCTTTGGTGTCTTTAATCACTTCTGTTCAAAGGGAGGAAAAATGTTGTCAGGAAGAAAAAAAAAAAAAAAAAAAAAACAGTCCCTGGAAAGCTGCATCACAGCATAGCCGTGAAGATTTTTTCCTATTTTTAAGTTTTCATTGAATCTTTCTTTATAGTTTTTTTCAGGAACTCAAAAAGCAATTTTCCCCTCCCCTTTTGTAAGTGTAGCAAAGAATCCTTTACCTTCCCATCCAGCATCACAGCATCGCTGTACCTGGGGGAGAGGAGAGAGAAGGGGGCTGCATGCAGCACTGCCAGAGATGTCTCCAAGTTTACATTTCTCTAGCAAGCAAGAGCTCCCAAGTAGGGAATCCAAGGATTTGGCCCTTTTCTCCCACAAACAGAATATTTTTGGCCAGTACCCCCATGAAGCTGCTATGGTTGGGATGCTGCATCACATCACCAGGAAATGGCTTTTTCTGGATGCTGTCAAATTGGATGTTTTTCTTCCGCCCTTGTGCCACACTCAGATAGCAAAAATTTCTCTGACTTTGCTGCTGGATCCGCTCTAGTTACAGACAGTGATATAAGGGCCTCTTTAATGCTAATTAATGCAATGACACAATGAATTAATACTGTATTAGGCAAAGCTGTTAATTATACCCAAATAAAACAAAAGAATAAAGGAATCAAAGTGGAGAGAAGCGACAACCGGCACTTGGCTTTCCCCTCAGCATCTTTCACAAACACCCTGGCCTGGGAAAAAACAACCTCAGAAGCATCTTCCCAATAGCCCCCAGGAAGGCAGTTTTAGTTTGGAAGGAGAAAAAAATCTGCCCTGCCCTCTGAAGGAGCTCAAGGCTCTTGGCTGAGGATGAACAGCTTCATTTTGTAAATTGGGAGAAAGAAAGCTTTCCCAAGGAGGTTTTATTTCTCCCAAGGAAGAGGTGGGATTCAGGCTCATATCAGCAAACCCAGCATGGAGAAATGCAACCATTCATCCACACAGTGAGAGAGGATGGTGTTATGGATTGAAATTCCTATTGCAAAAGGAAGCCCAGCCTTACTGACAGGATTGTTCCTTTGTTCCTCAGTTTTCTCACACAATACAGTGTTGTCAGATCCCTGCACGGCCATCTCTAGCTTCCCAAAACACCGATTAAAGAAGCATAAATGAGCAAGCTGTGGCTGGCATCCTCCTGACATGCACATAGTAGGTGATGCCTCTTCCAGAAGGCTCGCAACTTGGTTTAGACATTGCTGAGCTTAAATTATTAACCCACCAACAAGCACAACCACTAACGAAATGTATGCTTTGTTGGTGCTGTGCTCAAAGCTGTCACAGGTGGTATGGAAAACCCTCTGATGCTGCTCAAGTTAAGGAGAAGCCCATCATTTTGCTTTTTTTTTTTTTTTAATGCTGCTCCCCCCCTATTTTTCCCATGTTTGATATTAATGCAGAAATAATTTGAAAATGTAGAAGTTAAAGGCTGATTTTATATATATGTATATATATATTTAGTTAATCTGAACTTCAGTAAAATGAATTTTTTAGGGTGTTTGAAGTTTGTTGGCACTGGTGACTTCTGGGTGACACAGATTTTGGAACAAGTGGAGGGTTTGAACTGGGGTGTGTGTGCAGATCATCACTGCCTTGCCCAGCTCCAGCCCCCCTGGCACATGTTATCCCCCAAATCAGGTTCAGGGTGAGGGTATTGCTACCAGCCCGTGGGGATGAATGTGGGGTTTCTCTCCAGTGTGCATTTTCCACTTTGCCCCTCTCCATCTTCCTGAATTGGATCACATTAACCTCCCCCAGGATTTTCACCCTACCCATGTCCTGGGCAAGGATCTAAGCAAGCTCTTTACTCCCCAGATAATGTTCTGTGAGGTTTTGAAACACTTGAGGAGCAAAGGGAAGGGTGATCATGCAGGCACTCAGTTTTCCTGAAGCATTTAAGGTTTGTAAAGCTTGCAGCACACATTTTGGGTCATGCTGCTCCTCCACACATCTTTCTTACTTTGCCTGGTACAAACAGGTGAGAAAGGATGCGCTACTTTACATCTTAAAAGTAAAAATGGGTTTTAACCATGCAGATCCACCCATAATCTGGGTTGAGCCTGCCAAGGAGCTACACGATCATGTGTGTCCAGAGTTATATTGTGGGTTTTCATCAATAGACCAGGAGATCACTGCCCTTTCCCATCCACATCCTGATCTTAGCAGGTTACAGGTGAGCACCACCAGTGCAAACTGAGTAAATAAGTAGAAATGGGTCAGTTTAATGCTGTTGGTGAAAATGCCGAGGTCTGCTAGAACAGCTGAGCAGGTGATTTTGGAGAGGCACAACATGCAGCAGCTTAACTCACAATGGGTGCAGCATAAAACCCCGTTAATAGGAGGGATACAGGGAGCTTGTTGCAGGTCAGCTCATAAGCTTCTCTGAGCTTCTCTCCCTTCATCTCTTCTCCTTCTGAGCATCTAACACAAGAGATTATAACCCTGTAATAGTGTTTTTCCCCCCAACTACTTACTGGAGGAGCTGGGATGTGTCTTGCTCTCTCTTTTCCCCTTTCAACACCATTAAGCACATCCCTCGTTGGCTTTTCTCGTGCAAAAGTACATGGTGCTTTGGAGAAACTATCTCAATGGCTTATTTCTCTTAACTCCTGTTTGCTTCCCCTCCATGTGGCTCTCATCCCATGGGTAAATGAAATCCTGCCCAGGCAGCTGCTGCTTGCTCTGTGTTCAGTACTGGAAAGAAATGCATGGTTTTGGGTTGCTTCAGGGCTAAGCTGGAGGCTGCTGAGGTCAAGAGTATTTGGGAGCAGAGCAGAAATTGGCCCCAGTCTCACAGTCTGGATAAGCAGCTTTGGTGTGTCTTAGAGGAGGAAAAATGAAACGGACACAAGATCCTGGCCTAGGAATTATAAAGGGGTTAGCAGGGGGCTGAAGGCAAAAGCAATACACCTAATTCTATGTGAGGATAAGGGCAATAATAATATCCTTTTTAGTAAAAACATGCAAAGCTGTTCAGTATAATATATCATATAATATAATGAGCTGGGCAGGACCACCCAAACCTCATGTCTCCTGTTGCTGCCCCTCTTATTTCTTCTACCCCTCTTCTTTCTACAGCTCTTCAACAGCTCCCTAAAATGGACAAACATCAAAGGGTTAAAGATAACACTTGCCAAATTGGAATTAAACTGTGCTAATATGGGGTAAGTGACTGTTCAGGGTAATAGCAGGAGAGAAAAATTACATGGTGTATTTTTATAAATAATAAAGTATAATTTATTAACAATCTGGAATTGAACAAAGAGCCTATGAAGCTTAATTAATTATTACTCGGAAAGTGCTTTTAAGATTATTGGATAAAAGCTGTTATAGGATGGAAAGGTATTGCAAGAAATATGTCCCAGCACCCAGCAGGAGCCATCCCCAGCACTTGTAGCTCCAAGACCTGAAAGGACAGAAAGGTTTGTGCCCTGGAGCCAAAAGGACATATCTGTGCAGTGTCACATGCAGTGCATGGGGACAGCAGGATGCAGTGTCACAGTGTCCCTTGGAAAGGGTGTCTGGTGGGGATGAGAGGGAACCCTCACACAGGACTGTGGGGCCAGGGCATGATCCTGCAGCCAGCTGGTAGTAGGAAAGGGGATGGGTGTTCGAGCTCACATTTCAGCATTAAAGCCAGTATGAAATGGCAACCTTTACTAAAATTAATAATTTTTCAGTAAAATGAGACAAAAGTGAAAAGTGAGTGGTTCCCAGCATCCCGCCTTCCAGATCCCTATTTTTGCTTTCTCTTAATACAAAAAGGAGGGAAAGGAAAGCTCCTTGAAGAGTCAAAATCTGGGAAGGGAGAAAACAGGCAATTCCCACATTTTTCTCTATGAAACAACACAGCCATCACTGGCCAACCCCCATCCCCCACTTCCCCCCCCATCTGGGGCTGAGTCCTGTTGAAAACCATCCCTGACAGCATAAAAATTTTGCCCTGCTCCAATTAGCTCATTCTTACGGCTCTAATTTGCCTTCTCCCTGGTAGAAAAACACAACCCCGGACAATTAAAAACACATTAAATACAGTTCATCGGGCTTTGAGGGAGTTCATCTCATTAAACACCCCTTGCAATGAAGCTCAGGCAGGGTACCCAAATGACCCCAGGATGGAGATGGGATGCTGGGGTGCCCTGGGGACACCTCATCCCCCTGCACCTATAGCTTCTGTAAGTGCTGCTTGCAGGCAGGTTGGGCTGCTTAGAAAATGCCTTTCGGCTTTTATTTCAGCCAGAGTTTTGAGCGCAGGCTGTTTGCTGGGGCGCTGCTTTTAATGGGGCTGTGATGGCTGGGAGGTGGCATATCAGACCTTGTGGGGTATGGGGTGGTTGTGGGGCAGAAGCCGTTCCAGACCTGAGCCTTCACATTAAGGGTCCAGGCTGTAGTATTTTCATACCAAAATCCTCCTGCAAGAAAAAGCTGCTGCTGCTTGGAGGTGGAGAGCCTGTTGCAATTTCAGTTGGAGGAGCACTGTGTATATGGGGAAACCAAGTCATAAAATCATAGATCTTGGAGAATCATGGAGAATCACCTTTAAAAAATGATCCCAAACTCAAGCAGGGAATCACAGAGGAGCTGGAGGAAAGAAGAAATCTGGGGACCCATCAGATTGAGGCTTAGAGATGCTTTCTGCTGCCAACACCTCGCTGCCTCTCATTATCACCCCAGCCCCAGCAGGCTCACACTGCATTGCCAAATAGCTTCAAAACAATGGGAGAAATCCTTTTGCCTTGTCTAACTGCACTAATCCCCACCAGCATCTTCCAGGAGGGGATTTCTCCCCTCCAGCATTACAGCGGTCGTAGTGTCGGGTCCGACCGCCCGTGTCTAATGATTCTACCCACTGGGTCTGCACTTGCCTGGCCTCCCTTCCTCCTGCTCTAAATGAGCCTTGTTATGTGTCCTCTGCTTCTATTTTTATTAAAAATTTAACACATTGCCAATTTGCCCTCTTGCCAGCAGCGGCTGCAGCAGCAGCAGCCATAAGTATTTTCTAGAGAAATAAAGGGAGGCATCTTAGAATAATCTACAGGCAACAATTATTATCTGGGTTACATCTTTTAAAGTATATATGGCTTAAAAGGGAAGGTTTGGTGGACTTGAGAGGGAAGAAAGAGATCTCTGCTTGCTGGGAGAAGCTTTGATTAACACCAGGGAAGGATTCGTTAAGACCCTTGCTGCTCCAAGCATGAGAGAGGGAGGGGATGCTCTGAAACCTCCAGAAACTTGAGGTCCTTCTATCAAGGGCTTTCCTATACAAGCGCCTAGTTCCTGGTCATTGACCAAAACATTGTTTTTATTACAGCAGATGTCAGCCAAGGAAGACTTGGTTGTTGATTGCTGTCGCTGATACATGTTATTTCTGTGTTTTAGTTGTTTGATTGAGAAAGAGATGTTGATGGGATCTGTGTTCTTACTAACCTTGATTTCTGGAAGGAAATAAGTATATGCTTTATAATAATAATAGTTTTAAAAAACAAGCAAATCTGTCTAAGTTAATGAAGGACGTACAATCAGCCTGCTGGCATAAATCATGTTATTTTGTGGAAGACATTGACAAATGACACCCAAAAGTGTAGAAGAGAGGAAAACAAACAACATGACCCTCCTCCCCCAGCACTTCTGGGACGAATGCAAAATTTGGGAAATGTGTCAGATTTCCATCTCGTACCACTCCAGCTATGCTGGGTAATAAGCCAGATTAAAAACAACAACAAAGACATTGTTGGAAGAGAGTTGTTTGCCACTGATTTAATGCCAGTATCAAATTGAATTTAATGCCAATATCAGGTTGAAATGTGAAATATTCAGGTAGAATTTATCTGCCTTTCTCTTCTTTGCGTTTCCCCACTTACCTCATTCACTTCAGCTGCTCCATGACTTTTTCAGTGTTGAGCCATCCTGAAGCAAGGTCTTTCGGTAGGGCCGAGAAGCACTATGGTCTTAGGCTCTCTGCTTTTTTATTTTATTTTTTTTAAACTGCTTTTGAAAGTGCCACTGTGTTCTTTTGGAGTCGTATTAACCATGCAATAAATTTGCATAATGTGGATCCATAATGTTTAATCAAAGCCTCTCTGGAAAGCAATTATTGTCCATGAGCTCTCATAAATTCCCACTATCACCTCCATGTTAAATACTAAAGCTGCTCGGGGTATATTGTGCACTAATCACCTGCAACATTGAGTTTGAGAGAAATTATACCTCTCACTTCTCTTCCTTTTCCACATGAAAAACCTACATCTCCAAAAGCCCTGTATGGAGGGATTCCTAGCAAGAAATGCTAACCCCCTCGGATTTTAAGCCTTCCTGACTTCATGAAGCCTGGTCTCCCCTCTGGACCTCTTGGCCACATACAAAGTTTGCGTTTTTCAGTCCATTTTGGTGAGCGAGCAGAGGACGTGTGCTCCTGCATCTGCATGCCAGAAATAGATGGAGAGCCAAGTGTCAAATCCGTTTGCGCTTGGAAAATGTAAGACTCAATTAACTCCTGGGTTTCTTTTCTTTTCTTTTTTTTCTTTTTTTCTTTTTTCTTTTTTTTTCCCTTCTGTTTAATTTCCTTTAAATGAGTTAGGCAATAAGGCATGACAGGGGAGGCTGGCGAGCTGCAATTGTACCCGTAGGGTGAGCCCTAAATGCAAACCCAATCCTTGCGTTGCTGACCCCATTCGCCTCCAGGGACGTCCCCCTCCTGTCCTCACAACTGGCACATTAAGCTACAAATGCTGATATCAGCCACCACCTCACCTTAGGGTGTCCAGCACCTTTTGATGACCTGAGAAAACCTGTCTGCTGTGGTGAGCATGCTCAAAGTGGAGTAAAACCAGGAGGGTCCCTTGGCTGCTGACACAGGGGAAAGGACTCAAGGAGGGGGAGAAGAAAGCTGGCCATGAGTTATGTTGGGAGGTGATGCAGAGATGTCTCCAAACAGCCTTGCTCATTCTCTGCCAAGCCACAAGGTGCAGCAGGGGGACAAGACAAACTCCCCTTCAACATCTCTTTTTGCCTTCCTTTAATCCTCACTGTGCTTTTTCCTGAATCAAACATTTGGGAAACTTTGATTTTCCTCCAAAGAAACATAATTAAAGTCTATGTGAGGTTTATGTATCTTCACAATTATGTCTTTAAGTGGGACGAACACCTTGTTGTGTGCTGCTTTCTTGCTGAGGGAATACCTTCATGAATGGATTTGAGATTCAGGGCTGTGGCGCAGAAGGGTGAGGAACAGAAAGGAAAGGCAAAGCTAGTGCTGGAGCAGAAGGGTGTTTTTGCTTTTCAGTGATTTGAGAAGTTAGGCCTGAAGTCAAGAAAAAGAGGAAAATAACCCCAACCTATGCAGTTTCCTAATTTCAGCAAGTTACCAGATGCTTAGATGATCTGGAGCACTTCTTGTGAGTGTATTCACCATAGAGAGGGCTACAAATAATAGCAACTTAAGGGAGGTGACATCTCCAAGCCTCTTAGGAGGCTAATTCTATAACAACATTAATTCAACATAATACGTTCATGAATAGAGATCGGGCTAATGCAGGTTTTTCAAGTTAGGCAGCTTATTCTTGCTGATCTTAATTTAACTAAGAGCCTGGTCTGGAAAGTGTCGTGCCTCCAGCTCCAAGCTGCAGGATCTGCAAGGTATAAGACACCATATTCAAGCAACACAGGCACAAGGAGAAGGATTTTGATCAGAAGTGATACTGCTCAGATCATGCCTAGGTAAAGGTTAGCTGTTAAAGTGAAACATTTTCAAGGAGAAAAGTTTGAGTATTTTTCTAGGAAAATCCCCCTTTCTTTGGTGGTGGTCATTTGCCTTTTGCTGCTGGGGTTGGGTCCCCAGCTCAAACCAGCCCAATAGTTTCTTTCCAGGCTTTAGACACAGGCTGATCACCTGATAAGTCATTTCTGTGCCCACTTCCCAGTGAGCAGTGGTGCTTTCTGTACCAAACACAACAGGCTCATGAGCAAACCCAGGGTGCTTTCTGTGCACTTTAGAGACTCGAGAATTTGTAAGGAAGAGGAGAAGAGCAGATGTTACACTTCTTGCAGCATAGATGTTTTGCAAAATAAATAAATAAATAAATAAAACATAGCAGAGAAAATAGCCATGGAGAAGAGAGCTAAGCAGGTGCAAAAGCAGTCCTTGCTCATCTGCTTCTTGCTTGTAAAGTGAAACCATTTGGGTTTTGATGGCTTTAGGGGATGTGGTGTGATTGCCCTCTACTTCTCTGGTGCTACCAACCAGGCTTGGAAGAAACAAGGACAAAGGAGGAATGTCAGTAGCTGGCACATGGTGTGAGTTTGTTGGGCATCAGCAACATTTTGGAGGAGCCACAGAGCTCGCTGCAAAACTCCTTCACTCCATGCACATTTTCATTCCCTATTCCAACCTGGAAATTCCCTGGAAACCATCTCACCATGCAAAGCACAGCTGAGGATTTACCTCCAGCCAAGGAGAGGTTAAAAGACATCAAAAACAGGACTAACTCAAAAATCAAGAAAATTATACTCTCTCTGTTGATTTTTAAAACATGAAGGAATAAGTTCTGTATAGGTAGGATGATAGTCCTCAAACTGTACATGTCCTTCTTTTGCTTTAATTTTTTTCAAGACTGGAAACATTTCTTTTCTCACTGCCCACCCGCGGAGGCACGTCTGGGCTGTGCGTCCATCAGGCTGGTGGCAGCAGCACACACGTGGGAGATGAAATAAATAAATGCTAAGGAAAGTGACTGACCTGCAAGGAAAACATTTCTTTCTTCTGACAAGACAAGAACAGTTAGTTTCACCCTGATCTAAAGGTTTTGTTTTGCTTGGCCGCTTCAGTTTCATTTACTTTTTAATTATTTGTGCTTAAATTACCTTTGAATGCATGGGATTTCCAAACCTGTCTTTGGAAACCAGAACTGCAATGCTCCTGGATGGATGTTCACACATTCCCCCCTTCCCCCCTCCCCCCCCCCATTATACCCGTTATAAACTGTTTGTTGCCACCCATCAGTCCACACGAGGTCATGCTCCTTTGGGCTGAGCATCCTCTCAACTGAAAAATTTTGCTCTTTCCACCTGGGTAGCCACTATCCAAAGGCACTTTCCTTCATCAAACTTTCAGTTTCCTCCCTTTTCACCTCAAAACAAGAGGGTAAGGCTGCAAATGGCCTTTATTTCCTTGCAATTGTCTTCCAGCAGTTGGCTTTATTCCTACACCAGGCAATGCTGTTAATGTGCATTTTTACCCCAGAGCTGTTTAGCATCCCTGGCTCAATCCAATGTCTTGGAGCCTGCATGGATATGGGGATGGGACAACACCAAAAGCAGATTTTAGTGCCATTCACTGCAGGTATCTCAAGGTTGCTGTGGTATAAGCACAAAGCATATTTTAGCACAGAAATTCCAGGCGACTGATGATGCTGCTGTAATTACAGAAGCAGGGAAATAATTCTGACTTTGGAGAAGGGAGAAGATGAACAAGCAGTGATAAGGCCCTACCTCAAATACAGATAACTTAAAAGATTAGCCAGGCAGGCAGGGCCAGTGCTCACACCACTGAATTGAAGTCAAATAGCTGGCTTAATGCTGCCACTGAATTAAAAAAAATATATATAAAAAAAAAAATAAGGATTTAAATCTTGAAAGACCTCATTTCCCAGCTGGCCTTCTAATGGAATTCATGTTGGTTTGGGGACCAGATCCCGCACGCAGTAAAATGCATCCATCACGAGAGCATTAATATAAAGCTGCTGTAATGCATCAGGAGCCTTTGTATAATGTGCCTGAGATGGAATAATCAAGAGGCGAGCCAATTTCTTGTTATATACAGAAGCTTTTCAGAAGACAGACAGCAAAGTCCTCTCCCACTGCCCTCCCGACCCCAGGTATCTTTCTTCATCTCCCTCTCCTGCAAACATCACTGCTCCCAGCTCCTCTTTAGCAGTCCCATGACCTGTGTCCATCTCTCTGGTAGGCATTAAATTTCCTTTCTTATATTTAAAAAGTCATATTTTGGTAGTTTTTTCCATCTTCCCCCATCCAAAAAATCCCTAAGCCACCAACAGCAAGTGTCACAACCACCAAGGACTGCAGCAATATTGGTGTAACACCAACAAGCTTCTTGCATGACTGCCATCCTTGCCCCATGATTTTAAAGAACAGTGTTTACCAAGTGACTTCATTAATGTGCAGATGGGTAATGAGGAAATCAGCTTTTTGTATGATGCAGTGACTGCAACGCACTGATTTCCCTATCACACAATAAGAGGGCTCTCCCACGGTTTAATCTTCCTGTGGATTTTGGGGCACTGGAGGACCCCTGGAAATTTTCCGTATCTTGATCTTGGGAAAGAAAAGCGATTTTAATTTTATTTTTAATTATAATCTTTTTATAATATAGCTGCTGGAAGCATGGTTTGCAAACCCTACTGAAATGTGCCGCCTTACCATCCCCTGTGCCTCTGGCCCACATCCTCGCTCAGAGCCTGATTACAAGGCAATGATTCAATTTAATAATATCTAATTTTTATTGCAATATCAATAAGGAAAACTGCCAATCAGCTGAGCAGTTCAGTGTGTTAGTGCATTAGCCTCCTGCAAGCAAGAGCATCCTTAATGCTTTCCGATGGAAAAGCAATTGGGTGCTAACAGCATCGGCTCTGACACTGTGTTAAAGAGGAGCCTGCAGCTGACACTGGGCAGGGGGAAGGCAACTGGGGGCCTCCAAAATATTGTTGGGTTATAAATTAGAGCTATCCAAGCAAATCTGACCCAAACCACTGGCAAAATGACCTTTTCCTTCATCTGAAGGTAAATCTCAACCTGTATTCTTGACCTGCACCCCAGGACTCTAAAGTGGGCAGAGCTTTCTAAAATCACTAACTTTGCAGCAAGGACCTGAACTCAGCTCTACTGTCTCTTCAATCCACCTTGGCACCCTTCTTTCTCTAAATCTGAGCCAGCACAGCATGGCCAAGGTTAGGGGAGAGGGTTTTTTGGCACGGTTATGGGAGGCATCCCATTTTGCTGTTGATCAAATTCCCTTGTTCAGATGCCTTCCAACAAGGGTGGGAGGTTGCTTCTCAAGCTTGGCCTTGAATAAGGTTTCCTCAACATTTTGTCCAGCATCCCAAGGTGATGTAAAGGCTTTACAGGCACCTGAATTATGACAGATGAATGGACTTGGATAAAGACACCCTCTTCATCTCAAGCATAAGAAATTGGATAATCCTAGAGGCGAGAGGCTTTCTGGGCTTGATGGATCTAGTTGGATCTGGTAGAGCAAATCCCAGGAGCCTAAAGGTTTAAATGCCTTAAAAGTTTAAATATTAAAAACCACAGATTTATTACACAGAGTGACCTTTAAAACTTGTCTCATTAAACTACATCTTCTGGCCCTTCTGGGCCTTGGTGCCTCTGAATACAAGGCTAGGAAGTTCAAAGCAATGAGCAAAAATGGTTAAAAATGTCACCACTTTATAGACTTTTCTGTAAAACTGAAACCTGAAAAAGGGGGAAAAAAAGTGTTTTAATTTCCCCGTGGGCTTCTCCATCGTCTGGAATAATATTTTCTGTCTCTGTTATTGTTTTTCATTTAAGGAACTGAGGACAACTCCTCCAACAAGGAGGAAAGGCTGCTGACCCCTGATGCGCCAGCATGGGTAACCAGGACATACATGCAACATGACTTGTGCCACATCATGCACAAAATATAGTTTCATACCTGTATATATGCTCGTGTTTCCAGAGGAGCCCCCCCCACAAGAGGGATTTGGAGGTGCAGGGCATTACATTACCTTTCTAAGGAGGTCTGTCTAAATCCCTCCCTGCGATTGTGCTAGTTGGAAAAAAAAAATAAAATAAATAAATTATATATATAAAATCAATCCTAAAACTCATTAAAATGCTCATATTTCTTCTACACCCAGCTCTGCAGAGTCACATGGACACAATGGAGTCTGAGGCCAAATTATGAATCTCTTGGGCATTACGTGTGCATCCCTAATGTGAAGTGAAGGGTGCAATCGAATTAGCGAGAGGAGAAATATGCGAGATTGTGTTGCGTTGGCCATGTGGAGGGACAGGCAGGACAGGCTTTAGCCAGCCCCTTCCCACCGTGTGCCCCCCATATTCATCTGAATCATGAGTTCTGTCTGCTCGCATCAGCCCAAGCAAGGACTCTCATCAAGGGGATGCGCAGGAGGGAAGCAGGCAGGGTGATGCAGGATGAGAGCATGAGAAGGGCTTTGGGAGACACAAATCATCCTAACAGTTTTCAGAGGAAGTTTTGCAGACAAGCATACTGTCATGTTTTGCTTTCCATACTGCTTTCTCAGCCAAAATCCCAACCCCCTCAACTTTTAGAAGGGTTTTTAAAATATGGAGTGCTTGCCCAAGGTCCAGAATGTGCTCTGGATGGTGAAGAAATGCACCAGGGCTGCCCCGTGCCAGCACTGACTGCCCCAGCTTATTTCAGCCTCTTTTCCCAGCTACTGCTAGGATTTCCCGTAGGACCAACAGCCCTGTCCTGGAGCAGGGCTATGACCCAGCCTGGGGCACTTAGGCTGGTGATGTGCCAAGGACTGAGCTGGCTGAAGCTCTTTGAAGGGAGAATTTCCCTCTTTAAGAGAGATTTTGCACATTTTTACAGAGATGGAGCTGCTGGGACAATGCTTGGCAATGCAAATGAAACCTATGCCCTCAACTTCCTTACTACATGCTGATATTGTCAAAAAATGGAGTTTTGGCAACCTTCAGATGTTGCATTCACTGCAGAATTGAGCTATGCTGTTTGATATTAATACACATTTTTTAACACCTGTTTGAGATCTGGTGTCATGTATCTGCCTGTTTCTAAATTGAAGCTTTTTGGAGTTTCATGACTCTCAGATTTCACTCTTTCTCATTCAGATTTTGAGCGAAAACACATTTGGAGGTGCTGGAAATTGCAGCGGTACAGACGGTCTTGTTTATGTCTAATTTTGAATAATAGTTTGCAATGCAGATTGAATGGGGATTGGAAGGGGGAGCTTGTTTACTTGTTATTCAGCTAACTCTCAGGTATATCTGTCATTCTGAATAATTAATCTACAATTAAGAAAAATAGTTTGCACCAAGTTTGCTGAGCACATCTTCATTTTTATTTTTCACCTGCACCAAAAAATCAGGAGGGTAATAAAATAATGTGTTAACTTCCCCAAATACAAATTGCTGCTCTTCCCCATAAAATCAACCTAATTATAGCCACACACATTAAATGAATGTCACAATCATCATGGAGACACCTGAGCCTCAACATTTGAGAGCAAATGCAACAAGGGGAGATTTCTTTTGAGGGAGGGCAGGTCTGGGGGCTGGCCTCAGCCTGCTTTCATGTCATGTAATTGTGTCTGCTGCAGAAATGCAGTTTAAGTTCTGACCAAAGGTCTCATACCGAGAGTATGCCAAGAACACTTTGCATTTGTAATTTTGAGCAAAACCTTGATATGTGGAAAATTTCAGAACTTTTTGCAGTGGAACTTTTTAACTTGCTGACTAAGAAAAACAGGATTTGCTAAGTTCAGGAAAAAAAAAAAAAAAAAAAGGAAAAAAGAAAAAAAGAAAAAAAAAACAAACCCCAAACCACCAACCAAGGAGGCTGAAATTTTCAATTGATTAATGAAATGAAATAATGCTCTCCAAATGCTATTTATTTAAACTGCCGCAGAATTACCTTCGGCATCGCGCTGAGCAGCTCCATCAGTGATTAGGTATTGAAAAATCTCCAAGTGGATCACACCGCTTAAAAACCTTATTTTCCAAATGACTTTCCTTAATAGCGTGGGCTGTATCGATGGCAGTGTTGTGTTTCCCCACTGCCCCTGGCATCTGTATTAATCAGAACCGAGCTAGCGGCTCCCCCAGGGATGCTCAGAGGGACCAATGTGATGACAAATTTCCCATGATTTCCACCCCCAGAGAAAAAATACTACTCAAAGGGCTCAGTGCTCACCTTTCCTCACCGCTGGGCTTTCCTTAGGACACGGGAAGGGGAAAATTAAATATTGTTATTCTCCCAGCCATCAGTCAATGTTATTTTTGGAAGGGAGAGTGTGCAATTCATTGTAAAGGCATGTTTTTAGGAGAGTTAGATAGGGTATCATAGGATTGGGCAAGGGAGATGCAACCAGGTATGGGGTAAAAATGGTCATAAATCTTCTTTTCAACCCAGAGCTGTCATCTATTAGCATATGAAGGGTGCATGGGTCATTTCAGCAATTTGTCCTGAATGGGGCTCTGACACATTGCTAGCACTCAGAGTCAAGGGAAGCATCAGGATTTGCCCAGGGAGACTGTGCAGCTGCCCAAAATTCATCACCCCCTCCCCCCCCCCCCCAAATCTGATATATCCATCACTGTAGCCCATGGTGTCCCATGGGTGGGGACAGTGGTCACATCACAGCCCACGTGTGCATGTGGATGTGGGTTTCTGGTGCCTGATAAGGGCTGAGCTCACACTACAGCTGCCCTCCTGATAGTCTGTTAATCACAGAATCACAGAATTGGAATCACAGAATTGAAGGGGAAGGGACCTTGAAAGATCATCGGGTCCAATCCCTCTGCCAAAGCAGGTTCCCTAGAGCAAGTCGCCCAGCTCAGCGTCCAGACGGGCCTTAAGTATCTGCAGAGTAGGAGACTCCACAACCTCCCTGGGCAGCCTGTTCCAGTGCTCTGTCACCCTCACCATGAAGAAGTTCTTTCACATGTTGGTGCAGAACTTTTTGTGTTCTGTCTTGTGACCATTACTCCTTGTCCTGTCCCCGCAAACCACTGAAAAGAGGTTGACCAAATCCCTCTGTCTCCCACACCTCAGGTATTTATACACATTGATGACATCCCTTCTCAGTCTTCTTTTCTTCAGGCTGAACAGACCCAGGTCTCTCAGCTTTTCATCACAAGGAAGATGCTCCAGGCCCTGTATCATCTTTGTGGCCCTCTGCTGGACTCTTTCCAGGAGACCCCTGTCTTTTTTGTACCAGGGAGCCCAGAACTGGATAAAGTATTCCAGGTGAGGCCTGACCAGGGCAGAGTAGAGGGGGAGGATCCCCTCCCTTGACCTGCTGGCCATGCTCCTTTTAATGCAACACCAGGATCCCATTGTCCCTCTTGGCCACAAAGGCACACTGCTGGCTCATGGTCAACCTGTCGTCCATCAGGACGCCCAGGTCCTTCTCCTCAGAGCTCCTCTCCAGCAGGTCATCCCCCAGCCTGTACTGATACATGTGGTTGTTCCTTCTGAGGTGCAGGACTCTACACTTGCTCTTGTTAAACCTCCTTTGGTTTCTTCCTACCCATTTCTCTAGCCTGTCCAGGTCTTGCTGAATGGCAGCACAGCCTTCTGGCATGTCAGCCACTCCTCCCTGCTTTGTGTCATCGGCATACTTGCTGAGAGCAGACACTATTCCCTCATCAAGGTTGTCGATGAAGATGTTGAACAAGACCAGACCCAGCACCGACCCCTGGGGAATACCGCTAGTCACAGGTCTCCAGCTGGACTCTGCGCTGCCAATCACCACCCTCTGAGCTTGGCCAGTCAGACAGTTCTCAAGCCACCTTACTGTCCACTCCTCTATCCCACACTTTCTCAGCTTTGCTATCAGGATGTCATGGGAGACAGTATCAAAAGCCTTGCTAAAGTCAAGGTAGATGACATCCACTGCTCTCATTTACCCAGCTGGTGATGCCATCTTAGAAGGCAATGAGGTTGGTCGAGCACGATTTCCACTTGGTGAATCTATGCTGACTACTCCTCATAACCTTCTTCTCTTCCAATTGCTTGGAGATGGCATCCAGAACAAGCTGTTCCAACACCTTCCAAGGGACAGAGGTGAGACTGACTGGCCTGTAGTTTTCTGGATCCTCCTTCTTGCCCTTCTTGAAGACCCGAGTGACATTGGCTAGCCTCCAATCTTCAGGCACTTCTCCTGTTCTCCAGGACCTTTCAAAGATGATAGAGAGCGGTTCAGCAATCACCTCTGACAACTCCCTTAGTACACATGGATACATCCCATCGGGACCCATGGATTTGTATGCATTGAGCCCACTCAGACACTCCCAAACCACTCCCTTGTCAACAAGGGAGGAGATCTCCACTTCCCATACTCTTTCTCTTCCCTTCAGGGTCAAGGAGTCCCAGGGGGGAATCCTTGAATCAAAGACTGAAGCAAAGAAAGCATTCAGTATCTCTGCCTTATCAGCATCTCCTGTTACCAACCAGGACACACTCTCATTCAGCAAGGGACCCACATTACCCCTAGTCTTCCTTTTACTGTTTGTATACTTAAAAAAAAAACCCTTCTTGTTATCTTTTATCTCTTTTGCAAGCCTCATCTCTAGGTGGGCTTTAGCCTTCCTTGTCATGTCCCTGCAGGCCCTGACAACACTTCTATACTCCTGCCAAGAGGACAGGCCTTTTCCCCACATTTCATAAACCTTCCTCTTCCTTTTGATCTTATCAATGAGCTCAAAATTCAGCTTTTTTTTTTTTCTTTCTTTTTTTTTTTTTTTTTTTTCCTGAAATGAGCAGGATTGCTATATTTTTGCCAAAACTGGAGGAAAGGATATTTAGTATTGGCCAGACAGCAGGGCTGCACTGCACTAACTCTGGAAATGTGGGTTTTGTGAGAAATATATCCCCTACCCACCAGAGCAGATCAGCACCTGCTGAAATCCTGTGGCTTTCAGTGAAATTTAAGCAGGCGCTTTGCTCATTATGCTTTTTGTTTTTATTTCCTCAAGGTGCAGGACATGTGGTATGGGGGATCTGGAGGGAGGTGTGTACCCCGCCTTGGAATACAGCTGCTGATTTCCAGGAGATAATTCATCCAGCCACCCACGCTAAATATTTTCAACAGGTTTATCCACAGGGAGTGGCAAGAGTCTCAAGACACCTGTAGGAAATCATTTAAGATTTCAGCTAGCTCCATGGAAAAGCAAGAAAATTAAAGCAGCTTGGCTAAATGCCAGAACAACCTTATGATTTTTTTTCTATTGCTAAACACCAATCTGCCAAAAAACAAGCAGAAGGCTCTGACCTTCTGACCTTGGGGGGGTGGGGAGGGGAGAAAAAAGCTAGGTGCGAGGGATGGCTGGCACCTCACCAGGTTGTGCATCTGCCTCCCCACTCATTTCTCAATGTGCTCAGCATCTTTCTGCTAGGAAGAAATCCCCCCTCTGTTCATGGAAAGAGTTGTGCAGGAAATGCCCATATCTGGGTTTTATTCAAGCTCCCTTTTGGGCCTTACTAAGCAAATGAATTGCAGGAACACAGCAGTGGCAGGAAGGATGGGGGAATTAATTGGGTAGTCAGGCTGAATGCAAGGACACAAGCTCCATCACAGACCTGCACTGGAGGAGACCTTGACACTTGTGAAATAGGGTGATTTATGAACCTTATGAAACTATCACTGCATGTAATAAACCCTATACAATCCTGTCTTGAACTTTATTTTGCTGTATTTTAGCAACTTGCTGGCATTCAGAGCGAAGTAGAGTATCAAATTTTCTTGGTAAGAATAGGCATGAGCCGGTCCTTGAAGTTTCCCCCTTTTCCGGGTAGAGATAAACGAAACCAGGACTTATTTTCCAGGTTGAATGACTCCTAAAAAGTCACCCCATGGAGGCTGTACCAAGGGTGAAGAAGTGCTGCAGCCCAAGTGGCATCCATTGCCCACACAGCTCCTGTACCCAACCTGCTGGGTCTGCGATGCTCTGGTTCTGATGGGGACATGCAATAAGTCCAGCACACGCCCGGATCAGGCACACATTTACTGTTATTGTCTGCTGGTCCTGCACTCATCCCTGCTTCCTTACATCCCCATCACCCCTCCTGGACAAAATCTCCACCTGCCCTGGAGCTGTCCAAGTACCTTCTCTCCCTTTTTTCCCCCCAAAATAGTGTGTGATGGAGACCGTGCTTACATTTGTAGCTATGGAAACCATTGATTGCCACTAACGAAGCCTCCCCATCCTCCTCAGCTGCTTTGGCTGCCTGAGAGGGTGCAGGTTGGATATGGTGGGCAATTTTCCAGCAGGATCTTGGGTCTGTGTTGGGGCAAATTCTGGCTAGTTTGGGGACCATCTTAGTAAGAAAAAATGATGCAATTCAATAAATACCTATTTAGATATAAATTAGTCTCAAGAAACATCCTGTTTTGCCATGTTGGTGATGGTGGGGATCTGCCATTGTGGCTACCCCAGCTGATATTTCTCCAAATCTGGATTTGTACAAAAACCCCTTCCATGCCTCATATCCTTACTCCCCTCTCCCCCCAGCCTAACCTCCACCAGCCACTCCAGTCTGCAGCTGCTTGTTTGATTTTTAATTATTCTTCATTATATTTAAGGCAATTTTGAAAAAAAAAAAAAAAAGTTTATGGCAATTTACTCTGCTTTGTAATTAGAGCCGGTGATTAGTGAATCTTTTGCTTCATGATGGAGTTTTCCTTTAAAGAAGAAAAAAAAAATCAGAAAAAGGGAATAGAAAAGGGCCACCAAAAGAGCTCAAAGACTAGAATTAAACAGATTATATCTCATTACTTCCAAATGGAAAGGAAAGTTACAGCTTATTAGAGCTGTTGCATCTGCAGCTGAGCAGGAAGGGAAGCAAATTCCCCCCATGTTAGCAGGCTTGGGCACAACGGCAGCTTGCAAAGTGGGTTGCAAAGCTCCCCAGCCCGCAAAAAGCTCCTACTGCAAGCTTTTGTGCCCCTTCCAATACTTCATCAGCTCTCTTCCAGCTTCCATTGCTAGCATTTGGATCACACAAGGCTCCTCTGAAGCACCTCGGCATATCACTCCCACTGCTGTGCTCAGCCCTCAGCTTGAATCATTAAGGGCAGGGCTGAGCCCCACAAGCTCCCCCCCTGCTTTTAAAAATAATAACATATCGATTTCAGCTTAACAATGTTCCCAAATGGCAACGTTACCGTTTCTGCAATATTTAACCGAAAATAAACACACAGTGAGGGGAAGGATAGTTGTGAAGAATTGGCTTTGGGGGGGCTGCCTTGATGATATTTTTCTAAGCCTTCTGCTCTTGGTAGAAAATGGATGACTTTTTTTGTAATTTTATGATTCTTTTGTTCTGCTGGGCTGGCTTCACAGATAAATGCCACTTTCCTTTCAGCCCATTTAAAGGCCAAAGCTAATTCAGTAACGTATCTTACACCAATGCATTCCCCCCTCCACGATGTCATTTCCAGAAGTATGAACAGCACTCATGGAGGAGGGTCCTGATAAGGGAAAGGAAAAAACGGTAGAATTTGGGCATTTTAAAATTTAATTAAACCAGGAAGAGTTCAGGTCCAAGCTGCAAAACTAGAAAAATTCAGGTAAAAATGTTCAGGTAGTGTCTGTTCACTGCTCACATCAGGATTGTTCACAAGGCTGTTTGGCATTCAGCCCTCCCCATCACCCCTCCCCTGCAACCAGCAGCCAATCTTGACCGTATCAGCTCTCATCCTAATGGCAGGGGAGGGCTCCAGCATTGCAGTGCTGGTTTTCATCCCCATGGTGGGTTACACCTGCAAAAGTGTGAAATAATGGGTTGAGCAGAAAGGGGAAGTTTTGGGATACACCCTCTGCTTGAGCTTCTGTTTATCGCACAAAGCTTTTAGGGGTTTTATTTCCCAGATGTTCCTCTCAGTTATATGGGAAGAATATCATGAGATTTGAGGAAAAAGAGGCTTGGGCTGGGGGAAGGAGCTGCAGGGCTGTCTCTCTAATGGGGCACCCTGTAAGCACCGCCAGGCCACTTTGCAACACCATCACTGTACGCATCGACTGAGCAACCCCAGCTGCAAATCACACATTACCAGCACAGGGGTCCCTGTCTCCAGGCTTTTGGGAGTTTTCAATATGACATTTTCTTCTGGGGCTAAATCTGAGCTCTTCTATTTGCCTTTATCTGTTGGTCCCAAAAGGTGTCTGGAGGGTACCTGGGCAGGCACATGTGAAGCTGCTTCTTCTCCCTGAACCCAGGCTTGGTGCCACCCTCACCATCAGCATCCTCTGGGTCTCATTGATCCTCAGAGAGCAGACAGTGCTGAACCCTTGGCGTGGTGCACAGCTCCTACCCAGCCAGCTGCTGACCTTAACTGAGCAACTCCGAGCTGAAGACAAACACAGGCAGACAACGAAACCCGGTTAATTGGAGCTCAGAATTGCTATTGGCGCCGTTCTCTCTCTCTCTCTTTTTCCATCCTAAAGAATTTTTTCATTAGTGAATAACAAAAATTATTTAGGTGCTTGACATCTCGAGTGGTAGTGGATTTGCAGTGTGTATTAACTCGAAAGTTTATCCAGTCCTTAATAGGCTTGAAGAGGAATGGATGCATTTTGGCTAAACCAGAGAAGCTGATTGCTACCTAAATAACTAATTCATCTTCATAGCAGACAGCCATCAGTGGATAGTAAAAAGGAGTTACACCCAAGCTTGTGCCAATTAGCTGGAGAGGAGAGCTGCAGTGTAGGGCAATTGGAGATGCAAGCAGCTCGGGATGCACTTAGATGCCAGGAGCCTGAGTGCTGTACCTGGCTTGGGAGGGATTTTGGCTTTTCCACCTATGTGGATGTGGCCAAGCTCCTGAAAAGGATGCTCTGGGTCAGCCCACAATTCTGTTATGACTGACATCAGCTATTTTTAATCTGGGGGAAGAGAGGACAAGAGCCTGGAAAGGTTTTTGAGAAGTGGAAGAGACAGTTACTTGGAGCTGCCTTGGAAACACTTGAATAAGATGAGATGCAAAAGCTCCGCTTTTAAAGGTGTGACAGATGGGAGAGGAAATGAAACGGCGAGAGGATCTAAATGGGTCATGGCAAAAAGGCTTTTCAATAGTTTTTAGTGTCATAAGGGATCCATAGAGCCTCCTGCCCACCCGTATAACTCAGCCCATTGAACTCCACCAGAATGAGGGTGAGAATCTGGCTGCTTTCAAATCTCTTCTATAAAGGGGAAAAACATCCGCAGTCACGACTGAAAGGTCCTAAAGACCCGGCACTGCCTTTGCATGGTTGTGTTTGCTCCTTTGCCAGGGATATTGCAATGAATCAGGCCAGGAAAATTGCATACGCAGAGCACGGCTTGGGCAGGAGGCTGAAATGATCCTCAAATGCATCCCACCATTCCTATAAATCCCAAACCCATCCTACCATCCCCGTGAACCCTAAACTCATCCCACCATCCCTGCACATGCCCCCTCCAGCAGTTTTCCAGCAATAAGCACAAGTTGTCACTGTAACAGCCTCCTGTGGCTTGTGCCGCATTGTGATTGAAGCTTCCATTAACTTGCATTTCCCTTTTTATTTTTTTCCCATTTTTCTTTTTCTTTTTCTTTTCTTTTTCTTTTTCCTTTTTTGTTTGGAGCTTCGCTTGCCTTAATTTGATTTTTTTTTTTTCCTTAAGTGCTGTCGCCACTGCTCTCATTTAATAAGTAGTTAATCAATTCTGCAGAGTTGCTGCAGCCCCACTGCTCCCAGCCATGCTAAAATGGGATGCTCTGATTAATTTTTCTTCCCTGTTTGTTTGCTGGCAATTCACTCTGATAGCTCCCCCCATGACTCGGGGGTACAGGAATGCATATTTTCGAGGTGCCACTGCTTTGCCTTGTGGCTGGTGATGGGCTCTGGAGATGCCACATTTCCCAGGTGAGTCTGGGGGTGATTTGGGCTGGAAGCAAGTTCAGCAAAGAACAGAAAGCTTGCAGTAAACTCCCTCACCTGCAAGAGTTGTCTAGGAAAACAAAAATCAAAGATCCGAAGAAAATATAACCCTATTCATGTTTTTAATTTTTTATTTTTATGAATGAGCTTTTGATCTATCCAAAATAGGGGCAAAGAGTCTTCAGTTTTTGCCTGTTCTTTTTTTTCTGTGCATATTTTCCCTTTGATTTCTTGCTGGGGTCACTCTACTCTTTTTAGGACTCCACTTATCACTTGGTGCTCTTGCACAGCCCTTTTGTGCAGATGGCAATGGTCTTCTGGAATAGCAAAAGCCAAAAAAGGTGGCATATGCCCCCCCATAGAAGGAAACATGGGCTCACTGCTAGAGCATATGTGGAAAAATCGAACTCTGCTCTCCCTGGCTTTCCAACAGAGCTGGTCCTGCAGCAGCTTTGCAGCATGAACACAGTGTGGATTTGGAAATAGTGCTAAACCTGTCCCTTTTGCACACAGGAGAATATGAAATTGGTCAACTAAGTTACAATCTATTATTCAAGATAACTTGGAAAGCTTTGCAATTTTCTTTTCAGAGAATTTGCATCTGTATTGCACTGGAGTAGTTAATTTTCTGTGAAAACCCAGAAAGCTGCCTTCAAAAGATTATAAAGCCAGATCAGTTCACCTGGGTTTGCTTTTTAATTCACTCTGAAATATGTAGGTTTCCCTCCCTGTTTGTGAAGACACCTACTCTACATGCTTGTACAACACTGGATAATAGACCTTAGAGTTTTAACTTGGTGATAAAGCTAATGCAGAGATAATGGAATAATTACCAAGCTCTTTCTTCACAAATGCAAAATGGGGTTTTCCCTACGTGTAGGTTTTCCCCCACGTACACATTTTTACAGCCAGGCTTTTGACCAAGCTGAAACATAGCATGGAAGTGGAGCAAAGCAATTAACAGGCTTTGATAACGTTGAATCTCCAGCTGAACTGTCTTGCAAGAACAAGCAGTCAGAGGTAGCCACGTGGCATGTAAGAGCTCTCCTCTGTCAATGTGACTTTTCTAGAGAGTCAGCAGCTGATTTTTTTGATATAGAAACAGAAATGGTCCAGGTGAAGTTATTTTGTTTACCCATGTCTTATGAGCAAATCTCAACAACCCAGGACCGAAGCAGCCATCACTTAGGCTCCATCATCCAGGCATATCTTTTCAGTTAATATCACCATTTCTGCCATGTTTCCTTCCTTTCTTTCTCAAAAACAAACAAACAACAACAACAAAAAACAGCAAACAAACAAAAAACACCCCAGGGTCTCAGAAAGGATCCAAACACCTTCAAGGTTTCCTTGAAGCTTGGCTGAAGCTGCAAGCATACCTCTTGCTTGAGTCTTTACCACTTATCTTTTTGCATCTCCTTTCATTAAAGAAGAAAATGGAGGGTGTTTTCAGAACTTAGGGGCACACTGTGGTATCCCTAAAGGTCTGTCATCTGGTGTTTTCTTTCCTGGGTGATTTCTAGCTATGTGGGACCCCCTGGGAGCACATCTCTGCGTTTTAAAGGGTAATGTTCTTAATATTAAGAGTGGTATTTAGAGACTATGAGTATGTTGTACAGAAGAGTGTTGTTACAGTAATTTTAATAAAACCTTTATTCTAATAGAAATAACACTTATAAAACTTAAATGAATCTCTACAACTGGTGGGAAAAGGGATAGGTTCTTTGCCAATTATTTTTCTTCAAAAATACTTCAAAGATTTAAAAAAAAAAAGGAAAAGAAAAAAGGGAGAAGAAGAATCAACTCACTCCATTCATTTATTTATGAATTAATAAAGGCAAGAGAGAAATAAGCAGTTAACATGCATAGATTTCAAAACCTGGGGAGATTTGGGGGATAATGTAGTTTGACCTCCTGCCTGCCAGCAAGGAACACCTCTGCCTCTGTCAGTGAGCCCTGGGGCTGCAGCCCAACTGCCCTCCAAAGAGTTCTGGCCTCCATAGGGGCCAGAAAACCCACACGTGGACAGTTCTCAGCCCCCCCCCCAAAAAACTTTTTTTTTTTTGTTTACCCCTTTTTAAAGTTTTATCTAAACTAGAACTCAAAATACAAATTTTGTATTTTGCTTCAAAAACACTTCCACAATTTTCTCTTGTGCTTTAAATTCACTCTCAACTTTAATATTTATTAAACTTCCATGTTCAGACAGTAAAAACCTCCCCTCATGCTGATCTGCAGAACAGCAGTTGAAGGTTTCCCCATATGCCTGCAGCATCTCTTGCAACAGGCGCATCCCTTTCGCAGTGGGAGTCTTGGAGGAAATTGGTGCTATCTATATTGTGAGCAGGACACAAGGTTTCTGACCTGCATTAAGTTCTCTTTCCCATGCTTGTCCCTTACAGCTAGATTTCGCAGTTCAAAGGTAATTCATAACACTTCTTTCAAATTATTTTACGATGCTGGGAGTCACTGTGAAAGACGAGGAATTGCTGCAAATAAATGGCATGTTTGCACTTAGTTTGTGTCCTAAAATAAATCAGATCTGGAATTTACGGAGCACAACTTATCCATGGGTTTCACTGCTTCTGGGTGAAATTTAAAAATAAAAATAAAGTAAAAAAAAAAATAAAGAAAAAAAGAAAAAAGAAAAAAGAAAAAAACTTTTGGAAAAAAATAATAATAATAATAAAAAAAAAAAACAGATAGACATATATCTTCAGCAAAACACCATAATTTCTGCCATATTTTCTTCCTTCCTTTTTCCAGAAAAACAACTCAAAATCTCAGGAACACCTGGATTCTTCAGTTTTAATTGCTGGAGAGATGGTGAAATAAGACATGTTATATATGGAGTGGTAATTCGTGCCGAGAAAATGGTTGATATTAATAAAGAAGGGGGAGATTTGGGAATGTGGCCATGGGGGTTGGAAAGCCCCGTGGTTGAGATAACATTAGACTCTTAAAGATGAGGCTATCAGGAATATAAAAGAGTTTAGAGGGAACAAAGAAGGGTGATTCAGGACACTCCATGCAGTCTCTGGTTTCTTGTTCTCCAGCTGGTTTCTTGTTCTCCAGCCGTTAAGGCATGGATGTTTCTGGGTGTTTGCTGTTGTTGTTACATTCAAAGTTGTTTGACTAATGAAAAGTTGTTTTGAAAAGAACTGCTGTGGAGAGAAGGGTATAAGAGGGGAGCCTGCCCTCAAGAAAGGAGAAAAAAAAAAAAAAAAAAAGGCAACACATTGAAGTTACATCAATAAAGAAGCAGGAAAAAGAAGCGAAGAGGAACAGGCTGGCAGAATGGAGACCAGGACGGGAACAGGCACTTTGATTGCTTCATGAAGATAGGTTCGGCCAAACTCAGCAAACTACTCAGAGAAGCTTGTACAGAAAGTCGCTGGAAACAGGTGCACTGGAGCTGGAGAGAAGCTCGAGCTGAGAGAAGCGGAGCCGCGCACACAACTGCCTCTTGTTGTTAAGCAGCTGCACATTATGGGGAATCATACGTCCTTAGGAACAAAGACTGTCCTGGTAACCTTACAGCTCGTTCTCCTTATTAACAATCGGACAGTTTATGATCCTGAAATATGGGACCAAACTGAGGTCAAGGTGTGGGACTCTGCTACTAAAAATGACAAGGTTGCAGTGGGATTGCTCGGCACCTGGCGAGCAGTCTCTGAGGCCTTAAAGAGCCCTGTGGGGCCACAGTCAGAAGCATGTGGTTTGCCAGACAGTGAGGGAGCTGCGGGCTCCTTTGCTGATCTGATTGCTACGCCATGGGCCCCTCTGCTGCTGCAGCCATCGAAGGCTTTTGCTGTTACACCCCCTGCTGACCTGGACGTGCCTTTTGACCCAGGCCCTATTGGCCTTGAAAAGGAGATGGATATGCTTTTCTTCGATGTGGGAAGAACGGGATACGTAAGGCCTGAAGGCCGAGTTGCTTGACAACTTAAAGCAAGACATATTGTTCAAAGGGAATGGAAAATGGAGACTTGTATGTAATCAAGAAAAGGAGTGGAAAATGGAGACTGTTGAGTTGTGGAACTTAAAGGATTGTTTTTTTTTTTTACCTTTTCTGATTTTACATATGTATAGGCATACTCGATTTTAGTAAGTTATGGAACTTAAAGGATTGTTTGTTACCTTTCCTGATTGTACGTATGTATAGGCATACTTGGGTTTAGTATGTGAAGCAATGTTCTGTATATTTAGAATGTTTGATGTTTGTGTATGCATGTTGGTGGAGCGTAGACTCCCTGCACACCCAGCGCTGTTTACTTGCCTTTTATACCTTTTAGAAATATTTGTTTTATAAATATTACAAAATTCAGACTGAGTTGAGACCTCATTTATAACAGACATATCTGTGATATTTTCTTTTTTCCAGGATATTATTTCTGTTATATGCAATGACAGGGCTGTTTGCACTTTCCCTGATGCATGTTTGGATGTTCTTTCCATGGGATGCTTTATTGGTCTGGCCTTGGAAGTCCCTTTGCACACACCCTCTCCTCTATGCTGAGCCCGAGAACCTGATACTTCTCCAAGTGAACATTAGAAAACCTCAGACGAGGTTCCTACAATGCAGCCAGCTTGGAAACTATGTCTGTAAATTCTTTCCCAGGGTCACTGAGACCCAGAGTTAATTTAGAAGAAACTGCAGCAATGGCAGTGCAAGAGAGCCCAACGTGCTTCCAAGGGGAGCTCAGCACCTTGGGCTACTCGTTTGCTTTTGACTTAAAGGTAGAGGAGGAAATTTTAATGAAAGGGGAGGATGAGAGGCACCATTGTTACCTGGACCTGAATCTTTTATATTTCCAACAGGAGATTTTGCTGAGGTTTAACCTACACATCGATAAGGCTTCCCCTTCTTAATGGCTTTATTCTCTTCCCTGCTACAGCAGATAACTGAATCAAACCAAAAACGTTTTGATTCTTCAAAAGGACCTTGTTTCTCACTACCTTTTTAGACCAGAAAGGCACAGAAAGCTAAGCACTGCACCATGTGTTCAAGTTAAGAACTGTGATTATCCTTTTGTGTTGTTGGAGTTGGTATTTTCATGACACCAGCAGTTTATTTTAAGTGTGTCTCTTTTGAGGTTGAAAACGAGTGCTTACACTTGGAGTAGATGGAAGTGTGCAGTCAGAGCTGGGCAACGGTCATGGGGAAACGAGGGGTTGTATCTGTGTGGGAACATCCAACTTAAATTCATTGACTCTACAAATGGCGCATCATTATTAAAGCCCCAAATGGAGAACGTCACCATCACAGCAAGGTTAGCCAAAGCATTGCAAAAGCAATTTGGGCACATTTTGCAATACCCACATGGTTTGGTTCATCAAACATTTGGACACAGAAAGACCTGCTCTGGCTTCAGATCCCACTTCTGGTTACAAAACTTCATTCAAAAAAGCCAGTGCCAATGACAGGTCCAGGTATGTACATATATGTCCACTACATTTCTCAAACTGACTTTGGGATGATGAATTTAGATTTTTATTTTATTTTTATTGCCCTCCAGCTTTGCGTCTGGATGCAGAAGGACAGCAGAAATGGCTGACAAGGGGCAGGTACAGCTTACCCAGGGAACAGAAACAAGTTGGTCATGCTCAAAGGCCACCAAATGGATCTCACCTCCTTAAAGACCTCTTCCTGCATCTTCATCCATTGCATCCTCCTGGGGTGAAGAGCAAAACTACTTGAACTGCATCACTACTTAACACTGTCTCATCCCTTTCTGCTAGCCATTAAAGTGTCAATATTTATAGCCCTCTTCTGTGACACTTTGAAGGTCCCCATGCCACCAGGGCTGGATCAACACCTGCCAATTCTGCACCTCCAGGGCGGAGAAGAGGATGTCAACCTGGCTGAGATGCACAAAGACGCTGCAATGATAATAAATTAGCTTGTCAAAGAGGAGGGCAGATTTGCTATTAATGGAAATAATAGTAGATTACATGGGCTTTTGTCACACAATATAATCAAAGGCAGGATCAAAGGGAGGGAATATAGCAAATGGTTAGCAGGCAAGACATGCTAATGAGATAAAAACGCTAGCCTTGCCACCTCTCTGAGCTTCAATCGAAGGATAATTGATACTAAATAATGTAATTTTGAGCTGTGGTGAAATGCACTTAAAACCAGCAGACAAGGCTGTGAAAATGTTTTAGTTTTTCTGTTGCTCTGCTGTCATTTCCATTTTTTTTTCTCTGTGTGGCAGCTGATTGTGTGTGGGGGAGCTGTTGGGGAAAGAAAGAATCAATGACAAAACCCTACTTTGGAGAAATACTGGTGCACTTCCAGAGCTTTAACTTTGCGATTTAAAACCTCTGGAGTAGGTCACTTCTATTTCTCTGTGTTGGGGTTTGTGTGGCAAGGACAGCCCTGTGGTGGCACTGGTACTGCTCATTGCAAAGACCCTGGGGACATCAGCTCTGCCACCTCCGCGGGCACCATGATGCTCTTAGGCAGTAGTTTTGGCTGGCTCAAACACAGGCTGTTGCTTCAACCTGCTGCTTCAAATGCAGGTGGATTCTAAATGTGATTTAAATTTGAACCAATGCAGTTTAAATGATTCTCTAGCAATAATGCAGTGAACTGCAAATGTTTTGCATGGCACCAAAGGGGTGTTTTTATTCCCTGAAGCCCTCCAGACATAGTGGTCAAAGCTCCGCTGCATTTCTGTCAGCTATATGAAACCCAAGGAATTGATGGTATTCTAAAACATGCTTTCCCTTGGAAAACTTCTGCATTTCCTGCTTTCCAGAAAAGTAAAAGTGACAAGCTAGATGTATCTGAAATGTTTCCCAGTGTTTTCACATGGCTCTTCCTATGTATTTTAGGATGACCCTAACACCTGGCTCTGTCTGATGTGAGCCCTGCAGTCTGCGTTGGCATTAGCAGCTCAGGACAGATGCAGCTCTGCCTTCCACTCTTGTAGGACTCCTCTTTGTTTTGTTTCCAGCTCAACATGGCACATGAAAGATGCATCCATTATAGTTGCAAGTACCAGCTCAGAGGGCTCTTCAATCACCACCCAACGAAGCCAGCTGTCAGCACAAACTCGCCAGAGAGCATCTGGAGTGGGTTAGCAGATGGGGGGGATGTTGTAAAGTAATTCCCAAAGATCTGCAGGCAGCAAGAAGAGCAGGAAGCTGGATACTGCCTGGGGACAGCACAAGAATAAGTCCTGCTTGGGGCACATCTGGCCCAAGGACCCAATTGTACCCAGCCCAGAAGATCCCACATGTTGCAAAGCTTAATCAGGAACTGTGGTCTCAAAGCAATGACAGCTTGCACCAGATATGAGTATTCCAACAGGGAAAAGCTGTAAATTAAAAAATAGAGAGCTGTCATCCTCAGAATATCTTTTGGGACCTGTAGGGAGAAATGTTCATTCCTCCCTCCAGTTAATGCTCACCATCAGTCCCTGTCAGGCTTTGCTGGGGTAGACTTTGTGAGTACATCCATATCTTTCACATGTCCAAACTCCTCCAAGGGTCTGAGCTATGAGGATACACGAGAGCTTTGCAAAGCATGGGCAGAGGAGAGTTTTTCTTGGGTCTAAAAAGGCTGTAAAGAATCTTAGTGGTGGAAGTGATCCATGCAAGAGCATCCCTTGCTTGCAGGGCAGTAACAGGTCTGTGCCAAATGCAATGAATGACAAGCTGAAAATAAAAATTAAGTTGGTGGTTGCAGATTTGATTTTTACCTATTTATTTATTTATTTCCTTGTGAGAAGATCCTTGTGGCAAAATTAATCAAATCAGGACATTCCCCAGAAACTTTTTTTTTTTGTTTATTTATTGCAATGAATTTGGCTGAGCAGCTTCCCTGCAGAAAGAAGACTGTTCTGTGTCACAGAAAATAAATAATGAAAAATAAAGGATCTCTTCTCCTGCATACCCAAGTACTCTTTTCTGACTGATGCCAAAGGCTAAATTAAGACTATTCTTGCCAGATCTCTTCCAAAAAGGCTTGGAATTGTTTTTTCAAATCAGGATGCACCAGGGGACAAGACAGCACATGCAAGATCTAGCTTCATGTAACATACAGTCTTGGCACCGGCTCAATGCTACATGAGTCCCTCAGGAGAGGGAGGGATAATGAATGGGTCCTTCTCAGTTAAACTCTCAGAAAGACCAGAAAAGTCTAAACTTCAGAGCGATCTGGAATGCAGCCAGCGACCTTCCTCCTCTCTTGCCTTTCAAAGCCTGCTGACCCCTATGTGCTGAACTCTCTCAGGATGTATTAAAATCCACCACACGTCTTTTCCTCTGCCCTGGCTCCTCGGTAACCTCCTCCATGTCCTCTTCTCCTTGCCTCCTTCTCCCTTGGTAGTACATAAACTAACCATTGCCTTTCATGCCCTGTTTTCCCTGCAGTCAAAGGCTGAGGCTGCAGCTTGTGCCTCATGTAACCAGACCTTCAACTCGTCTGCTTGGCTGCCTCCAATGGGAGAGATTGACACTGGTGTCAGCACCACATGTGTGCAAAAGGTCATCATGTCTGCTTCTGTTGAAGAGATGTACCCTGAGCAACTTTTCTTCTGCAGCTCCTCAATGCCATCCATTGAGCACTGGGTGGGGAGGTCAACGAGCAGATGTGCTGGAACATTACACTGGAATGTAATGAAGCCAGCACCTTAAAATTGGATCCAATCTGTCAAGTAAGCTATTTTCATTCTGGAGCACTATTTAAATGGTTTGTGCACTGCCTAAGTCCACCTGCCTGAGAAGACAGAGAAAATTGGGGTTAGAGTTGAGCTTGAGCTCCAGTGCTTGACCTTGGCACTGTGGGGGTTAAGGGAAGTTGCTGTCAGGAACTCCTCATTCCTGAACAATGCAATTGCACTTGCAGGATTGCTTTTTATAGAAGCTTTCATCTCCTTTAATCAGACAAAGACAGTAAGGCAAAGCATGCACACATAGATCCTATGAGGTTCTTGTGCTCCGGTTAGACAATTGCTACCGATTTGAAGTGTCGGCACACATATGCTTCGAGAGCATGTGAACGTCAGCATCTTTTCACAAGAGATGCTTTGGTCAAGGCTTTGCATACACTGAAGTGGCTATATTTCCCCTAACAGAAGGATTAATTTCCTGGGCATCTGATTATATGGTTCTGGTTGTTATGGGAATGATGAAAGTAAATGATTTATGACAATATAAGAAAGGATCCAAGCAGTATACTCCATTTATAAATCTGTGTGAGTGTATAATGTGTGCATTCAAGATACACTGCACAAAACACAGGTGTGAACTACCCCCAGACACATTTTGAGTGGAGTTTCTTAGCCGTTCTCATTGAAAAGACCTGACAAGGCTACAACAGCTTTTTACTACTCTTACTATGGGTGAGAGAGACACAGAGTCCAGAGTTCATTTTCTGGAATGAAAAAAGGAATGAAAAAAATATAGTTCAGCTCAAAGACAACAAAAAGATGTTGTCTTTTCCTGAATTCCCAGCTAATTTGGGGTGGAAAAGGTGAGGTTTTAAAAAAATTCTTCCTCTGCTTCTTCTTCCATTCTGTTCTCATCCATTCTGAAGTGGAACAATAGTGCCGCAAAACAAAAAGCCAGAAGCCACATTTTAATGGTATAAAAATAAAACATTTTGAAGTAGTTGATGTCTTCTTTGCATTGTTTTTGTCTATAAGGCTTCTGTGGTGGCTTGCATTCAGAATGAGTGTTTATTTGGGTCTACCCAAGAGGGCATTTCATAGTAAATCTACTACTGTCTGGAAGTAAAAAAATTATATATATATATATGCCTGTGTCTCATTCTCAATGATTTTATTTGGTTTTATGAGTACAGCTAAGAGCTGGAGGACAATAGTCACTGCACGGGCTCTGGTCGAGCTGAGGGAGAGAAACCGAGGTGAGAATTTTATATAACTTGCCTGTGGTCATACAGCAGATACGCTGCCAGACGACGGCTGGGCGAGGTATATTTAGAAATAAGTTAAATAGAGCGTTCAGCCACCTGGGATGGGAGCAGCAGCTCCAAGAGCTGCTTGCAGTCACACACGTGGGCTTGCGGAGACCACCATCCCCCCCACCCTTTGCATGAAGATGTGTAGAAAGCGCATGGAGGTGTCTTTGCTCCGTGTTTGGTCTCCAGACGTCTTCTAGGCATCTCATCCAACACTCTGTTTGGATGGAATAACTCACAACAGCCCGAACCTCCTCCAGTTTTGACATTGAGGAACTTTCTTTGCAGAATAAAGCGTCCTGTAGGAAATATTTTCAAGTCGTGGGAGTCGAATAAGAGATTAAACGTAAAAGAAAGATAAACTGCTGTGTCTTAGAAATGCAGTATCTGCACTCTGCCCGTGTCTAATGAAGTGATTCGTGTAAAGCCTCCCTGGAGAGGTGGTGGATATTGCTGCTTCCCAACTCAACCCTGGAGTCTGCAGCTTTGAATATCAGCTTTCTTCTTTGGAAATAAAGAGTCTATAGGGTAATCTTGTGAAGTGGGGACAGTCAGGAAAGATTTGGGGGTCAGGGATGAATGCATTTAAATGAAGGTTAAAAATTCCCCTTTCTTTTCCCACTTGAGAAACTCAGAGCTCAGAGTCTCTCCATTGGAGCTAGATGGCCCATAAGCTACTGCTTCTGCATCATTCTCCAGGGCCTTGTTTACCTGCTTGTTTGTCCTTTTTTAGCATACATTTTGAAGCTTTCTGGTTGAGCTTGTGTTTTATTGATCAGGCTGCTCTCAGCTCCTTTTTTCCAGCCCTTCATTAAAGCTGAGATCACACTTTCTGAAGGTCCCCCTCAAGGCTTCTTGTTTGCAGAAACTTTATGTCTATGGCTAAGACTGTAGGACTTGAGACCACACTCACTATTTCCCTGTTGTTTAGTGTAGAGATGCTCTATTTACCATAGATTTTCTTTTCACATTTGTTTTCTTCTGGTCTTCAGAGTGGGGAGAAAAAGAGGGCTCTTGAATTTTCTTTTGTGGCTTCTTCACTGATTGGTGTATTTTGACTTTCACTTCATTTCTTTAAAAACAGACATATGAGAGATGGGATCTTCTGGGTTTTTCCTTTAAAGCAAAAAAGGTCAGGTTAATTAACTATCCTCATTATGACAAGCAGCACTAAAGACCAAGTGAAGAATTTGTTATACTCCTGCCTGTGTGTGGGAGTTTGTATGATAAGGATACTCCACTATTCATAATACAGTAATTGTAGTGTCTTCTGACTGTTATGTAAACCCAATGACATGTCTTCCTCTTTCTTTTTCTGTATTAAATTAAATGAGCTGAAGTCTGAATGAGGAAAAGTGGAAATTAACTCTTTAAATACTCGACTCCAACTGGCGACATTCAGAAAAATGTCCCTCAAAATTTTTCTACCCTCTAAAAAAGTACTAGGAGTTGCTTAAAACAAACACTTGTCAGCTGGAAAAAGCCAGAGCTTCTTTATTTTTTTAAAAAAGTTTTTGTTCTGCTCACCTGGGGAAGGTGTCTCATTTGAAAAACACCTGCACTCATTTAAAAAGGAATGAATCAGGGTAATAAATGGTACCCCCTCGCCATTCATTGAACCAGGAACACTTTTATTTTTTTTTTCTCCTTCCAACTGTTATAAAATAGACGAAAAGAGGGCTATTTTAGATCAATAATCTTTTTTTCCCCTCTCCCTTGATATTTCAGGTCAGCTGGCAAATGGAGAATTATTCTTTGCACTGTTCTCAAAAGCTCCTGTTATCGCCCGTCTGAGACGGCCACTTGCCCCAGATACGGGAGATGCTTTCTAAGCGAATGGGTAATAAAGAGAATTGCATTGGAACGAGCAGCCAGCAGGTTTGTCCTTGACGGTGCCCACATCCTTGCTGCATCCCAGCCATGCATCTGCAGGCATCAGCGAGGGATGAGCAGCCCCCAGTCCCTCCCAGCTCCTGTTATTCGTGTTTTTTCCACTTGCTTTCAGCCCGAGTCTTTCCCGCCGTGCCTCTCCATGTCAGAAATTCATTAACTAACTTTGCATTTTGATGGTAGACGGGGAAATGCCATCTGCTACCCAACGGCTGCGCTTTCTAATCTGCCCAAATCCTGCCGAACCCCGCCAATGTCACTGAGATTGGTTGAGCTGCTGCTCGCTTTCCTGTTATTAGCAAATTAAGATACACTTCCTGCTGTTGATTTCCTCATCTAAATACTGCACTGGGAACAGAAATAACCCTATTACTGGGCCAGGATATAATTTAGCCATAACACTAATCTTTTCTGGTCTGAGACGGGGTGTTATTCTGCATCTGTTGTTATTCTCCATAGCCCTTATTCCTAAAGCTGGGGAAATACGTTTCCATATCAAACAGCTTCATTTAAGTCTAATTAGATAATGACCCACAGGTGAATCAGTCTAATATCCTTCCCTCTGTTGGTGCTACCCTAAATACCCCAGGACATGTGCTTGAGGAAGCCTTCCAGCAGGAAAAAAAATCAGCTCCCACAGAGAAAAAGTCAGTTTGTTCGTGCATCCTTCTGCGTTAAATGCAATCTCTGTGCTGATGGGGAGCATTGGGTACCAGGAGGAACAGCACTGGAGTCATGATGGGCTTCCCGTTGAGTGAGATACGGCTCCAAGTAATGGTATCAGCATCTGCCTCCTACTAGAGATCCAAGATCCCGATCTGCACAAAAGCAATGGAGAAAAGGGAGAAATTTAGAGCAGGATTTTTGCTAGATTTGAAGGACTCTCGTTGCCCTCTCAAGGTGTGAGAGGTTGACCATGCTTAAGTGGAGTGTCTTCCTGAAGAAAAGGATTTTATTCACTGTCTGACACGCGTCAGAGGCTATAAGCTCTCCTTGCTGTCAGCATGCAGAGATGGGGCTGTGTGTCCCCAGCAAAGGGAGGCTAGCACCTTGCCCTTGCCTGGTGCAGGTTATGGCTGTCTGGTTTTTGGTTGCCTTGAGGATAGCACTCATCTGCTCAGCACTGGTGAGTCCCCACGTGTATCCAGTTCTGGGCCCCCAGCTACAAGAGAGACCTGGACATCAAGGAAAGAGCCCGACCAGGATAATTGTGCGACTGGAGCACTTCTGTGAGGAGAGGCTGGGAGACCTGGGCCTGCTCAGCCTAGAGAAGAAGAGCCTCAGGCAGAGCCCACCAAGGTGTCCATGTATCTGGAGGAGGGTGCAAAGGAGGACCCAGGCTCCTCTTGGTGGCATCCAGGCCCAGGCCCAGAGGCTGTGGGCCCAGTCTGGAGCCCTGTTGGCTCCCCCTGCCCCTCGGGAAGCACTGCTGTGCGGGGCGGGTGCCGCAGCCCTGACACCGGCTGCCCCCAGAGGTGCTGGGGCTCCTCCTTGGAGAGCTTCAAACCTGCCTGGTCATGGGGCTGGGCACCCTGCTCCACGTGGCCCTGCTGGGGCACGGTTGGACCAGATGGACCCAGAAGTCCCAGTCCACCTTGACTCTTTTGTGAATCTGTAATCAACAGCTCTTGTGAATGCCAGACCAAACTGAAGCTCCCGGGCTAAAATTTGCACCAAGATTTTAATTGCAGCTCCTTGACCAATCTGATTGTGTCTTGTGGAGACTCAAGTGTCCCCAAATGTATCTCTGTGCAAGGTGAGGACTGGAGGGATGTGGTGCTCAGTCCCCACACACATGCAGCTCTTGGCAGTGACGACCACTGTCTTGTCAATGTAATTAGAGGGGGCAGAGAAAGGAAGGGTTAGTTATGAGAAATGACCTAGAATGAGAGTCAGATTTCTTGAAAACATGTGACTCCTGTTTTCAATCCATTGTCACAAAGCTCAGCTTCACCAGGACTTGTAGGCTCAGCGCAAATGCATTCAGCGCTTTCATCTGAGTATCTCATTTTCCAGTATTGACCCAGAGGGTCCACCTGGGTTTTGGGAATTCTGCTGATGAAATCATTGCTTTTCTGCGAATAGCTTCAGCCTCAAAGCAGCAGCAATTTTCAGTGTTCCACAGCACATGGAGAAAACTTGAAGTTTTCTGCTGGAAGGGTCTGGGGGTCTCTGAGTCCATTTTGATTATTTAGCAGAAGCAAAAGGGCTGCCCCAAGTGCAGGCAAAAGAACCAGACACAGATAACAGAGGCTACCCCAGGCAGAGTTAGGGTTTCTCCTCAGAGACACAGCTGAGGTCAAAGCAACCTTTACCCCCTCTAGAACTGAAATGAAGAGGGGGAGAGAGAGAGAGAGAATAAAACAAGACATAACAAAAGCCCTAACCCTGCTTCCAGCACCACAGCATGGGTTAGCAGAGGTGCAAGGTGATTTCCAAGGGTGCAAGCATGCCAGCACACATTACTCAGAAGCCGTTTTACTCTGCCTCCAAAGGCTTCTACTTGACTTAATTATTAGTATGATTTTTAGCCCAGGCAATGCTCACAAAGCCTCCTTGGGGGCTTCAATTTAGCTGTGAATTAGTTGGACACTTGCAGCTATTCCCAGTGCTCGATGCAGCTGTTTTCCTGCTCCAGCAGCAGCCAGATGGGAGTTCAACAGCAAAATGTCCTGGGCAGGGAGCCAGGGAGCTAACCCCATGGGGAGAAGAAGGCTGAGGTCCAAATTCATCCATACCCCATGGCACCAATGCACTGCCAAAAGGGGCAAGCATCCAGAGATGAACCACCACCAATTCCCTCCCATGGGATGCTTGGCTTTGATTGCTCCCATGGGCATTCCCTTTGCTGCCCCAAAGGAGATGCCTCGCAAGGTTTATTAAATACCAGACTTCACTCTTTCCCCATCCCTGCAAACAAGGCACCTTCACCAGCGAGAGCTGGCTCCCATCAGTGCCCTCGCCTGCCTCTGCCACTGATCCAGGTCTTCTCCAGCGATAATTCTCTGAGGTCGCCGGATCAAGCGAAGCAATTTAGAATAAATTGTGGCCGCTTCAGACTTTTGCATTAAACTCTGAACTTTGGGAGCTTCGCTGCACTGAAACTGTTGGTGCTGCGCACTCGGGGGATTTGTGTTTATTTATATCAGAAGTGTTCCTTGCTGTGTAACCTGCAGAGGCTACGGAGAACAGGGGGAAGGAGGGGAGGGGGGGAGCAAGGAAACTGTCTCTGTCCTTTCTTTCCTCTTTTAAACCCAAAGGCTACTGTGAGCTTAATGGTCTGTTCTTGCACAGGAGGCCAACAGAAGGCCAGTGTGTGGTCAAAAGTCAGCAGAAAGACCTGGCAGTAGCTTTAACAGGGATTTTTGCTTCTCAGGGTCTCTCTCTGAAACTCTTTTCTGGAGTTTGTTGAATACAGCAGGGGGCCAGGTCCCTGCTCAGTGCTGCTGCTAGGTCACAGGGACCCCCAGGGACCCCAAAGAACAGGGCATAAGAGAGACATGAGCTCAGGTGCATTTCCAAACATCACCAGCTTTCAGCTTCCTTAGGCTATTTGGGTGGAGTTGGGGGAAAGGCTAAGTGCAATTATCTGTAGATATTTCACCTCTGCATCTTCTGAAATGCCTTCATAATTCAACATTAAAAATTCCATTTTTTAGATAAAAATTGCTGAACAATCACAGTTTAGTCAGTCTCTTTTCCAACTTGCTGAAAACATCAGAATTATCTAGGGTCAGACCTAAGTGAACCTCACTGAAAGTTCTGGAGAATTTTAAATATTAATGGAAGAAGGAGTTTATTTTACACGCCTCTTGCCCAAGCCACCACCAGACCCACAACATCACCTCGCATGTGATGATGGAATTAACGTCCATCTCCATGACATGACCATCTGCTGCTGGTTCGGTGACCTACATGAGAAGCAAAGAGATGTGCTGGTCTCTGTCCTGCTCCTGGAGTGGGTACATTGCCCCATTCTAAAAGCAAAGAAGCATTGCTAAGGCTGAGCAATGTAAAATCCCATCATGACATGCACAAGAGGCACTTTTTTGGTCCCTATATTGTAATTCCACCAAATTTCAGGCTGAGCTTTGCAAACGTGAGACACAAAACAGAAATCAAAAAATATACAAGATATTCATTCCCACTCACCTGAATACAGGTGTTGTTATTTTTTGTTCTTGCTTTGTTTTGCTTTTTTTTTTTCTTTATGAAAACTCCAAGTATTGCGAACTCGGTGATACTTCTGTATCTACAGCTTGCATCCCTACCAGAATCTGCAGACCTACAGATGTGCTTTTCCTTCCTCATATTCCCAGCCCCTGTCTTCTAGACCAGATGGAAAGTTTACCCTTCCCACTCTAGTGCTATCTCTGCATGTAAATGAAGAAATTTGAGCTTAAAACCTGTCAAGCCAACACCTTCCCCCAGGATTAAATTGACTTTGAAAGTGTACACTTCAAAAAAACACAACAGACAAACAGGAAAAATTCCCAAAAGGAAAAGAATTAATAACCACAGTGTTTTCTAATATGCACACTAAACAACTCCTTAAATCTAAATTAAATCTCTATTGCATTCATTTTCCATTTCAGAGCCAAGACTGGACGAGTTTGGAACCACATTCATCCAAATTTCATGCTTTGCCTTTGAACCCGGCTTATCAGAAATGTTTGCTTTCTGGTTTTCCTCCCTGTGCCTTACGGTGGGGTTTCAAAACTCAAATCAAAGCAGCAGCCTACATGGCAGAAAGAAGTCTGTCCCATGTCCTTGTCTGTCTGCATATGTGCTTGGGCATGGTACCAAGAATTTGGGGACCACCCTCCCTGAGGACCCTCCCCCACACACTGAATTGCTGCTCCTCTCCAAGGACTGGGGAGAGAAATCTTGGTTTCATGTGCTTTGAACAATGCTATCAGGCAAAGGCGATCTGCCAGTCACATCATGCTGGGGATTTATGCTTCTACCTGTGAAATTTGCATCTGCAACAAGGGTTTCGGTGAATTCGGTGTATTTAATCTCCCTTCTGCACTGGGCTCAGTAGTGTTTTCCCTGGTGATACAGTGTCCACATCACTTCTTTCTAATGGGAATGTATTTTTACCTATTTCAATGTGAAAAAAAGGAAAGTATGTTTTGTTTGAAATGACTTTCATTACCTCCATAGGCAATGCAGGGGACCTGCACACACTGACCATCCTTCTTGTCATCTCCAGTTTGTCAGAGAGAGAATTAGGAAGATGTGTCTTGCTGGGACATCTGTGTCAACAGCCACTGCTTTGCAGCATTGAGAAAGGCAGACCTGGGAGGTTCTTCCAGCAGGTTTCATTCCTTTTAGTTAGCTGATATGAAACACAGCCCTTGAGATCAGAGATTTGGAGATGTGTCTCCAACAGGCACCAAAAATTCATAGTTTTCTGCACCGTAGTGATATCTATGTGACTGCCTGGTAAAGACTGGATCCCCATGGCAGCATCTCAGGCAGGGGCTCTGGCCATAAAACCTAAAGGACCCTCAAGGCCATGGCAAGATTTTGCTTGAAATTGCCTAACCCAGCTCCCAAGACAGGTGGGAAGCTGCCAGACTGATGGACACCTGAGAACCAAGGGAGAAACCCCAGCAAGAACAGACCAGAGAAGGAAATCACAGAGGAGACAACTTTTATTTAAATTATTCGTGGCTAGCGGGGCTCCAAGTGGAGCTTTTGTCCTGAAGACGCAATTAGAAACACAAGCGCGAGCAGCGGAGCAGATGGACAGCAGTTGTTCTGTCTGCCTGCACCTGCCAAATGAGCTCCTTCCCGCGCCGCGGCGCTTTCCAAGTGCTCTTGAAAGCAGAAGGAGCTGGCGGGCTGGCTGCTTGTCAGGACACCGACGTGACTGAGACAGATTTTGGGGGCGCCTGGGGGTGATGCTAGGGGACACGAGGCTTTGGGGCTTGGAGGGAGACCTAAATCTAAAACTCCTCCATTGAACTAGTGGAAACCCCAGCAAAGGAGCAGGTATAGCATCGAGGCATTATAGAGTACCCCCCCTGGTGTTCGAGTCTCCCTTTATTTGCTCCAGGGAGAATTTGTCAGCTCTGGGACTGTTTAGTCACCTTGCAGCTTTCCCCCAGCTTGAGTCTGCTCATCCCCAGAGGTCTTGGCTTTTACCTCCCCCAAAAAACAGCATCCCAAACCATCATGGGCTCCCTCTGCCAACATTTTGATGCAAAACCTGGCCCCGCTGAAGGCGGTTTTGTTATCAGCTTAATAGGGCCAGGACTTCAATTCATCCTCGCAATAAACTAGAGAAATGTTGTTGGTCTTGCGTTTTCTAATCAAATAAGATTTTTCTCGTTGGAGAGGCCGCTCGCTAGCCCTGAGATAGCTGCCCTGCCTCAGCATGTGGAATTACAGATACTGCCAGTGCCTGCTAACCAGACAAATCTTTGCATTGATAACTAAGGAAGAGATTTATGTCCTAAAATGAGAAATGCTATCCTCAACATCAAAACTGAGCCCGTGGATCAGTCTAAATCAGAGCCCACTGAGGAAGTTAAATGAGGCAATTGGCATTAATTGTCATCTTTGGCATTTCAGCATCCTGACAGGAGCAGTGGGCTGGAGGGATCGAGCTTCTACCCTGCCCTGGGGGGCTCCAGGCTGCCCAGGGTCAAGCGTTTGGGGCAAGATTTGGGAAATATTTTCAGAGTTTCCTTGGTGGTGTGTTCTGGCACTTTCAAGGAAGTAAAAATCTACTTGCAGGGCTAAATGCACTTTAAAAAAACATCCTCTTGCTTTTGCATATCAATTGGCTAATAAGCCACAAACTGGATTTTCTCAGATTAATTCCCATGCACTTCATTTCCTTTCGGCTTTTTTTTTTTTTTTTTTTTTTTTTTTTTTCCCAGCAGCCTGTTCTCCCAGCCAGGTGCTGATGGCCACAGGCAGGAAACCTCTTTATGTAACCTCTCTGGGGGGTCCTTGTGCCCCATCCTTCCTAACACTCCCCAAATTCAAGACCTAGTACATGATCTGAGCTTGTTCCCTGTTAGCACTGCAGGAAAGTCACACTGGGCATCTGCAGTGGGTTTTTAAGGTAGTACGCGCTTGGCTGCTTTTGTTTGCAGAAACCTACCCCAGACCCCACTTTTTGGATGCTTCTTTAAGCTATACAAGCTAGCAAGGGGCTGGGGATGTCTTGTGGTCACAACTTTTTTCCCCAGGCCATCAGCTCTGCCTAAACTATTCCTGACAGCTGCTTGTCTGAACTATTCATAGCTGGAGAGACAACAGCCTCCCCAGGTAACTGCTGCCTCATCAAAGCCAAACAGCGCTGGTGCTCCCCTTCTAATGTGCCCTGGTGGAAATTATACAACATTGCTAAAAGTTTGTTCACATTTAATCTTCATTACGAAGGAGTCCCAAATGTTGCAGGTGGGTCTCAAGTCAGCTTGTGTGGCTTTGCCAGGAGCCCTGGCAGACTGGGCTGTTCTGCATGGTCCACTCTCCCCCAGGCACATGGCAAGGACAAAGACTCACCCTCTCAGTTTTTGCTAAGAAAGAAATCCATTTTTAGGCCTCATGGCTGAAAAACAGGAAATTAAAAAAGAAAAAAAAAAAGTCCAATGGCTTACCTGGTTCATAAATCCTCAAAATGCAAATTAACTCAATCCTGTACACTTCTGTTTAGTTTTAGTGCCATAAGACTTATTGCAACCACCCACACAAGCCTTTCGGTCCCTAGCAAGAGCCAGAGCATCCCCATTTTGGAGATATTCTTTGCAATTCCTCAAGAAAGGTGCTAGAGTTTGCCAGGCTGAGTGAAGGCATGATACGGCCTGAGGCTGAGACAAAGCATCAGCATGCAGCACCTCATGCATGGGCAAAATGCATTCATGGCATCCATCCCCTGACACCCAGCACCAGGGCACTTCCCAGATTCACTGCCCACAGAAACAAATAACGAGACTGAGCAAGCATCCAATTGCTGTTCAAAAGGAAACTCAACTCAATTAGAAAATGTTTGAATTTCTCTGGGTATTTCCAAGTTGCCTGGTGAGAAGCAGAGAGACGCACAGCTCTGGAGCAAGTGAGAAGGATTTGCCCTCTCCTTTGCCTCTAGCTGGCTGCATTGGTTCAGTTTTGCAAAACCGTGGCTTGTTTGCCACAAAGTGAAAAGACATGTCTCTGGGGAGACTGGAAGGGCTCCAGAGAAGAGCTGCTGCCATGAGAAAAACTTTGCAAGCTGACCCATGTGGGATGAGGTTAAGGGAAGTGAGCAGGGACAGCCCTGAGCTGGAGATTGCTCATTCCTGCTCAGGGCTGTGGCTATAAATATAGACTGGGATCTAAGAAAAAAAGAAGGGTTTATTCTCCGTCAATGAGAGAAGACAGCCTTAAAGAGACACAAGAGTGAAACCGAAAATAACAAGCCCCATTTCCTAGAAATTAAGGCTGAACTGAACACCAAGCTGTGAGATCAGCGGGCAGCCATGGATCAGCTGATGGGGGTACCATGATCTGCTCCACCTTGCTTTTACACCTGAGCCCACTGTGTCATTTGAGCATGTCAAAACAAATGGATAAAACTGCTTTCTGCCCAAATGTTCGCTCCCCTCTTATGCCCATTTCCAGGGAGAGCTGCTGGGCTTGAGTACAGCTGTACCACAAGGATGCAGAGAAAGGAGTGTGCGAAGGAAGAAGAGCTCAGGTACAGCCCCAGCCATGGCAGACTCCAGCATCTGTAATGAGCCATCACCGAATCCAGGGGCAGAGCAGCCTGCTGCTGGCTGGGCATTAATCAGATGAAATGGGAAGATATTAAGGCAAATGCGTTTTAGTGCCACATTTTGTTAGATCCCAGGAGCTGGCTGCTGCCATGGTGCTTTCCAGTCCCTCCTGAAGTGGCATTAGAAAGGCCTAATGGCTTCCATGGTGGGGACAGCTGCTATTAGACCCCACACACTTGCTTGGGTACTCAGATTTTAAAAGGATTTCTAAGGAAAGGTCCCAGGATCTCTTTACAACCTTGGAGATACAAGGTGACCAACTCTTGGATATTCATCTTTCCTGTCATGCAAGGCTTGCTGTCCAAGCCCCTTGGCTACCCTCTCTGCCCTAGTATTTCTTTATGGTCCTCACACCTTGCTCCTGTCACCACCCAGTAATGCCACTGCACATTTGGCAGCCACCAAAGACCTTTTCTCACTGCTTCTGTAGCCATTATGTATTTCACCAAAGCCCCATGCAGATTCCCAGTGCCCTTTAACAACCTCAGACCCCCTTCCTGGCTGCAGAATCTGTCACATCCGATGCTGGTGTGGATGTTCCTGCAGTGGTTTGAGGCTCAAGGGACACAGGAGTCCCCATGTGCCCCCAGGATGATTCTTGAAGGTTGGAGAGGGTCATACGTGGGAAGGGGTTGGTGTCACCTGGCAAATGCTCCAGTCACCATGGAGGGGACAGCAAGCAGACTTGATTTGCCACGGTCGGTGTTTCCTATCTGAGAGATAACAACTGCAACAAATCCCAGCGCACAGTGAAATCTCATCTCCCATCCTTATTCCTTCTTTATGAACTAGGAAAGTGAAAGAAGCAGCCAAAATCATCATTTTCTTTTATCTAGAGTGTCTGACATTTGAGCATTTTGCTCCAAAAAATCCCAGCAACCACCCTCAAACCCTGCTCTTTTAATTCAGTGAGCCACAGCTATGTTTTGTCTTTGAATGTGCTGCTGGTAAATTCTTCTACCTTTCCTGGGAAGAGGAACATTTTCTTTTCTTATCACAAGCTGAAGGTTTTCCTCCTATAATAGAAGTTGAAGGCTTCTCATGTTTTCTTGCATTAACTGGACTATAGGGAAAGGAGAAAGTATACTTAATGTTCCAGGTAGATGTCCAAGAAAATCAAAAGAGTTCAATAAATGGAAACTCAAACAGCTCAGCTTGCCTCTTTCCACTGCAAAACAATCAAGTTCAGCAAAGGTGAAGCAACTTATTTTGTTCCTCTTTTAAAAACAACTGTCTCCATCTGAGCGAAGCAGCCGCAAGCATCCCTAATCGCCAGCTGCTTCAAGTGCTGTCGGTAATGAACCAGGCTGTGGTGCATGGGTCATTGCCAGCAGGGAGAAAACAAATATATTGGGGGGAGTTTGTGCAATATTCCCCTTTCTGGTGTAATTCTGCCTGCTTTGGTTCATTTTTATTTAGGAGAGATGGGTTTATTTAGAGCAGCTGATGAGCAGGCACTGGCTTGGCAATCATCAGTGAGTGCCACCAGCTTGCTAAGAGCCTGGGCGTCTTTTCACTAGCCAAAAAGAGGGATTCGAGGAGGATTTAAACAGCTGGATCTTCAGAAACTGGGTCTTAGAATGGATGCAGAATATGGTGTGGGTAAGAGAGGTGTTAAGGCAGCCCTGGGGAGATGTCAGCCCTCTGCAGAAACTCAGCATGAAGTATATTGGCTATGGCTGGCACCCACTTCCCACAGTCTTCTCCCAGAGAGGAGGCTCTCACACCTGTCTGCTGCCCTGTCATGACCCTGCCTGTTGCTTCCAGCAGGGAATCCTCTCCCAGCTTCTTTCTCACCAATCTGTGTGTGGCTTGCTTTCTTTCTTTCTTTCTTTCTTTCTTTCTTTCTTTCTTTCTTTCTTTCTTTCTTTCTTTCTTTCGAAGCAGACGTGAGAAGGAAATCAGTAAGTCGCCATCCTGGTGCATTTCCATATGCAACATTTCAAGGCTCAGGCACTAAAGAGACCCGTGAGATCTGTCAGTGGCACCTTCACCCTCACCTCTTAAGAGCTGCATTGGTTCTAGCTCTTTCTGAGCAATGTGTCCCAACACCTGTGAAGCCAAGTGATACCCAGTGGCTTGCACAAGTCTCATACCCCTCAGAGGGGGACAAGGTCATACATTTGCCTGTGGTCTATGCCTGGATTTAACCATGGAAATATCTCAGAGTAGAGCTCAAGTGGAAGCATAGCTTGCACAGCAAAGTCACTAAGACCCAGACTAAAACACAATGTTATTGATGGGGCCTCCCTGCAGTGTCTCACAGGGAGAAGCCTTGGTGCTCATGGCCATGGAAGCCTTCAGACTATCAGACTGTTTGAAGCACCTGTGGACCAAAATGAGCACAGGACCGTGTCTGTACAAAGCAGCACAAGAGATGGAATGGCTAGGTAGGACAGAGAGTAGTAACACGTAGGTTTAGGGGGTGTATCTGTGCCTGGTAGATGTGCAGCTTCATTACATCCATTGCTGTGCTGAATGGTCCTTAAAGCTTCTTGCTAATGGTGGGCTATGGGGAAAAACGATTTCCATCTAGTTGAATTTCTCACTTTGACATGAGATAAAACATTCTGGCTCTGATAAATGCCACAGCCACTCCACCACCGGCAGATGGATAGGCACCGTATTGCTGCCAGTTGTGTTAGGGACGCCTCGCCAGGCTTTCTCCTCGTCTTCCAGCAACTCCTCTCCTTCCATACACATTTACAAAGCAAGATGAAAATAGTTGTGTGATGTATTAGGCCCCATGAATAATGCACTTGCAGAATGCCTCAGTGCAACCGAGCATGTTTCATCCCATCAATATGATAAATGCAGGTACAGTTGTTTTAATTGTCGAGATCATGTTATAGTGAAAACACATCTGTGCTTAGCCTGGGGGAACATTAATGCTGCCCTGATCTTGACAAACCAGTTCATTTGCACGAGGCTATTCGGCTGCCTTCCTCGACAGTGAGCCGCTGCTTGATTGAGCCTTCCCCTTCCCTCCTTCAGCCACGGAGACAGGAGCAGGGAGCATGGGCTGGGACCAGCCATGGGTGAAAGCATCTGTATGTTAGGTCCCCAAGTCTGCAAAACAGAAGCTAAAATTGAGAGCTGGACACCACTGCATGCCCCTGGCCTGTCCATAAGTTGAGGGAGGGTCCCAAAACCCAGGGAGATGCTCAGAGCTGGTGTAGTATGTAACACTGAATATAGAAACAGCGTCTAAAGAGTGCCTGTCAGAGTGTTTGTGCCAGGCTGGAAGCTCGCACACGCTGCTGGGCTCTCCCCTCTCCCTCTTGAGTGACACAGGGGGGTGCCCCATCACTGCCCGCATCCTGCTGCACATCTGCCAACTCCCCTCTGTTTGGACGGTGAAATCCCCGTGGTGCCAAGGGCCCTGCTGGGTGCTCAGTGGGAGCCACAGCATTTTGACGGCCGAAATGGGGTGCAGGCCAGAGGCAGGAGTAAAATATCTCCGTAATAAACTGAAACATTTGGCTCTTTGAGCCGATGCCAGCTTTTATAACAATTTCCATCTTAAGCTGGCTCAATACATATTTAATGAAATCTTCTATAAAACCTTTAACAGCCCTCAATTCATTTCAAGTGGTAAATGAGTCAGCAGTTTGAAATGATGAGCAGGATTCAGACTCCACAGTCGTTACTTAAGGAGAAGAAGTGATCCTTTTAAAATGCTTTTTCCCCTAAATAACATTTCTTTTTCTTTTCGTTTTTTTCCCTTTTTTTTTTTTTTTTTTTTTTTCTTTTCATGGTGCTAGCATGGCACTGCTCAAAAAACAGGTGAGGGCAAGCACAAAGGTGCAAATGCCCCCACACTGCTACTGTGCTAGACAGACCTTGCAAGCCAAGACCAACCTATCTGACAATACCTTGTCCAACCTCTTGGTAGGATCAGCTCCAAATATTGGTCCCTGCCTCAGTTTCCCCATTTGCTTGACACTACCAACCTTCTACAAGGCATTTTAGAGAGATCTGAAAGGAGAGTTCAGCCATCAGTGCAACCCAAATGCTTATAGCACGGGATGTGAAAGCAATCAGGAGGGGGACATCATATCTACAAAGCATAGCCCACCTGAGGAGCAATCACCTGCCTTGTTATTCCCATTTCCCTCGATATCAGACAGCAAGACCCCCCTAAAGAATTGAAGTTGCAGAGAAAAGCAGGTACCAGCTGTGCAATCAGTGCTATATGGTACCTGCTCATTTGAATAATGAAACGGCATCTTTGTTAAAGGCAAGGAGACTTCCAAGTTGTCTTGTTCTGCAGCTCACCTATAAAAGCCAAGCAAGCTTTGCAAAACATTTCAATTCTCCTGATCACTGTAATTACTGGATGGGATCCAGCGCTGCTCTCTGGCTCGTGCATGCCAGCAGGTTAGACAGAAGGGGTGTGGGCAAAGGCTTTAAAATAAAGTGAATCATGGCTCACCTTCTTTTTTTTCCAGAGGCCATTATTTTGCATTATATTGATTTTCCTTTATTCCAGCAGCCCACCGCAATGCAAAACAAGCACCTGCCATGGTGGGGATGTGGCAGGTCATTTTTGGTCAGGGTGACGTGAGGTTGCTGAATGCAATATGTGTCACCAGCCCTAACGTTACATGGAGCCAGGATTCTCTGTGGGGATAAAAGTGCTCTTAAATGTTGTTTTTAAGTTTCAGTGAGTGGGTGATGGTGGCACAGAGCCTAATGCAGTCCTCTGGATGTCTTGATTCAGTTGCTGGCTCTGCCACAGAGCGCGTGGCTGGGTCCGACTCACCTAAAGCAATTTGGTGGCAGGTTTTCTAGCACCCCCATGGCTGCAGTCATACAGCATTTCCAATTAACTTTTGCATTTAAATGGCCTGCATTCTGCTGAATTCGTATTCAACACACAACAGGCGGCCATCCCTACTAGTTTTATTCTGGCGATGCTGGGAACCGTCAGCACCGGTAGCATCTTTCTGAGCAGATTTGTGCAAAGTGTGTGCTGAACTCTTTGTACTTATAGATGAAGGGTTATACAGGGAAATAAAATGGTCAAATTAAACATGGTTCAGGGAAGCTGAACTGAGGAAACAGCTTGGACCATGATATCTGCTTATTCTGAGTGTCAGGTGAGGCACGGACCTGCCTGGTAGGCCTGCACTCCTTGAATACAGCTTGAATTTTGAATGGCCTTAGTATGGCATAGCCACACACACAAAAATCCACTTGCTGTCCTTAAGTGCTTGAAGTATTTTCTTCCATGTATACCTTGAATGGAAGATATTTCTGGCTGAGATGAGGAGGTACTCCTGTTAGCGTGCTAGACTCAGGTGAGATTGCCTCAGAAATGCACCGTACAATTTTAATAACCACTATTGAAAAAGGGTGAACTGGCCCTGGAACAGCTGCTAAAAAGAGCAACTACATTGTCCTTGAAAATGGAGAGCAATCTCAGGAGAGGGAAGGAACTGAGCGGGGCTCCTTTAGCCTACCTAAGCAAAGACAGAGAGGGGACCTGGCTGCTCTCTATAAATATGTCAGAGAAGAAAACACTAGGGGAGGAAATAATGGCTTAAGTTAAAGGCCATCATTGAGCAACAGCTAAATTTAGGCTGGGAGACAAAAGAAAGATCTTAACCGGCAAAGCAATTTGGTTCAGAACAAGCCGAACTCCTCTGAAGATTAAACTTGATTAGCCAGTAGAAAAATGAGGTGAGGACAGACCTAACCCTGCAGCCAGGACAGCAGCAGCTGCAGGCAGCGCTTGGTCAAGGGCAGCCACATGGAGGATGGCCACGAGCCATAGGAGTCTGCAACATGGACTGCAAAGCACCCCGAGGAGCAAAGCTGGGGAACAACCCAAAATACAATGGCAAATCTTTCAGTCCAGATTGACTTTTTTTTTTTAAACTAGATTTTCAGCAGCATGAGTGCATGCTGCTAATGAGAGCCAAAGATGATAAATGCAGGGGAAAACTGTGCTTTAAATTGTTAATCCTGCTCCAAACCCATCAGCAGGGAGTGCATCTGCCAAAACCAGTTGACTCCCAGCTGATCCCATCTATCTTTCATGTAGTGCCACTGGAGGCAGCCGTGGTGGCCTCCGTGCTGGGATGGGACCTGTCACTTCTTCTCAGCCCATGGGAGAGCCGGCAAGGAGTTTGTTAAACAAAACCCATCGGAAGCTGTTATCTTCTACACACATCATCCAGATTAAATGGCACTTAATGGAATAATGAACCACAGGGAGAAACATACAAGGAAACTTCATTAAATCTTGTTAAAAATGAATAAAATTCTGAATCAATTCCCATTAGTGAATGCACCAATATTTCACATATCTTTAGGAGTTTTATTATGCATTCATGCATAATCTGATATAATGATGGCTATTTTCCCCTGAACTCCTTTCTTCCTAATAAAAATGAGTAGGATGAAGGATCTACTACTTTACTGTCACATGCTTTTTTTTTTTTTTTTTTTTTTTTTTTAAGAATTATATGAAATATTTAAGCAATGTCTTTTGCTTCTTATGGTCATGCCCTTATTGTGTCAAGTCAAATTAGTAAAGTATACAAATGAGAGTAAACAAAAGTGACAGATAAATGAAACACATGGTTACCAAAGTGTCAGAGGCCCCCACATACAGTCCATCCATAGGTTCCTTGATGGGCTGCTCATATGCAACCATGTGAGAAGTTGAGGGCAAGAAGACCAAAGCTTTGAAGAAACAAGTTTCTCTTAGGACCAGATGTTTGTCTCCCTCCACCTTCTTCTCATCTCTCTCTGTCTTGCAAACTTTCAGCTCTTATTTAAAACCTGAGTGTGCAGTAAGCGGAACCAAGCAAACTGTGAAAAACAAATTCCCTTGGATATTCATATTTAATAATATTTGGAAAACACCAGCATTTCGAAGTTCCTGCTAGGCTTGGGCCTCATGCTAAGTGCTGGGAGAGCATGGTGCAAGCACACTGTGTGCTTTGAGCATGTTCACTGTCTCCCAGGCAAGATGAGAAAGACAGATGAGATAAACCAGCTGACACCTAGCAGAAAAGGCAACAATTTGGACTGCAGATTCATTGGTGTAAGGACCAGATACATGGGTTTGTGCAACACCTGCCACTTCTGCACTGCAAGCTTAGCAATGATCTTTAACTGCTTTAAATCCAAATTCTACAAAAGCTTTTAATGCATACTTTTTTTTCCCACTTGGAGTCCCGTTAGTTGGGCAAGACTGTCTTCTGCTAGATATCGGACAAGCTCAGAATGAAGGGTGCCCGAGACAAACCCAATAGGTAGGTATAAGGAGACAGATGGAAGAGCCCAAGTAACAAGGAGGCAATATTGGTCAGCATGTTAAACAGGAGTCAAGGCATGATAGACAGTGAGACACCAGCTGCTTAGCTGTTGTCAGGATTTTAATAATAATAACCGGCTTGTTTTGCATAAACTAGCTGTGTGCATAATTCATAGATGTAATAAGCTGATCATTAGGAGAAGTCTCAGCTCACCTCCTAGCTGCATGTGGTCAGAGCGAGGCATTCGGTATGGAGCACAGCAGAGGAGAGCCATTAAGGAGGCATACGAAAGAGGATAATTTATTCTAATTCAAAAGACAGTTTCAGCCTGACCCTTTTGTGTGCACTCACCTTGAACAGCCAGTCGAGCTTCGCTAGCATGAATTCTCCTGGAAAGCAAACTTTTCCTTCAAATCTTCCCCACCAAGAACATTTCAAAATATCTCCCTGATTGCGAAATTCCCAGTTTTTGCAGACATGCCCCGTTGCTTTGAATCCAGGCTTGGCTGCTTCAGAACCGGCCTCAGCCCAAAGCGTGAGCGAAGGGTCCGGCTCTGCAGGCTCCAAGTGCCGCACTTGGAGCCGTGGATGAGGCAGCTGCGGTAATTGTTGGTCTATCAGCAGACACGCCAGGAGAAGCTTCAGAGAGCCAAGGGATCTTTAGCAAAGGCGCAACAAGAGCTGAATGTAAATTAGAAATGTTCAGATACAAATTAAACAGCGAGGGTAATTAAGCCCTGGCTCAGCTAACTGAAGAAGGCGGTAAATTCTTCACTACTTCAAGGTGCTGGATCAAGGCACTGAGTTTTTCTAAAAGTTGCTCTAGTGGGTAGTTTGTTAGGCTCATAGCAGCACTTAGCAGAGGAAAACCTTTTGGAAGTCAAACTAGATGATTTTGTTTCCTTATAGCCTTAAAACTGTGACTTTCTGACTTCTTCGTTGCATATTTATGGTGCAGAAACATCAAAAGGCCACGGCTGGGTCAGCGGGAATGGCGCGGATGTGAATTGTAGATTCCATAATCACATTTTCAACTCGAATTGATCCTCAGACCGTGAAGAAATTTGCAAATATTTTCAAACGAGGAATATGGTGGGGACTTTTTCAATCTGTTTGCAGGCAATTTGCAAACAGAAAACCTTGGCAACATTGGCTGAATACGTAATTAATGCCGTGATTTATGTGCCCCGCTGTAATTTCTCCCAGCCTCTCTACTCCACGCTGAATGATTTGGGAGAGGAACGACTTGTTTGCCTCATGCTTCATTTTGCTGGTACTGCTCCATCTAATCCTGTGGTTAAAGATAGCCATGTGTCAAAAGGACATCTTCTTTATCCATGGGGAAATACAAAGGGTGGCTGGTTTGCTTTCATGATGGATATGGGCAGAGGGGACAGCTTGTCTCCCAGTGGGACTTTCAGCGCTACAGTGGATAAACTCACTCAACACCTTTGAGTGGCAGATACTGCAAGTTTTGTTGCAAATTTTCTTTTTTTTTCCTGGCCACTTCTTCTTCCTGGAGGAGATGGTGTATGATTGACAGAAAGAGATCCAGTCTTGCTATTGAGACATCAAGTAATGGAGAGCCTACCACATCTCCTGATAAGACTTTACTTAGCCAGTCATTTAATGCATGTGTATTCATTCTTCTTCTACCTTAAAATTGAGACAATTATAGTTCTTATTTCTTGCAGAGTTGTTGTGAGCCTGAAGTTATTAAGGTCTGTAAAGCACCTGAGAGCCATTAGAGTATTTTGCTTTTCTCCCACCGGAAAAAATCCAGCTATGTACAGCACAGCAAATGGTGTTGTCTCCAAAGTGCCTGTTGTATTTAACTGAAAACTGATAAGATGTGCAGCCGCTGAGAGCAGCTGGCACAGCCAAGCCAACGTATGCTGATCGGCATGACATAATTTTACATTATATTCTGGAAATCCTTCATTCTGCAGCAGTCTTTTCAGGAGATCATCCCAAATTGTTTAGTTCCTGGGTTTTCTAAGGGGCAATGGTCTCTGTAGCTGCAGACAGACCGGCTCATGGGGTCCTCTCCTGCGAGGTCACCTATGCCATTTGGCTTTCAATGGGACATCCAAGGTAGAAAGGCATCTCCAGTTTCATTTTACAGCCTGAGAAACTGCAGGCATGTCCCCACCCCCAACACTGTCCTACTTTTATTGAAAGTGTAACAGAAATCAGGCAATCTAGGGAATGCAAATCCCTGTGATGAATCTCAGCCCAGCACAAAAAAACAACAGGCAGACCCAAAATTCTGCATCCCCCAAAATAAAACTAGTTTGATGGCCAAATAAATCCCCTGGGGCATGCTAGTTGCTCAGAAGTTCACAGGGGAGATCCTGGGATGTTGTGATTTGTCTGTCAAATAAGAGAGAAAGGGAATAAATATTCTAAGAGAAAACTATTATCCTTTCAGAAAAATACACCAGACCCGTGATTTATTCCCTGCCTGGGTGCTGAGCCCCAACAGCTAGGATGGAGGTTAGACAATCCTGAGAAATAACTTGGAAAAAAAAATTCCCAATAATGCACCATCTCCTTTTTGGAGCCATGGCACTGACGGATACCAGTGACCCTGGAAGCATTGCTTCAGTCTTCTGTGGTCCAGTTTCCCTCTTTCAAAATGCACATTTTGTTAGATTTAAAATAAAATGCTATTTTTTTAAGGACCAGTGAATGTGGAGGGGTGGAAAGCAGGCAGATGGGTGGGTGGCACAGGCAGGGTATGAGGGGTATGAGGGGTACGGCTCAGGGCTCAGCCGGTGGCCAGCCTCCTCCTCCCTGGCCCTAGCATCCTGCCGTGTATTCGCTGTACGTTCAATTATGCATCGTTCTCTGCTCTCATTAGAGACCTTCAAACAGCCTTGAAAATATCCTCATTCAGGGCTTATTTTGTCCTCGTTAATTTTTTATCTGAGCTAAAGGAGGAGGATAATGGCATTAAACCCTACACAGAGGCACGCGAATGAGAGATGGAAAAAATCTCAGGAGCTGATGCCATGCAAATTCCCCCCTCAGCCCATCCATGTGGGTAATAGGGTTTTTGGGTGTCAAACCACTGTTGTTTTTTTTTGAAAAGCAGTGTGAAAGCTATTTTGTTTGGTAGGATGGACTGGACCCACTTGTGGACAGGTTTTCCTGATCATAAGTCACCATGCTGGCTGTCTCCATCCCACTTCTGGCTTTGAGAAATACCCTTCTTGCAGGCTTATTTTTCCTGTTATGAAGCATCCCGTGACCACCTCTCAGGTGTTTTCTGCTCCTCCTCCACCTTAGCCTTTGCTAAATGCAAGGAAAAGCTTCATGAAAGAACAGACCAAATGGGGAGTGGAGGTGGTTTTAGCAGTTTGGAAAGCCAGGACATGGCTGTCATGTCACTGCATGAAAGCAGCATTTCCAGGCCATAGTCCAGTGCCTCTGTTCATTAAAATACTTGCAGAGGATTTTTATGGAGATTTTTATTATTATTATTATTTACATTTACTATTATCCCCATCACCCTTTGATCCTTCTTCCCCTCCAGGCTGCTCTTTGCCATTTGGATGCTCTTTGCTCCCTTCCCACATTCAGTCACCGGCTTCCCTTCCCCTGCATCCATGCCCTGGGGATGCCCAGCTCTGTGCCTTCTCCTAACACTCCTTAACACCTCTTCTCCTAAGAAAAAGAACAAAAAAAAAAAAGAAAAAAAAAAGAAAAAAAAAAAAAAGAAAAAAAAAAAAAGGAGGTTGAGGCTCCCTATCACTAAATTCATAACTACTTGCCTGCAATTTCCCCCAAGGGAAGGTTATTAGCAGCAACTTAGTGTCTGATGGATGGCTGTGTTGCTGAGGCTCTGTTTTGCATCAAGGCTTCTAAAGATACATCATTTAAATTCACGTGGGCAAGCATGTATTAAATAAATGCCAAGAAAAATATTTATTACAGTGGGGAAATTGAACTGCAGTTTTGTCTGTACGTGTATTTATACTGATTTAATAATCAATTATTGCATTGGCAGTCAATACTCACCTTATTAAATCTTTGCAGGAAGTCGTCTCAAGAACTTTCACTTAAAAAGGTGATTTTAATTCTCTTCTGTAATCGTTCTTTTGTTTCGCTGTCGGCCACCCATGAGACTCATATCCCTGTTCAGCATCCCCGAGACGGACTGTGGCGAGCAAGCTTGCGGCTGTGTGTTAATGGAGCTGCGAATTGATTTTTATTTCTGGTTTTATTCACTTTTTCCACCTCCCCCCCAACTTTTTTTTTTTTTTTTCCTCTTGTAAGGGATAATTCATTACATGATTGCAAATAGATCACCGTAAACTCGGTGTAATGGAGCAGTAATTACCTAAGAAGTGATGGATTTGGGTGGATTCTGTTGGCTAAGTGCTGAGGTGCACTGTACAAAGCAGGAGCAGCTATTCCAAAGCTGATCAACGAAACACTGGGAGTTTTCTGCTCATGCCTCCTATTACCAGATGCCAGTTACACCTTCATGGAGGAGCAAAGGTGTCCCCCATTGATTTCATATTTTGTTTCCTTTGGAAACAGAGCCCTCCAGGGACAGCAAACATTGCCCCAGGGACGTTTGTTCTGCCTGACCTGTAGCCAGCCCACGTCCTTACGGACCACCTTGTGCCCTCACAGCTTTGGGCATCACTTTGGCAGGGAACACAGCACAGAAAATGCCTTTTTTTGGAGCAGTTTGCAGATCTTGGACACGGTGCAACAGACTCTTTTGTTATTGCAGAGATGCAGCCATGTACAGCATCCATGTGTGCTCTCGGGGAGCCCTATGGCTCCCAAAATAACTGAAATAAAAAATTCCCCCAGGGGAAGCAGTCAGACCAACTGACAGGTGATTGCTTCTAGGACAAGCCACTAGTGGGAGCCGTGGTCTCACACAACCCTGAGCAGATCTTGGCTCAGTGTCCCCCAGCCCAAAGCAGAAAGGGTCCTGCGTCCCTGGGGGCTCTGTTGGAGCAGTCATCCAACCTTTAAGGTTTGTCAGCTCCTTCCCCACCACTGCTGGCAGCTGTCTTCTTGCCTGCAAAGCTGGGCTTTGCTGGGAAAGTGAGGAGCATGGGGATGTTGGGTGGATGGAGAGGTCCCCTCTGCCCTTCCCACCATGATGGAGACACCCATGGCACCAGTGGGGAGCACTGGCATAAACACGAAGATTTTTCCTCCAGTGTGGTGGTTTGGGAGATGGAGGGAGGTGCAAGGTCCAGCACGGACTAGGAGCATATCTCTGTTTATTTCTAGGATTGAGGTAAAACCACCTTCTTCACAGCCATTTAGCTCCTCTTGCAGCTAAAACACATCTCTCCTATTGCATCTCCACCCAGGGAATTGTCTCATTGCATGAACGGACTGATTTTCATGGGCATATTTTGGGTTCATGTTGTTACCCCAACATACATGTACATCTTCCTATGCAGCCATTGCGGCACAGGAAGGCAGCCCCAGACACATCTGGTCACGTCTGTTCACCTGAGGAGCCAGAGGAGAAGAAACACAGCTGAGTTCAGGAGGCTGCCAAACCAGCCTGTCCAAAGCAGAGCTGAACAAGCAGCTTCAAGTTGTTTGTTCAGACCTTACTGACTGTGCTTGAGGAGAAAATGATATCTTATTAGGGACTCTAATAGTGTTCCAGATCATCCTCCGTACAGAGCTGATCTGAAGGATTAGCAAAACAAATGAAGTAATGACTTTTCTGTGAAATTAAAATTTTGTAAGATAATCCAAAGGGGAAATAGAAATTTTATTTCAATTATGTATTAAACTTTTTGAGCTCATTTTCGGTTGGGATTTTGACTCCAGGAGAGATTTGTAGTAGTGTTGGGCCAGAATGGGCTCAGACTCTTCACTGACACACTCCTGCACACTGCCCAGTATACCTGCAACTGTGCATGACAGCCATTCAACCCATTCTTTCGCAATTAAAATCCCAACTGCAAAATGAGAGCATGCTGCACCAGTGAAATATTTCATCATATGCAGTAATGAATAATTGAAATACCTCGCACTGCTCATAACTGAGGACTCCTGGACAGAGAAGTTGTTAACAGATGGGCTATCTTCTTCCCTTACTGTGTCAGAGACCAGACTGGCATTGGCAAAGTCTTGGGCTGAAATTGGGACAGGGTTTTTTTCTGATTTGGTTTTGGAAGGTTCCATTTTGTACTTGAATCAGCTGAGCCCGTGGCAGTGCTATCAGCCCCAAGGAGGTTAATGGTCAGAAAACCTTTCTGTCAAGTGCCTTTTGCAATTTGAAGATTTCTTTTTGCTGTTAAAACATAATTCAGTGAACATCTCCACTTTTCCTCACGAGGAGGAGAAGGATGCATGCACACTACAGCAGCCCTAAGGAGCTGTATGAGTGAGCAGGGCAAATTCTCCTCCACCATATCTCTGGCAATTCACTTCCAGAGTGCCATCAGGTGAGACATTGGGACAGTGCTCTAAAGTGGGGATGAAGTGAGATTCTGGATCATCCCTGAAAAGACAACCTGCAGGTGACAAAAGCATGCTTGCTGCCACCGTAAGGCTAACTGCAGTGAAAGAAGTTCACCAGGGAGGAATCTTCAGCAAAGATTTTGTTCCACATCCTAGTAGCTCTCAGGATCTACTAATGTCCAGGAAGAAAAAAAGAAATAAATAAAAATTGGGTCATTCATTAACAGCCATAATCTACTGTGTGTCACATCTGGTTAGGCACTGCAGTACATATTGTATGCCTCAAAAGCAAGGAAATGAGAGGTTAACGCATTTCCTTGGTTTTGTGCGCTGCCTACAGACCGCACTCTTATCTTAATTGATACAGCATCAGCCTTTCTGTGCACGCCTCTGACAACAAGCCCAGCTTTTTGTCCTCTCGAGTTATTAAAGTCTCCACTCTGGGTGACAGAAATAACAGACAGGCTTGCTGAGGATGCAGGTCTGCTGGTGCAAAGTCCAAAAACTCCTTTTCCCCAGCTTCTTCCCTAGGAGATATTTAGTTCTTCTTCCAGTATTCACATACTTTGTGTTTGTGCTCAGTAGCAGAGGGTAGGCTCCAGCAGCATCCCCACCCCATTGTGCTGAGGAAAAAATCAGAAAATCAGCAAGTTTCTGATCCCAGATGAGAACACGTCCTGGAAACCTGGAAACAGGTGTCCATGGACAGGTAGCATATGAAGCTCACAAAACATTTCTGCGAAACATCTTGGTTTCAGCATATATTTTATACTGGAGAAAAAGCAACAGCCGGTGTGGCTGGAACATTACCCAATGTGCGGAAGCTCACAGCCGGCTGCAAGCGAGCCGCTGCAGGTCATAGCATCCGAATGTGGGAAGGAGAAGAAGGAATGGAAGCCTTCATCTGAAGCCTCCATCAGGTTATCTTGGTGAGGGACCAGCCTTTTCTTTGGGGATGAATACAGGTTTCTTTGCACCTTGATTTAACCTCCGATGCCCCAGATGTCATACATAGGTTGTGTACATCTCGCCAAGCTGTGAGGTGCAGCAAAGTTCACCAAGTACCATTGCTGGGATCATTTCTCACTAAATAATTTTGTTCCCAGCATTTTATCAGTCTACAAAAGCTCTCAAAGCTTTCCATGCCTCCAAGAATAAAACAAATTCCTTATTTATTTATATTGATTCTTTAGGTGTTGTCAGTGGGGTGGAAAAGATTTGGGACCCAAATCTGCAGAGTAAGTTGGTGTTTATTTTGTTTCTCTGCTTTTTTTGCCACTGAAGGGAACTTTCTAGCCTCTGGATTGACGGCTGTGTCACCTGCACGGCAATGTAACTGAGTTTGCAGACAAAGGAGACCAACAGCTTGGTAACGATAGCAAAGTAAATAAATAAAAGTCTGGGTCTGTGTGCTGATAAATCTCTTACCAGGGACTCTAATTTAGAGAGAGGGAAAAAACAGGGAACGGAAAAGAAAAAAAATATTCTTGTTCAGCAATACAGCCTTGAAGAACACAGCTGCAAATCTCATCCCACTGGGGCTAAGGGCAAGTGAGTAACACAGCCACATCCTCTGTCTGCCACAAAGGATGGAGGGGATGGAACCCCAGATTATTTGGGAGGAGAGGGCACAGGCACGTCCCACCCATGGAAGTGGGAGGGTGCGATGGGAATTTGTCCCTGACCTGACTCAGGTCAGAATTTGGTCACCGTGGAAGTCAAGGTGTGACAGATATCACGTGGTGGAGATGCTGGGATGAGACTAGGAGGATGGGGGTGCTTGGCTTGTTCAGCAGCCACATCCCCCAGGCAGCCTCACAGCCAGATGGGCCCAGGAAAAGCAGAATGCATGCAGGACTCAAAAACAGGTTGTAGAAAATGAAGGTTTTTAAAAAATAGGTTTTCTATCAGCTACAATCCGAGCTCTCACACCTCAATGTTGGATTGAGCTCTCACATCCAGCATGGGAACACCAGGGACAAATCTGCCTTTGACAGGGAATGGAATTAGCAGCGTTTACCGGAACTACATCCCCAAATAGCCTCATTACACCTCAACATGCCCTGTCAGCACCCGGCAGGGAAAATAGTCCGTGCTGATGCCTTCAGACTTCAGCAGAGCCATAATGGGAAACAAATTGCGCGAGACTCCCAGGCAATGGAGTGATTGCAATCTGCATTTGTGCTCTCAAGTGAGCTGGGCTTCAGCTGGGAATGTGATAAATACCAGCAGAGTTAATTCTCCAAGCGCGGCACATCTCTGATGATGGATGTGATTGACAGCTGTCGAGGCAGCTGACAGTTTGCTGCTGCCCTATGGGGCAAACTCGCCTTTCTGCAGTTGGACTGTGCACTTTCTGGCTGGGGTTTCACTTTGTTTGGGGTCATAAACGAGCTGAGCTCTTTAGGGCGAGATCCTTCACTGGGCCTAGGGAAGCACAAAGCAGTGCTGGGGACCCCAGGGAAAAGACAGTGCCCTACAGATGGCTGCGTGCTGGGAGCTGGCTTCACTGCCCAGATCCTCTCCTTCCTGTGGATTTCTACTTTTGTGTCCGAGCTGTATGGGAGACATCAGGTATGATTCAAAGGCTGATTTCTCGAATCATAAAGCTGTTTTAAAAAGTCCCCATCGTAATAAATATCTCTAACTACTTTGGAGGATGTTTTTATTCACCTTCTTCTCCTCAGGCCCCTTATAGTTCCTGTTTCCAGGCTTAGTCCTGCCAAAGCCACCAACCTTGCTTTTTAATAAAAGCTGGGACTCCCATACAACTCCAGGATCAAGGGATTTAAGGCAAAACCCACCAATTTTCACATTACTTCAACTCCAAGAATGAGCAGTGCTTCAGCTCGAGGCTTTTCCCACCTGAAATTGATTAAAGAAAAAACTCAAGAGCTGAAACGAGCCACAAGAAATGCCAGCACAAACTTTTAGCAGGAGTAAGAGGAGAAAGTGGCGATGAATTGCTGTTTTGCGCATCGCGTGGTCCCTGAACACGCTGCCGAGCATAGTCGTACATTCATATACAGTCAGCCAGGAGTCCATTTTCACGTCGTTGTGGACAGGGAGGTGGATATATGGACCATTATATGTTCCCAGGTGGAAAAGAGTGGCTTTAGCTTTATGCACAGACTGCCTTTCTAAAAGCCTTGGCGTTGCTTCAGGCTTTGGGTGGCTCCTCTGTTTTTCTCTTGGTTTAGTGGGATGCTATTGGGCAACACAGGCATCATTGCTCCTGCTTCCTTGACCATAATCCCCTTACCAGGGCTATAGGAATTTGTGAAAGGAGACTGAATCCTGCAGTGATGCTCTCAACATGCATACACCAAGCTCTGCGTCTCTGAGTCCCTTCAAAATTTATCCACAGCACCAAATACAGATTTGTGCCTCCTGTTAAGCATTGAGGCTCTCAGCAGACTTTGGTCTCATGGTTTCTTCTATGCAGTGGGATTTTTTGGTTTTCTACATGTTGTGAACAGGATCTCGTGCCATTTGGGTTACAAGAAACCTTTTTGTGGCCATGGCAGCCCCTTGCTCTGCAGTGCAATGCTGTCATTTGGGAATATTTGCACTGAGCACAGTGTAACCATTTGCTTTTTATATAAAGGCAAAGGTTTTCTGTAGGAAAGATATTTAATTTTAATTAGTGGTCAAGATTGCTCTTTCTCATCTTCTGCCTCTGTAATCCTTTCCTTAAATTAAAATGCAATTTCTGTAATTGGAAAGGCACTGTTATAACCAATTCACACAAACTAACAGCCTACATTTGAGGCCCAAACTGCTGCACGTCTCTTTTAGACAAAAACTAGGAGGCAGCCCTAATGGGAGCGTAGGTGACTTCCCCAGCCCCTCTGCCTTACATTGCTGGGTCTGGAGACCTCACTGCACCTTTGGGTTAAAGCCCGTGATGCTTAATTGAGTTATCCAAACTCTTCTTCTCTTTCCACTGGGGTGGACTTCTCCTGGGGTTTTGAACCGAAACAAATTGCCTCTTTTCCTAGTTAGATCTCCCTGGGGCGAAACGCTGCAGCAAATTAGGTATTAACATCTGTACAGCTCTGTTATCCACCATGCCAATCACAGCACCGTAATTGCCCGCAATGTCTTCCCTGAAGGATGCCTGCTTGTATGTTTAATAAAACAACCAAACCAGGTCTCAAATTTCCTCGCTCCTATGAAAAATTCATAGCTGCCATTCCAGTAAGTGTTGAGCTGCCTCACGCCTGCCATCAGCTGCGGGGGGAAATCCTCCCCAAGCCCACGGGGAGGCTGTGAGCATGGTGTCATTGAGCAGCTCCTTTCAGAGAAGGCTCCCTAATGCCAGTATCCCTGAGCATCCCCAAGCATCCCTGAGCATCCCTAGAGATGCACCCAAGGGATGCAAGGGGGAAAGCAAGACAGCAAAATCAGAAGCACTTGGAGGATTTATGGTTGGACCAGATGATCTTGAAGGTCTTTTCCAGTGATCCCATGATTTGGGGTGAAAAAAAACAGGAAAAGGAGCCCCCCTCTTCACTGACTGCAGTGCTGCATTGGTGTTCAATGACTTCAAATGTTCGCCCGGTGCAGCAGTGGGTTTTAACTCACCCCCATGCAGGGGTTGTGGTACTGGCTGGGACTTTCCCAAATCCTTAGTGGCTCAAGAACTGCTGGCAAGTGATTTTAAGCTCATCTGCTAAAATATGCACCCAAAAATGTAGCGTAAATTGTATATTTGATTGTAAAAATTGCAGTTCATGCTGTGTTGCTTAGTGACATAAATCATCCAGCGGTAGGGCAGCATATTAATGCTCGGCTGCTGTACGGAGCTGACACGGAGCAGCCTAGGTAAGGATTTATCTGCCAGCCAAATGTTGTCCCCAGGAGAGTGGCACAAGCAATTCTGCATAACAAACACATCCCTCAGCTGCGGGATATATGCATGGACGCAAATCAGACAAAAATGTATCTGCCTGCTTGTTCATGACAAACTGTTTGCTCCTTCCAAGAAGAGGCTGGTGCAAAGGGGAGAGGGAGAAGTGGTGTTCAGTTTTCCATTGGAGTTTGTGACTGTAACAGAGAAAGAAAAGCACTCAAATGTACATGGCAGAACGGTGTTGATCTGTCCTCAGTACCAGATGAAACCTGAAATCACATCGAGAAGTTGTAGTAAAGTAAGGCTGAAACCTGATGATGATATGGTGTGTTTTTCAGAGGTGTTTTTCACAAGTTGAGCACCACAGCTCCATGTTTTGAGAAGAAACTGAGGCACAGGAAGGGCAAGTCTCATAGCAAGTTTGGCAGAGTTTTGACTGCAGATGTGCATCCATATGGAGCAGTACACAGAGCTGTATCCCTCTCATTTTGGAGGGCCCCAACCCTTAGAGGGACAGCAACATTTCCATTTCACTGCTGGCAGTGAGGAGCCCCTTCACTTCTGCCTCCCTACAAATGAGCAGCAAAAAATGCCTTGGAAATGACCACTGCTGACCAAAAGAGAACAAAACTTGCAGAAAGCAAATCTTTTTCTCCTCCAGCCCACACCACCACTTATTCTGGACAGGATGAATCCACCCTTGGCAGCTCCCTGCTCCGAAAGACTATAGACATCCAGACAGGTGCAAGCGACAAGCTCACTGGAACCTGTGTTTCATTTTCGAAGCCAACAGCTGGCAAGTTGGGAGGAGAGAGATGTTTTAATAGTAATTAGAGATGCTAATAACTGAACTGATGTTGAACCAGGGTGCCAGGTGATTAAAGCTGAGATTTGCCAAAGGGGTTTAGGTGCATGAGTCCAATTATAAAGAACAAGAGGAATTAGATGAAACTGGGGCTGAGTTCCCAAAACCTTCAAAGCTCAGCAATAGATGGAAGAGATGGGAGAAATGAGCTCTGGCCATGCTCTGACATAGTCCCTCTGTGTCCTGGCACTTGTTTGAGCCTTTCACAAGGGATTTGGTCTTTCTGGGGGCTCAGGGGATGCTCAGGATCCTGGCGCTGTCTTCATGGCGTGATGCCCAACTCAGTGCAGAGGCTCAGGCTTCAGCAGGGCACTTAGCTCCTCCTGCTGCTGCCTTTGTAGCCCCTGCTTCCCAAGAAGCCCTTATCTCCTCATAGCTGCTTCCTCGGGCGTTGCAAATAGCACGATGCTTTTTTTCCCCAAGTGCTCCAGAGGGGAAACTGGGCATTTCATTTCCAAATAAACCCTTTGGATTATTTTCCCTGCTGCTGCCAAAGTGGTTGTAATAATAATAATTAATCATAAGCAGAGCGCTCTCTTTTGAATGGGACAATATTAGTAATACTTGGCGAGCTATATCATGCTTTACAGACATTAACTAATTAATCCTCACTACACTCCTCTGTCTTTTACTCATGGCTGCATGGAGCAACAAAAGGTGCTTTTTATCATGTCTTTCTGAGCCAATTGCAATGAGCAGGGCCAAGCCCCTGGGATAAAACCCTTTGTTATAACCCCCCAAAATCCAATTTGGGTTTGGGTGCTACAGGAGATACTCAGCAGCACCCCAGGGACATCAGCATCACTTGTGATGGGGGTTGGCCATGCCAAAAATAAAAGCTCAACACCCCCCCCCCCCCCCCAGCAAAGGGGAGAAGGGTGCTTAGAGCCAGATGTGTGATGCAGGAGCCAGCATAGCACCCATGTTTTTGGCAGGGTCCCTTCCCACCAGAGAGATGTTCCTTTAAGGATTAATAACTTATTCCAGTTTTCCCTCTAATTTCCTGACTTGTTCCTTTTTTTTTTTTTTTTTTTTTTTTCTTCTCTCATCTCATCTGGAACAATGGGAGGGTTTTGAAGCTGGAGCTGTAATAATGCCGGAGTCTTCAGTTTCCCGTTATGATTCCTCATTATAAAGTTATTTCCCCATGATTTGAAATATAAATGATGCCTTTGATGTCTGAGTTTTTAAAATCGCTCTTTTTAATTTTCTCCTTTTCATTTTTTTTTCCAACAAGATCCCCCCCCCCCCCCCCCCTTCCCTCCCTCCCTAACCACCAGCACCGCTTAACTCAACCCTGCTGCTCCGATGCGGCATTGTAAACACGGCTTGGGCAGAATAAATAAAATGCCTCGAATTGCAAGATTTTGCTTTGAACAAATGGGATAATTGGGGCAGCTGGAAAAAAAAAAAAAAAAGAAACAGCTTTCAATGTGATTTATTTATTATTTTCTTTAAAGGAGGGGGAAATAAAGCCCAAACCGCCCTGTTTTTGAGCTTTTATCATGAAATAGGAGGCGGTGAGCCCATCTGGGCTAGGAACGCTGTTGGGTGTCCGTCGATCTGTGTCCCCACTGCCACCTCGAGCTCCCTTTCCAGTGCAGCTTGCAGCAGTGGAGCGGGACGGGGTGCTGCAACGAGTTAGCAGCAGGGAAGTGCATGCTATAGATAAGACCCTGCCAATTTTGCCGTGAACTTACTTAATTAAAAGCTGGAGACTCCTGATGCTGGGGCATTGCCAGTTCTGTTATCTCTCCCAATTTTTCTCTTACACAGGCAAATATTTTAGCCTTTTCCTGGGATTTCACAACTTGCAAATTGTGTTGTGTCTCACCAGGAGCCCAAAACGAAGGTGTGGCGTGGCCATTCAGGCATCAAAGCTACACTCCCGAAGTCTCACAGTGCACCAAGAAACTGCCCCAAAAGTCAGGCATTGCCTATAGGGTAGCAGGGAGAAATAGAGAGAGGTATATGGGGGAGCAAGGCTTCTGATAACACTTTTCTTGGCAAAGCGGTTCAACAAACTGCCGGCATTTGCAGGCAGTGGGGAGCCTGCAACTGCTGGGCTCTGCTTACCTGATGCCAACAATAAAAGCCCCATTGCTGTGAGTTTAATTAAAAATTATTGTTTCATTTATGTGTCAGGGGCCCACCTTTCCTCAGGCAAAATTGAGTATGGACATATCCGCAGGTTCAGTGGCAAGTGCATTATCCACAACAGCAACTAATGGAGCGCAGGAGGGAGAGCAGCACCTTTGGGAGCAAACTGGAAAGAGGGGAGAGGAAAATTAATGCCAGCCCAGGCTGGCAGCATCCCTCAGGAGAGCAGGGGAGATGGAAGATGTTTCCTGAACAGCAGGCCCGGAATTCTGCCAAGGCAGATAAGTCAAGGGGAAAGCGCTGCTCGATTATTTTTTATTTCTTCGGCTTAACATTGCCCTCGCCTGATGCTTCGGCTGAATTTCCAACGTGCCTCATCGGCACCTCAGGGAGGCAGAGATGAATGTCATCCCAGCTACACAGCTCAGCGCCAGGCTATGGTTGGCAAATGCGGGATGCTGGAGGGAGCAGCTCCCTGCGCAGCACTCCCCATGCTGCAGCACAGCCCTGCCGAGCTGCAGAGCCGGAGGCAGAAGTTGCACTGAGGTGACAAAAGTCCCCGGTAACTTTTCCAGCTTCACAGCACATGGTTGAAAATGAAGGTGAGGGTGGATGAGAGTGTTTAAAATCTGTGTGAGACTTGTTTTTCACACATACACACCCCAAGCTGGACACATTATTATTTTATAAAATTGGGATATTAAAAGAGAATCAGGCTCAGATGAAAAATTTAACAGCAAATGTGATTTAAGTTTTTATCTTATAACGATGTCCAGAGAATGGATTTCTTCTTGAAAAGGACAAACTGTGAATTAAAGTAATAGTCATATGATAAAAACCCTCACTTCATACATATATTTCTTCCTCATGTTATTAATAACATGTGGGATTAATATTTCAAACAGGATGAATTTTAAAAATGCAATTTACAAGCCGCATTGAAAGTTTTTCATTGAGATTGTAACATCATGGGGAGAACCTCCCTTAATTCGTTGCGGGAGGACTATGTATATTTCACAGATGTTAAATATATCACTTTCTTCCCCTTCTTCATCTTCATCACATTTTCTTAACTTTAAGTTTCACCCTTTGCTCCACTTTGAGGCCAACGCCAGCCAGACTGCATTCTAGGAATTTGGTGATCTGCTCTGGGCAAGTAAAAAAAAAAAATATTTTCCCAGCAAAAATGCTATTCCTAACGGATGTAACATTCCCAGAGAGTACGGGTGGGTTTGATGCAGGGTTCTCGGGTGCCAGAGCAGGAGAGAGAAGTCCATAACTCAGCACTGTGCCGCAGCTAGGCATGGGATGCATAATTTATCCTGCAATTCCCCATCAATTGGTTATTAAAAGTGCTTTCCCTGTGATGGGCTGCATTAAGTATGTACGAGAAAAGAGATAAATCTAGTTCCCAAGGTAACTAACTCCTAATTTCAGACTGTGGGTAAAACTTTTCTTACTCCTCAGTATGGTCAAAAACTTGTTGTTTTGGCCAATTTAAGGGTCAGAAAGTAGGATTTTGGTGTAGAACAGAGCAGCATCTCTGTATAACCGCCACAAAAGCCTCTGCAGCCTCATGGACTCTCAAATGGCCATGGGAGTGCAGTTATCATCTTATATTCAAAAAGAAGCTGAAGGCTGGATCTGTTGGCATCCAGGGCATCATTTTTGCAGAGCTTGAATAGACCGACAGTAATTTCTCTCAATGGCCTGTGGATGAGGCACAAAGAGCTTCACTGAGCTAAAGAAAATGGAAACAATTAAGGAAAAAATAAATAAATAAAAAAAAAATTCCCGGAGCAAAGCACCTCTCAGAGCAGCCATTCTTGCCCTGCTAAATGCCCATGCAGTACCGAGGACCCAGCCTGCGAGATGATGGAGAGAAACAGGTCCGTCGGGGGATTGCTCTTAATTGCATCGTGCTTAATGGAAAGGGGGATTTGTTTTGTCGGGAGAGCCTCACGACCCGAGTGCCCACAGCAGAATAAAATATTTGAGAGAATAAGATGAAAAACTACTCAGGTCTTCCAGGCTGCAATGCTGGCCACATCTGGGGTGAGTGAGGGTGGCTTCGTCATGGCTGCGGTGCCCTGAGCTGTGCGAGAAGGAGTCAGGGGAGCTAAATTGCCTTGCTGCAATCTCTGGCTGATTGTGTGCCAGCACTTTTGTATGATTTCCTCTCTGTGTGGATATTTGGAAATTATCCACCTTCCCTCACTCAGCAATGCTCTCTACCCTGCATCTGCATGGCTCCATTTCAGAGGGCAAAGCAGAGGGAAAAAATATGATGGATTTGCCCATTACTTACAGTAATAAATACAAAGTAGCAAAAAGCCCATCATAAATAATGAATAAAATAAAAAAAGGTCCCAGAGCATGGTCTTGCTCTGTCCCAGCCTCTGCTGCTTCCCAATGGAAAGCTGCATCCAGCAGCCCCAGCTCTAAGAAAGTTAGGTTTTCCCTTCAGTGCCTCCCTTGGGGTTTGTTTCTTGTCACTCTTCATGGCAAGCTTTTCCTTGATCTTAGGCAGTTTTGATCCTAATTTCTGTAGTTTAATTACTCCCATTTCTTCAAGCTAAGCAATGCACACCCAGGTACTGGGATGACCTGAACCTCCCTACATCCCATTACACTGCCACCTGTTACCATGCCACCTGTTACCAGCTGGGGACATCACCTGCAAACCTGGAGTATCCTCTACCTGCTGCCATAATCCCTCCTAAAACAAAAACAAAAACAAAAACAAAAAAAAGGGGGGGAGGGGGGAAGGAAGCTAATAAAATGGGAGCATTGGTGTACATCAGCATAAAGGGTGAAAAATGATGCTCTTTGGAAATAGAGGAAGAGCAGTGGCTCCGGACACATAAATGTCTAAGTGGGGATGCTTAAATAATTCAAGCAGAGGAATGAATAAAACGAAATAACCTGGCCAGAAGGAGGTGGCTCTGGACACAGCAGATCTGGCCATGGCCAGAGTGGAGGGAGCAGCACTGACCCAGACGTCATTGGGATGTCGGCTGGATCCTGCCCCTCCGGCTGCTTTCCTCCACCTCGTAGGGATGGTTTCAATAGATGGCACTCAAGAACTGCTCCTTTTTCCCATTGCAGATAACTGCAGGTGCTGGAGTGGCAATGGCATGAGAGCGGGGCAACATTTTGAGCAGCTTGGTGCTGGAGCAGCTTCACAGCTCTCCTTGCAGTGCTGGGAAAGGCAAAGCCATGTGCTCAAATATCTCCCGGTCCTGTTCTCCTCCTTCCTGCACTGGTATTTCACTGTCACTGCTTTAAAAATAAGACAAAAAATTGCTAAAGACTTTCCAAGGACATGGATGGGACGTCCCAATGCTCCCAGTGCCAGGGAAAGGAAAAATAACAGGGAGAGAGGAAGGGCAAAAAAAAAACCTAACCTCCTCCACCAAATTGCTTTTACTTAACAGTTTAGGTCAGCTTCAAGTAGGTCACAAGGATGTGTGTATCTTCAGAATAAAGTCTTTAATCGGCTGATGGATATGAAAAAATAAATTACAGTGGCAAAATGTAATAAACGTTAAAGGGAAAATGATGAGGGTAATATAACTACATTGATTTAACTAGGATGATATAGAGGAATTGTCTGGTTTATAGGTCTTTAGATGTCTATTAGTGGCTCTGTATTAAGGAATAGGGCTGTTCTCTTGATATACTTAAGAGCTGTCAGTAATTCCTATTTCACAGTCGGCTGCTTCAATTCAGAGCGCGCGGTACAGGCCCAGCGACCCCATCCCGGGTGCGCTGGAGGGTGGCCGCCTGCCAAAGGTTTCCTTTCAAGCCGCCGGTGGGCTGAGCAACCAGATTATTCAAAGCCAGCACCGCGGCGAAGAGGAGCCACTGCGGTGGCATTTGTTTTAATAACTCGTGGTGCCGTCGTCGTTATGCCACACTGCGGGAAAAGTCAGCTCATTCTGGGGGAAAAAGGCCCCAAACCTCCAAACTGCAGGGTCAGTGCACAAGCAGAGGTTTTCCCCAGATTACTTGGTGCTTATCTGCATTTTCTGACCTTTAAATGCTTTTTATTGGTCTACATGTGTGTGCCTAATCTGGACCACTATATGGGAAATTGGTGCTGCTCATACTGCTCTCCATTTCCTCCTGCTAATGAGCATTTCAGCACAACTGCCAGGGTGCTGCAAGGGCAGCCCTAAAGAAAATATCTGAATATTCTTTCCAGAGGCTGATATGGAGACAAGGCATCATGAGCAGCATCTCTACCATGTTCCTCAGCAGGCTCACGCTAAGCCTCTGGCTACCCATTGACTGCAAAAGTTGCTTATAATTTGGAAAGCACATTTGTGATTGCGAAAAATAATTTTGGTTGAGATTTTGAAAAAGCAGGCAAAGGCAGGCCACAAGAGCTCAAGACCACAGTTTTTCACCCTGCTCCCCAAAAACAGGAGCATCTCAACCCAATGTCCTCCACCAAGGAAGGTATATCTAGCTGGAAATAGAAAATTAAGCTATTCCAAATAAAATCAGCTGATACCATGCCTTAACATGAAAAAGACGGATAGGCACAGCTCTCTTCCCAGCCTGCTCACTGCAGAGAAATAACAACACTCTTTAATTAGACCTGCGGGGCTTATGGCCCTTCTCAGTCGATGCAGCTGGTGTGGGGGCTTTGCCTGTGCTTTTCATAGAGTCATTGAATGGTTGGGGTTGAAAGGGACCTTAAAGATCATAATTTTCTTCCTCAGTGCCACTGGCCAGCTTTCCCTCTGCTTGCTACCCCACCTAAATGACCCCAAAAATGGTTATATTGACAGTGAAGTCTTCTAGAAAAGAAAGAACACAGTTTTCCACAGGCTGTGAAAGGATGGAGCACGTTGCAGCTGGGTGCCAAAGGGCTCAATCCTCTGCCCGTGGCACCGCAGGAATAGTGTGGAGCTTTACACCCAAACCCAAATGAAACAATGGATGAATAAGAGCTAGGATTGGTTTGATCCCAAAATTGCCTCTTTTGCTTCTTAGCACAAGAGAAACATTTCAAAAAAATATCAGAAACACGATGGAAAGTTGTTTTTCTTGATATTTCATAACATTTTCACCTGAAGCATTTTGGCTGCTTTTTTTTTTTTTTTTTTTTTTTTTAATGGCTTACGAGTAAAAGAGGTTTTTATTGAAAATCTGTTTTTCAGGAACAAGAAAATCAATAAAAATATATCAGTTCAAGCTTTTGTTAAAGAACTATGTAAAGGTCCCCCTGTGAAAAAAAAAAAAAAAAAAAGCCTAAATGTCTCGTTCGGATTAGACACTGAACTTTTAAATGTCTCGTTACATGAGACGAATCCCGTTCTTAATGCAGAATTTTACATAACAGTTTGTAAAGATCCCAGTGCCATTAAGGAATTCATAAACCAAAACCATAGGGCTAAAATAATTGAATAAATGGTTTGCAATGATTTATTTGGCCAATTCCAGCCATAACTGAATTCCTGAGGCTTCGATAATCTCTTTAGCATTGTCAGATTGTGCTTGGCGTGTGACAGCTTTATCCTTTGCCATTCCCCTCCTTTCTGTTATTAGTATTAAACAAACAAAAAATAAATGTAGTGCAATTGATCTGGCATTTTTCAGAGCTTTGTCTGCTCTTGAAGGGTTGAGGTTTCCCATTTGGGAAGGGCTCTTGTATACCCACCTCTTCTCCCCACCACAGCCTTCCACTAAGTGTTTGGAGCTCCAGTCAGGCATTTCTCCTTTTTTAGTTGTTTTTCTTTTTTTTTTTTTTTATTTTGCTGGACATATTCTAGCACATCCAGGATGCATGTGATATCGCTCCTACCATATCACAGCGCTCAATGTGCGCAGATGTCAGCAAAGTGTGAAAGGAAAGCAAGAGATGTTTTTATCTCACTGCCTCATCTCTGAATAGCTGGAGCCTGGACATCTCTCCATTTCAGCCACAGGATGAAGCTGCATCCCCAAAGCCTCCCTCAGGGTGCATGAAGGAGACTGGTGCTGTGGTTAAAGCAGCAGCACACATCTCAGGGGATGGGGTCAAGCCTTTCCTCCTGCACAGTTTTTTGTTTGTTTGTTTGTTTTGTACAACTTTCAAAAGGGCAGCCAGGCCTGGAGGTGTGCTTTGCCAAGGACTGGAAGGCTCCTGGTGCTTGCATCTCCCTCCTGACACTTGCATCTCCCTCCTGACACTTGCATCTCCCTCTTGGTGCTTGCATTTCTCCCCTGCTGCTTGCTTCTCACCCCTGGTGCTTGCAGCTTACTCCTGGTGCTTGTATCTTGTTCCTAGTGCCTGCATCTCACTCCTGGTGCTGTGTTCGGCCCATGCTGTGGAAGGCACCCTCAGGCTCAGCAGCAGAGAGCTGCCCCAACCCCTTGAGCCCAGACACCTAAAAGCAAAGATCACAAGGGACTCAGAGCCCTGCAGGAAGGGGCAGAGCATGTGAGATACCCTGGGATTTGTTTCTGCATCTGACCCCATGACCTCCACGGGCCATCAGGGACCAGGGATGGAGGAGCTCAGCGGGGCCAGGCACAGTGAAAGGGAAATATGGGTGGGATCTGCCCCAGCATCACTGGGGTGAGGGACGAGGTGTGAAGTCACCCCACTGTGAGCAATGGCTTTGTGGTGAGCACCCGTAATTCAAAACCTGGTTTTGCTTTATTAAAATGAAAACTCACTGCCTGTTAATCCATACTATGGATTAAACCCGCAGACAGAGAATGATGCGGCTGGAGGTTCCTGCTCCCCTAGTGCTCTGAATTCTAATGAGGGCTCGAGCTGCCCCAAGCCCTGCATCCAACATCTGCCTGTGCCCACTGGGCCAGGAGCAGGAATGGGTCCCACCAGCAGCACCACTGCTCTCGCCTCCCGTTGTATCTCCAGCTTGACTCTGTTGAGCAAAATAATATAATGCACAACATATAACATATAATGGCATGTATTGCTGCAACTACAGAGAGAAAGAGGATTTCTCAAGGGCTGTAAGAGCCAGGTGTGGGAAGCACATTTATGCCCCCATAAGATTGCTGCAGGAGGGCAGGCTGAGGAACGAGGAACAGAAACAAAATGGGGGAGAAAAGGAAACCCCCCAAAATCCTTTGGCACTGAAGACCAAGGTGGAGTGCAACATCTTCAAAACAATATATATTTATATATGTATATAATGTGGAGAGAAATGCCTATGTGTGGTGTGAAATATATGCATGTACAAAGAAAATTGTCAACATCAAGCTGTTCTTGTGAAATATTTCTCAAGGCTAATGCTTCATTCCTGAATCTAGAGAGAAAAAAAAAGAAAGGAAGAAGAAAAAAAAAATGAAAATGAAGAAGGGTACTTCATGTTCAAAATCTCCTGGCCTGGGCTCCCAGAGTGCCAGTACCAGGCTGTTGGACCAGACGCTTGGGGAAGTGCTCAAAACCCAGGACTGGGAATGGAGCATCCTCGTCTCTCCCATCCCAAGACAAAAGTCACCGGTTACTCGGCTTTCTGCCTCTTTACCCGTCACCCCAATTACAGGACCGCCAGCAGATGAGGAAACCTCCCCGGCATTAATCACAGCGCTAACAACCTGCAGCCGCCCGAGCGGCGTAATAAGGTCACATCCAGGCAGCAGAGCCACCCGCTTCTCCTGTCACCTCTCGTCAGCCCTTACTCCCCAAACGCCCTTTAATTAAGGGTCGCTAAAGACTTTCCCTGCTTCGAAACAATCCCGAGCCTGGGTTTACATTTGTGGCAGCAAGAACAGGCAGGGATTTTTGTAGGGAGAATGGCAGCGAGGAGGGGCCAGGAGCTAGAAGTGATACTCCAGTTCATGTGGATATTACAAAAAAGATCCCCTCAAACCCCCCCATCAGCTCTGTGTCCTCTCAGCTCTGGCTGCCCTTGGAAAAATAAAATATCAGGCTGAGCCCTGTGGAAAGAGCCACCTCCAGGGTCGCTTCCCAGCCCTCCCTTTCCTGCCTGCTAGGCAGCTTCCCAGATGCTGACTAATCCATTCGTTATTAGTTAATAATAAGCCATGTAAATTAACAGCAGGGACCACATCTTCCTCTGCCTTGTGCCACGCCAAACATGCCCCCAATGAAGAAATAAAGTGGCAAGGAAGTGACTCACATGTCTGTGTGGTCACTGCATGGGACAGGGTGCTGCTTCTGTCCAGGTCTCCCCCACTGCACAGCCAAGAAGTTTTGGACCATAGTCAGCACCGTATTACAAGGGGGTGGAATCATTGTGGTGGCTTTGTACCTTGGTGTGAGGCAGCACCGGCCTCATTAGCAGGTGATGAAGATGGGTGAGGGATATCTCAAATGGGTGGGAAACGAGATGTGCCATATCATGGGGTGTACCTCTCTGCTCAGGGCTTCTGGTGGCTAAATGATCCAATTTCTAAAGGCATGTATCAGTCTCAAAAATTTGGTTCATTATGAAATGAAGGGAGAAGGTCATATGGTACCCACATTCAGAGGAAAGCTGCATCACAAGCCCAATCTTTGTGAGACACCAAGGACTCCCATCTGAAGGGAAGCACAAGCATCTTGGCCCCAGAGGGACTCAAACATCCTTAAACAGCTACAGCCCCAAATCAACCCCAAACCTGGGGGCTCTGAGGGCATCAATGACCAAAGACTCATTACTGGCTGCTCCCAGGGAGCCTTTTGGGGCTGGATGCAGCTGAGAGGGAGGAAATCCCACCCAGGAGCTGCAGAGCAGGAGCTGCCTGCCTCGGAGCAGTGTGGGAATGGAGTGAGCTCAACATGGACGCAGAGGAGCATCTCGGGCCCCCTCTGCCTGCCAAGCTGCTGGTGAAACAGATGGCTGCAGGTTAAATGTGAATTGTACACCTAAAACATAAAAATGGTGTTTGTGCCCTTCCCTGCACCTTTATGATATATAAAGATATAGAAAGTGGTTTTATTTCAGTTAGAGGAAAGCGTGGTGTTTTTTTTTTTTTTCCCTCTCTCTCTCTCTCTCTCTTTTTTTTTTTTTTTTTTTTCATTAGGAAAAGCAAGGCAAATCTTTACCAGGCACAAGCCAGAGTACCTCAGCTGCTCTAGTGGGGTGTTTCAGCTCTGGGAATGGGTGAAGCTTAGAGCAAACCCAAAAATGCAGTGCAATTAATTGCATGGAAATACCAGCTGGGAATGTGCCAGGACCCCAGTGTTCCTTGGCCATTTTATAGACACACAAAGTCCTCCAAAAGAGCAAGAGAGCAACAGGAGGACCTAACAAGCTCCATCCTAGCAATCCCAGCCCATGCTCAGGGCAGGTGGTAGCAGTGTGGATCTGCCAGTGAGTGCCGCATAGCCCACGTGGCAGGGATGTGGCTGTGAGGGCCTTTCCCCAGCTGGGGATCAGGGTGCGCTCCACATTTCGTCCCCCGTAATTAAGGTGGCATGCCAGAATAATCACCTCTCACAGAAATGGAGCCTGTCCCTGTCTCCAATTTATTCTCCTGGAGTGGAATTAGCTGGAAGTCATTTGCGAAGGGCTGTGTTTTCACTCAGGCTGGATTCAGCTAAAGCAGCAGAGAGGTGAAAGCCTCTGTGGCAGATTTGTTGCTTGTGACAGTCCTGCAGTGCCCTACCCAAACACCAGCCCAGTAACAGGCTTTAAATACAGGTGCGACAATTAAACACAAAAAAAAAGATCGTGGTTGCTGTATACAACAGGGCATTAAAATAGCCTTTGTTAACATAACGATTACTATTCAGATGGAGACAAAAGAGAAAATGTGTCTTTTTGGAAAATAAATCTCACATCACTTTTTTTTTCTTTCTTTCTTTTTTTTCTTTCCTTTTTTTTTTTTTTTTTTTTTTTCTGCAACCCAGCAAGAAAAATATATAATTCATGTTGAGACAGGGAACAGCTGAAGGATTTGCAGCTGAGGCTGTGGTATGCTCAGCGGCTGGAGCAGCAGGAGGGGAGCCCAGCAGGATGGAAGCGAGGTGCAAGCTCTGGATGAGAGAAAATCAGCATCGCTGCAAGCAATGAGACAAAAACCCTCATGTCTTCACCTAAAGTGGCTGAAAGAGCCAGCCAAGCTACTTTGTTTCATGATTGGAGAAACCAAGCGTTTTGGTTTGGTCTTGTCAATTAATTAAACTTCTGGTTTGCCCTTTAAAAAAGAAGGAAAAAGAAAAAAATTAGCTTTTTAGGAGCTTTCAGAAATACCACAGGAAAATGTTTTGGCACTTCTGAAACAAAGCTTTTCACTTCAGAGGTATCGGGATGAAACATCTCAGCAATTTTCAAAGGTTTTCTGCTCTTTAATTCTTTTTTTAACCTGAAATTATTCATCTAATTAACATAATCCTGAATTCACACCACTATGGTCCTCCTCAAATATCATTTCCAGTAGATGCATGGACTGATCAAAAAACTCTTTGGGGTGTATTGACTTAAAGCCGTGATTTTACCCATATTTGCAGCTTATTCCCAATTCCTAATGCTCTGATCACTAAGCACAGCTATCAGCTGGTGGTACATGATGCAGCCCTGTGAGAAGGAGAGCCAGGGCATCTTCTCCTGGGGTTCATGGGATGCCTGGGAGAGTCTGTAGGAGCCCTGGAAAGGATGGGGCTGAGGTGGGAACGCATGCACAATGCTATAAATATAAGTAGAGATGCATGGGGCTTGGTTTATTGAGATAAATTCGAAAGGTGTTTTGCCAGCATTATATAACACGCAGTCAATGTGTGTTTGCTTCTATCTGTCCCTGATATAAATATATATAGATATGGTCCATCTCGGTTTGGGCACATCCTCATTGCTATGGATGCATTTCTATAAATCGAGCCTGCCTCAAATGTGCTTATGCCCCAGATGAGTGTCTATACCCACAGCTGCGCACAGTCCTTCATCTGTGCATGCTCACATCCCTTTGCATTTGGATGTGCCTGTGGAAGATTAGACTGGCTAGATAAAAGTGTGGGTCTCCATAAATCTCCATTTCTAGCCCCCTGAATACAGTGAGGTGCATGGAAAGCTGTGTTTCTGCATGCCCACCCTCAAATACAGGAGCTTAATAACAGCGATAAAATTCTGCAGGCAGGGAAGATCTGGGGGACTTTCCCCTCCTCCCTCTCAGTTGGTCAAAGCCACTCCACTGTCAGAATAATCCCCTGAATTTCATCAGAAATGTACTCAAGAAGCCCTCCAGGCATGTATTCTCATTGCCTTGCTGTGCAAGGGGCTAATGTAAGCTGGGTGCCTCTGGCATGGTGATGGGGCATTGGGAATGGCATGGGACAATGCCCGTCACTGCTGGGCAGTGGGGAGCTTTTACATAGGGGTGACAGGGCACCTGGGGGGCTTTCAGGGTATGGGTTTGTGTCCAGTGTGACTCTTGCGATGGTAAATGGCAATGGTGTCACCTGGGTCCTTTGGTGTCACCCACCAGGTGCAGGCACCCGAAGCTTTGGGGCAGATGGGATGTAAAAACTGAGCACTCATTATGGAATAAGGCACCTTGCTAGCTGGATTCTTGTTTGTACCTGAGCCCACCAGGCTGCACAGAGAAGGGTGTGAGCACAGCTCCCATAGCCCCGCTCTGCGAGCAGCTCAAGTGTAATGCAGGAGCAGCCCCTCCAGTGCCGTTCCTTCTCTCCCAGAGAGAAAAATCTCCTTGACTACAGGGAGTGAAGTGGGTCGAGATTATCTGGGGTTGAGTTAAATCTCCTCGACCAAGGTGGTTGATGGCTTTCCTTCACTTGAGAGGGGAAATATTTAAACTCCTTTCTGAGACAAGAGTGATTTGCAAATCAAAGCATGGCAGCTATCATAGACAGATAACAGCCATGCTCCTCTTCTTGCCAGTATTTGAGCAAAAGGTTTTCCCAGTTCCCCTCTGAGCAGAGGTCTCCTCCAAGGAGTAGACACGCAGGCAACAACCAAGGTCAAGGAACTCTTCTGGACTTCACTCCCAGACAAAAAGAATTGCAAAGAAATGCCCAGTACACAGTGTGCTTTGCTGCAGAGATCCTCCAGAATTTTGTGCTCCATTGCTCTAACAGAGTATACAGTATTTTGAGCATAGAGAGTTAAATCTGGGTGCACTGGTGGCTGCAGAGGCTACACCTCCTGCTGGTGGGGATGCAAATGTTTCTAAGAGCTGTGATGGTGGAAAGGAGCTGGGCCCATGAAAAGCAGAGCCACACGGGGGCTGTATTAGTGCCACACAGCGGGGGAGGGAAGAGCAATTTGGCTGCGATACACAAAAAGATGCTCATCTTCTACTGAGTGGGTAGTGAGGCTGTAACAAATGCGATGTGATAATATTTGGGGCTGGAATGTGTTCAGATGAAGTGATGAGGAAGTGTTGATGCTTGAGAATGAGGACTTTGGGGATGGGGCTGCCAAGACCTCCAGCATCTTCAGAAATTATCTGGCCCTGATGCCACTGAAGACCTTGATGAGAACACTCCCTATCATGGTGGGTGCCTGATCCCCTCCCAGTGATATCCCCAGCACCCCATGCTGGCTGCTCCTGATGCTGTCACCCACAGCCTGGCACAACCCCTCAGTGATGTGTTCCAGGGCTGGGGGCACCGGCAGAACCTGCCCCTGACACCCCCAGTGCTGGCACCTCACGGTGGTGGAGCAACAGGATGTGATGTGCTCACTGCTGGCAGTGTCAAACAACCCTCTTAGGAGCTGCTTTCAGCACTTAATCAGAGAGGAGCTTGTATGTGTCATCTTAAGGACTTCTCAGGTGAGACACAACCTTCCCTGAATAATAAAACTAGCCAATGTAGAGGTGGAAGGATAAGATTTTTACCATCTGTTTGCAGCCTGTTCCTGTTACTGATACCCAGAGAGGTGACGCCTGCTTTGGTGCACAGCCTATTTGCTGTCTCTTCACCATTCACATTTCTCTCAAGCCTGAGCAGCCTCCAGTCTCGAGCAATGGTTTTTGCCAGGTGAAGCAGGGTTGTTCTCACTGCCAGGGCTGCAACAAGAGGCGGTAGGTGACTTGGCAGGGTTTGCGCTGGAAAGCCATAACAGAGCATGGCCTCAAACTCTCCTTTCCCAACATAAATCACCCCATTTACTGGACTAAACCATCACAGAGGAAATGTGACCTCCACATTCTTCCTTCATGCCAAAATAAGAAGCTGGAGGAACTTGGCCAGCTGAAATTCAGGTTCCTCCCCTTGGTGTTGCATCTGCTGCTACTGCTGGTGTTAGGGCAGCTCGCAGAGAACAGAGCGGCTGGCACCCTGTGTGCTGGATGCTGCCCACATCCAGCAGCTCGGTTATTACTATTGCTGCTGTTAGGGAATAAATCATTCCTTAAGCTTCTCTCTTTTGTTGTAAATTGTCCATGAAACACTTGCAATCTCTGCACAGAGACACATGGGTTGACAGACTAAATCAGATCAGTAATCAAATCCAGATCCCATCTCCTGCTACTTTCTGTGAGTTATTAGTATCAGAAAGTGTTGAAGGAAAACACAAGAATCTCTGCAGTCTGCATGTCAGGAGGAAACAAGCAGTAGGAAAGATTTCTGGCTAGGTTTGAACTAGAAAGACCTGAAGTTCTTATATATACATTATTTAGCCAATGGCATTTACTCTTCTGTTTCTGGATATTGAAGTCTGGGTCATGGCAGACTTTACGTCTGATATCTGTGGAAGTGAAGCAACAAGACCTTGGGACAAAGGGTTTCACCAGTTACCGACACAAAATAGGGAAGCTGGGAGCATAATGGTCGAGCAGGGCAGGCAGGACAGTGGGATGGAGAGGAATGGAGAAGAATGGCAGCACCTTATGTTCCTCCTGAACCTGGCCAAAAACTGTTTGGAGTCTACTTCTTACATAAACATCTTCAGCAGTCTGCAAAGTTTATCTGGTATGGCATACCCAATTTGTCATTTTGTTCGGGTCACCAAAAGTGAAAATATGCCCTCAGTTGTCAAGACAGAACAGTTCAAGGAAGCCCTGTGATTCAGAGCTCCACATTTCTTCACTGATTTTTGTTTTCCCTTAGATGCAGGTCCTCTTGCCCATATCTTTTAATAAAAGCTGAGGTTTCCCTGCATGCAGACCCCTCTGCCCATCATGGTCACAGTGCTAAGGATGAGGACCCAGGGGAGCACAGCAGTACTGAGTCCTGCACTACTCTGTGACGGATTTGACACCAAGCCCCTGTCTCTTGTAATTGGACTCAGAGACAAGCAAAGCCACAGGCTCAAAACTATACTTGCTGCTTCTCCTAGGATTTTTGGCTAAAAATCAAGCACGTTTCCCTATTTGGAGCAATCAGGTGATGTTGCAGAGGATGGGGATGGAGTGCTTGTGGCTCTCTTGGAACCCCCTTATAATTATTCAGTTACATCAAGAAATGGGGTTTCCTTCATTTGCAGGTGCAAATTTAAGGCATTATTTCATACAGTGGATTTTTTTATTATTATTATTATTTTTTTCTGCCATGGTTTGTCCCATTTCCCTGGTGCTTTTTTTGGCAGAGAGGCTGATGCTGCCTGGGCTTTCAGTCCCAACCTTCATGCTGCTCCAAAAGGCAGCCAGCTCTGGAGAAAGTAAACGGGAGGATGGATTTCTTTATATACCATTTTAATAAAACAACAAGGAAGGAATTGGATGCCTCCTGACACATAGCAAAATCCAAACAAGCTGCAAGCTGTCCCTCCACCCTGGCCTTGATTTTGCATTTGTGTCTCTACATGACTGAGTGCCAAAGCATCAGCAAGGATGAGAAAAATCCCTCCACCAAAGCCAACAAAGTAAACCAGTAGCTCAGAAGTGGTGATGAGAGATCCAGCTCATAGTTTTTTCATCCTGGAGAACCAGAAGCACTTGTGCTTGTTTTTTTTCTCTCTCCTCAGGAAAGATTTCCATCCTCAAGGTCCACCCACCTCTCAGGCTCCCACTCGGGCACTTCCTAGAAGATTTTGCCCAAATGGGATTTGAACTCCCCCATCCGTATCACAGAGCAGCTGACCAAAGCCTAGGGCTTGTTACCTCTCACTTTTGAAAAACCACGTATACATGCATATACCTCCTTTCTGCCAGCTGCTGTAGCACCAAGTTTATCCTCTACTGTTTGCACTTTCTCGTTCTTCCAGCTTTCTGAGCTTCAGAAGCTGGCTGGTGAGGGTAACACATATTTTAAAGCCCTGCAGTGGGGTTGCCACTGCATTAGCAGGAGAAAAACTCACCTTTGCCAAAAGAAGGAGGCAGGCATCCGATCTGGTTTTAGCCCAGGGCTTTGCAGGAGGAGGGTTTCACAATTCCAGGCACTGCAAGGGTCAGGGTGCAGCCATCCTGAAGTTGAATACAAACACATCACTGCATGTACTTTCAGGTGACATGTATTTCTCGCTAGATAAGAGATTATATCTGAGCAGTAGGATACAGCCATTAAAAGGGAAAACTCTTGGCTGCCCCATGCAGTACTCACCCAGCTGTAAAAGAAATCCCTCTCCTTTCTTCTCTGGTGGTAATTAAAATCACCAGGTTCATGTCTCAAAGCCTGTCCCAGGGAAGGCTCAGGCTGTGCCCTGTGGGGCATCGGGGCAATGTTGAATTTTTGCGTGCTTTAACATTGGAGTGATGTTTCACATGCCTTTGGCTTATCCCAGGCTAAAGCCCTAGTGGTTTTATCCATTCTCCAGCCTCTTCCCTTTACCCACAGAGGGGAGTAAGAGTGTTTTTAAAATCTATTAACTTGCAAAAACTAGGGTGCATTATCTGAATTAGGTATTCCAACCACCAGATCCCTCCTGCTTTCCAGCAACCTGGTGCATTGCAATGAGACAAAGCTCAGTGCGCACCAGGTTGCTGCCTATGACCCCCAATTGGGAGAGCCATGGTGCAGCAGAAGCAGCCATGCATGTACCAGGCCACCCCCAAACCCTGGTTTGCCATCATGGGGGTATTCTCATTCCTGAGATTTTGTGCAAAGCCCTTCATGGAATAAGGTAAACCCATTAAAGTGCCTTTTGCCTCCCTGGAGAGACTGAAAAGTATAGCTCAGTAGGAGCTTTGAGTTTATTTTGACAGCATCTTTTGAAGTACAAACTTTCTACCTGCATGAGGGGGGAAAAGAAAAAGCCTTTTCTGACTGTCAGACCCATAATTCAAGCAAGAAATGCAGAAGCAGAGATAGATGTCTGCTAGCCCCAGAATGGTGTCCTGGGGGTGCTTCTGCCCTTGCATCCCCTTACAGCAGCCTCCAAAGAGCTTCTGGGCTGCCAGTTTCCCAAACTGAACTCCTCGATGCACTCTGCTTCCCAGGGGAAAAAACAATTGCTAGGGTTTTATTCTGTTTTAGAGTGTATCTCCTCCAAAATGCCAGGTTTAGCAGCTTTGGCTCCTTCCACCTCTGTCATAGATGTGGCCAGACACCAGCTATTGCCAGCTTGACTTTGGAAAGCAGCACTATATAGATGTTGTGGGTATGGATGACATGGATGTGCATGGTATAAGTGTGGGTGTAGGTGTAGGTGTAGTTGCAGGTGTAGCTGTAGGAATGTTAGATGGATATGGATAAGAATGATTAGGATATAGATATAGATTACATGGTTGTGGTTGATCTGCATAGAGATGATAAGGATGTAGATGTAGATGAAATGCATATGGATATGCATATGCATATTGATATAGATGTTGATATGAATACAAAAATATATATTTTGATATAGACATAGACATAGACATAGACATAGACAGATCTGGATTAGATATAGAAATAAATTTAAATATAGATGATATAGATATGGATGTAGATATAGTTACATAGATATAAATGTAGATGTAGAAGTAGATATAGATGTGGATGTAAAAAAATCATGCTACAAGAGAAGCAAGCTGTCTGGGGGCATTAATACAGAATTTGGACCACTCAGACCCCATCCAGTATTAGGTGGGGAGGAAAATGTCACCCGCACACCAAGAGATAGAGAAAAGAGAAAAGAACCAGCCGACTTGAAACCCCCTGCAAAAGCCCCTTCTGGGACAAAAAACATTTATTACATTAATCGGCACTGGAGATAGCGCCAAACAAATGAAAGTTATTAAAGGAAGGGAGATGGATGGAGCTTGAGGTGTCCGTTTGTTTTGCCAGCGCCAAATTCGTTTCCAGAAAAAGCCCTTATCAATTTCCAGGGAATAGTTTGCCCTGTCACTGCCGACTGGGTGTTAATGTTCTTTACGGCTCCGTTAGAGCTGGTGCAGTGACACCAATCTAAATAAGGGAGGAAGGAAGGCTTAATCAGCCTGTCACTGACCAGTTATTAACATTTTAGAACAAGGGCATTAAAGGAGAAAATTCTGAGAGGTCAATTTGTACTTCAGGAAAGGAACCAAAGAGATAAGGAGGAAAAACTTGGAGGAGGAGAACGACATTGACCAGCCTGTGGTCACAGTGCCAGCCACGAGACCAGGGTGGATTCACCTGCACAGGGTACCTGAAATGCACATCCTCTGGGATGAGCTTAGAGCAGAAAAATGCTAACCCTTGCAAAGGACCTGAAATGGTGAAGGACCATCACAAGACCCTACAAAAAAAAAAAGCATTTCCCCCTGCTGAGAGTCTCCAGATGAAGTCCAGCTTTCCCCTGCCCTTGGCAGCCGTGTTCCCCTCATGCACTCACTGCGGGCTGTGCACCCCCGAGCTGGCTGCATTTCCGTGGGGCCACGTGTGATTGCTCTGCACAGCCCTGGGGGATGAAAGCTGTGTGCTTAGATATGGTTTATCCCTTCCAACCCCTGATGATAATCCGGGATTAGTCCTTACAGCGTATGATTACATTTTGCCCACTTGCTTTGAAATGACACCATTCTGGCCTTTTTCCCTGCAGCTTGTCCCACCAACCCTTAGGAAAACTGCTTGCCAGGCTCTGATTAAACTCTGCTTGCAGTAAAGTCCCACCAGGATTCCAAACAACTTCACGTGTGCATCCATCTTCTCCCCTTCTCCATCTCTGCAGAGTTCCAGCACTGTCCAGCCTCAAAATATCCATCCCTCCAACATCCCCATGAGGACTGCATGGGGACTGGGCATGCTTCACTACACACAAGTACATATATTCATCTCCCATCATAAATGATCTGCAGTGGTGACTGCTGGCCATCATTCCCCCAGGCAGCTGGATCTGTATTAAAGAAACCATCTCATAATGTTAGCAGAGCTCTTTTAGGGAGCACGGTATCAGCCAGGAAGCTGCTGCTGCTGCTCCGTGTTAGGTTTATTCACTCAACGTGTTGCTGGGCCATTAAAGGAGCTGTGTGATAGCTACCTGGCTGTCTGCAGGAGCAGTGGGAGAGGCAGAAGCTGTCCCTCAAATCATTTCTCCAGGGGGAATTAAAAGAGAGCAAAATAACAATAATAATAAAAAGAAAAGCTGCAGTGGAGGAGTCAAGAGAGCCAAGTTTGTTTGTTTGTTTTGATTTGTTTTGTATTTTCCTTTCCTTTCCTTTCCTTTCCTTTCCTTTCCTTTCCTTTCCTTTCCTTTCCTTTCCTTTCCTTTCCTTTCCTTTCCTTTCCTTTCCTTTCCTTTCCTTTTTATTTTAAGGAGGAGATTTGTTTTGTTTTCTTTTGAAGCTCTCTTTATGCATTATTCACACTCACTGTAAGGGAACCTGACTCTGACATGTCCAGGCTCTGTTAAGGCTTGGGATGCCAAGAGATGGGGATAGCCATGCCTCTGGTGTTTGGTTGGGTCCTGCTTAACTAAATACAGAGAGGGACTCTTTGCTGGGGTTGAATGCTTTGAGATACGTCTTTGGCATTGTGGAGTCACCTTCATCCCCCAGCTCAGTTATACAGGCTGATTCCTTGCCCAGGGCAGACCTTTGTTGATGTGATTCAGGAAGCTCCAAATGGCAAAAGGCTGTGCCAAGGCCAGGCTGGGGATCAGCATCAGAGACAGAAAAGCCCACCACATTCTGACCTCTAGGACAGCAGCTTGTCCTCCCCACTACCCTGCTTTTCTGCACAGTACACGCAGCTAGTACCTCCCACAAGTCCTACCACGAGGTTTTACTCCTCTCATCTGCATGGTTCAGGCTGTTGTGCCACCAGGTATCCCCCATTTTCCCCTCTTTCCTTATCTCCGTGGCCCAGGAAAGAAAAGCAAAAAGCAGCAAGTCCCAGAGCAGATCGAGCTACCTTTGCAGACCTGCTGCCAACACTCAGGTATCTGATTATCCCCAGCCAGTATCCATTACCCTGCACAGACACAGTAATTATTGCCCAGCCTGTAATAACTGACTCAGCACAGCTAATAAACGAAGAAAACCCTTATGTCCAGGGGTGTTCAAAGGAGAGCAGTTAATTGAGATGGATCTTTCTGCTGTACAGGTGGCTGCAGCTCTTTTATCCCTCTGGTCCAGGGCTTGGCCCATTCCTAATATTCCCAGCCAGGGTCTGGAGTCCAAACAAGGATGCTAAGTCCATAGAAATTCATTGGAGGTAGGGAAAAGTAATGCTGAGCCTCCAGTCCTGGTCTTCACTGTTCTGATGGTCCCTCTTGCAAGATTTGAATCCATGAAAGATGGTTTTAATACCCAGCACGCTGCAGGGAGATTTGTTTGGCAACAGCTCGCGTTAAAATCAACCGTCCTGAATCCCACTGATAAATAAACTAACAGCAAAAGTTGGGCTCACCACAGTGCACAAGGGAGGGGAGGTGGGAGAAGGGTGGATTTTATTATTGCTATTATTGTAATTATTATTATTATTTACTGGGCTAATAGATGGAAAAACATTTCTTTCTCCTGGTCCAAAGGCCCAATTGCCATGGCTGGCTCGCAGTGACAGAGCGCTGTGAAGCAGCACAATAGCAGCAAATTATAAATCATTGCTTTTTGTTTCAGTTTGAAAACTGAAAGTCAGGGAATTACCGTCCATAAAGGGGGCAAGGTGCAGAAGAACCCAGTAGTGACCCCAAACCAGTGGGGCTGGAGGGCCAGGTTCTCTTGCCCCATCCTGGCCCTGCTGCTATCCAACATGTGGGGGCATACAGGGGGTGGATGAGCAGGGGTTGCCTCCCATGAGCCAACCCAAGCAGCACCATGAAGTGTTGAATTTGGCTTCCCTTTCCTCATTAGAACTGATTACATTAATCAACGTGTTTGTTTGGAGTGAATGTATTTTGTTGTCCTTTTATTTTTTTGTTTTTTAATATTTCTTTGGAACATGAACAACTTGGTTGTTGCAAACTGGTTGCAAAAGCAGATGTTTTCAAGGGGAGACCCCAGAACTACAGGAATGGTTCACATCCTCCTGCTAAGCAGGACTGAGAGGAGCAGAGCCTTTTATATGGCATTGTTTTTCTGCACTACTTCTTTTACAAAATGCCCCAAGCTTGCCTCCTGGCAATTCAGGCAAGATTTCCATGGGATGGTTTGCTTCTGTGCCCCAATTTTCCCTAAGAAATTGTAGGTCTCACTCTCAACCCACTGTTAGTTTGATTAATCTCTGTAAAGTATAGATGTAGGGATGCTGGAGGCTGGAAAAATGCAGCCTGGAGCAAGAGGCACCATGCTTGGGTGCACCTCCTTTGGGATGCAGCACCCAGCGCCTAAGTGCTGCTGAGCACCTCAGGTTTTAGTCAAAGCTGCTTCAGCAGCGAGACACCGGTGTTCAGACACTTCAGTCCATTAAGTCTACAATAGATGATCCCCTTGGATTAAATAAGGCTGTGATTGGGAAGTTCATTTGAAAGCTATCGCCAGCATGAGCTCCAAACTGCCCCAGCCTGCCAAGTCACCTCCTCAATCAGCATTAAATTCCCGATCAGCCTGGCTGATTTTTGAAGATCTCCCATCTAAAGGTCAAGCAGATCATCTGCTGTGGAGGTGCAGAGAAGGGCAGCAGGGAAGCGTTGCAACCGGCTGTGGCTCCTCCCAGGCTCTCTGTGCTGGGAGCTGTTTCCTGATGCTGGCCGAGCCAAGGGAACAAAAGGAGCATGCAAAGCCCTGAGGCAACCCCAAAGCAACCCAATTCAGAGTTTTCTCAAGAAAAAGATATATCTCCAAAAATGAGGAACAGGAACAGGAGCAACAGGAGCTGAGCAACAGGAACCTTGCGCTGAACAGAGCAAAAGCCTTGGCTTAGGGGAATTTCTTTTCTATTTATCTAATATATGAAAATTTAGGGGAAAAAGAGGTAATTTTGGTCCAAAAGTGAAAACCTGAAGATGAAGCCATCTGGTAGAACAGGAGTAGAAAGACAGACCTGCTCTAGCCAGACAGCCCTTCCTCCACCTTCCTCCTCCTTCTCCTCAGCCCCACGTCCCTTCTCCCCACATCCACTACCTGCTTATCAGGCAGACCCCCCCCCATAACACACAGGAAGCTGGCCACCAACCTGCCTCCCTTATCCCCTCTACCAGCATTAAAAAACCTACAGCAATTCACTCTGGCATCACTGTTTGTAACAGGCGGACCTCTGACAGCACGCATGGCCCGTTAGCACTTGCAGCTGCGCGGCAGATTAGTTATATTGTGCTGTGAGGCTCCCAGCAAAACCATCAGCAAGGCACTTATAGAATTAGTGCCTGGCGCTTAATCATTTTCCCACGTGTTATTAAATTCCCCCAAGTTCAGCAACTTTGTAGCCCAGCTCGTTGTTTTTTGTTGTTGTTGTTGTTTGTTTGTTTGTTTTTCCTGTGAGGCTCAGAGCAATGCTCAGATCACCTGGGGAGCCCGGGTGAGCTGGGGTTGGTAACGGCATCCGAGGAGTGTTTTTCCTTTAATGCCATCAGTCTCACTTTATCTTGGTAGTCAAAGTGGGTAGATGGAGGAGCTGGGTTCACCACGGGACTGAAACAACTCAGTCCTGCAGAAACTGGTGAGTGCTTGGGGTGGAATTCCACTCGCCTGCCTTTAGATGGAGATATCTCCAAAATGTGATTCATCTAACCCTTATTAAACTTAGCTCAGGATGAGATAAGTTGCCCTCAAGAGGTTCCCTGTTCCAAGCTCCTGTAGAGCTGTAAAATACTAAGCTGAAAGCCCAGGTAACTTCAGGTAGAGTCCTGTCCTGCAGCTGGGCAGCATTTTGCCCTGTTTTTTCTTCCAGGGAAGGCTCAGGGAGCAGGAGCATAGCTGGTGCAAGGGCAGGGTGGTAGCCTTGCCCACCTGACCCTGGCATGCCCAAGGCACCCATCTATAGTGACATCTGACCCATTTCCAAGCTAAACACAACCTGGCAGAGCCCCCAAAAAAGATAAAACCAAGGGAGCCAAAATTCCTCCCCCACAGTGCCTCTCTCTGCTGTTTTCCATAATAATCTCACCATCTCCTGACTCCCACCTCTGGCCCTGATGGGAGATTTAACGTGGTGTTTCTTCCCGTGCCCCATCCCCACCAGCCTCGTGCTCTGAAGAAAGGCCAAAAGTGGGCAGCTTCATTTAGAAAGCAGAGAGAAAAACAGAGCGAGAGCGTGGACTAGAAGAATATTAATATTTAATCACAGCAGGCCAGAGGTTGCCGAGGCAATCGCTGTTAAATGTTATTGAAACAAAGCATTCGTATTCCCAGAGTGGGGGTAGTTTAGAGGAGCTGCCTGTCTCCAGTCGGTGCTCAGGATTGGTGCTGTGGATAAATCTTCCTGATAGGACTTTTCCTCGTGGAGGGGAAGGAAAGGTCCTCAGCTAATCGGGGTTTCAACCCCACTTTTTGCAGGAGCCCTTGCTCTCTTCACCAGGGAGGACTTTGAGGACTTCACCTGGATTTCTATTTAGAAGCAGAAAAGTATGCTGGGGGAAAGTGACAGCCCCATACACTGGGGCTGTGCATGTTAGGGGATATGCATTCATACACCCGGCTGTCACCCTGGGTTAGTATGTGCTGTAGCTCTATAGATGTAGATTGGAGTTGCAGCTCTTTTGCTGTCCTTATCCATCTCTTGATGAACCAAGAAAAGCTTTCTTCACCCAGCTCTCCTGCCAGGTATTCTCTCCAACTTCTCTCTTCACTGTCTCCCTATCTAATATAGGATCAAATTCTAAAATAAATGAAGTCATCCATGGCTCTGCTGGTATTTCACTCCTCTATTGATTTTTTGGTGGCAACCTGCCCATGTTTCCTGAAGCAAGTTTCTTAGAAAGCCCCAAGGAGATATTTGGGAAGGAACTTCAAGAGTCAGCACTGTATCTCTCTCCACGCTGCTTTAAACCCTGCAAGGGGTTAAGCCTCCAGCAGCTCCCTGCCACCTGGTCTGACATGTCATTACCAGATTTGATATCTCACTTTCATCAAAGTGGGATTTCATCCCTGAGAATTAATTCTAATTTTTGCCCGCACACAAATCATTAGCCTGGCTCTCCAAATGAAGTGCTAACATTTCCTGTCACCTCTTGCTCCTCACTCCCTGCAATTCCTTAAAGCTGCTGCAATCAAGACCATGAAAAGCTAATCAATTAGGCCCCAATGTATCAAGAGCTCATGAGCCACTGTGAAGAACCCAACACATCATTACCAAGCTTGTGAAATTTCTGCCTAAAGAGCAGATGTGTGGAAAGCAAAATCATGCAGGGTCCCTTTTCCTCACCTTTACCTTCATCTAAGTGCTCCAGGCTGTGTCAAGGCATCTCTAAATTCTTGAGTGCTTTTAGGACCAGAAACATTTCTTCTCCCTCCTGGCAAATTGAGATGCTGGGTATAGGCTGGATCTTCCACGTGGACCCACATTATATGCAACCTGAGTGTTGAGGTGATGCGGGTAATTCCCCAGATGATTATATCATCCCTGTGTGTTTTATTTTTTTCCCTTGGAAAATCACTTGATGTATTGATCACTCGATCACTTGGAAAAAAAAAAAAAAGTATTTTTTTTCCTCATCTTTGACTGGAAACCCCAGAATCCTGCAAAACACACCCCCACACCAAAAAAAAATCCCTCCAGACTGTTCTGGTCCAAGCCACCAGCCTCAGTCAACCTTTACCCTGAAGTTAAACCCAAGCATCTGCATCAAAATACAAGATACAGAGCTTTCCTGCCTTCGGATTTTAGAGCAGAATAGTTGTCTCCATGGAAACCCGCATTTTCCCCTTTTCTCTTCTTTTTATTTTTTTTTTTCTCAGTTCAGAAACTAGAGTACCAAGGCATGGAGCAATGCAAGGGGTGAGGTAAGAGCACCCATTGTAAGGCACCAGAGTTGCAGGAGGGATGCATTTTGTTTTTCTGGAGAGGAGCAGTTTGTATGGGATATATCTTGGGGCTGCTCTTAAGGCCAATCTTGCCACAGACTTGGGCAGATCTGAAAATAGCATGCCTATGGTAACGAAGACAAGCTTCTGCCTCCCCAGATATTTTTATTTTTCAGAGCTAAATGTCTCCCCAAAGGACAAAATCCAAACTTCACATCCACTCCATGTCACATGCTGGAGTGAGGTGCTGAAAGTAAGCTGTGGCTTTCCTTGGAGCGCTTGTCACTGTCCACCTGCTGGAAAAAGGCTACCAGATTTTTACCTGGAGATGAAAATTAGGGGGTTAGTAGTGAATACCTACCTGATGAATTAGCCTCTTTGGTGAAAACTGGAGTTTATCATTTCTGCATAGCCTCCAGGTTGTCGTTAAGGATGCCCCGGTGCCCTGTGTTTTATTAGTCACACTCAGCTAGAAATTCCCTTCCATAGCACATGCAGGATGTTTTCTCCAACCTTCAGCAGACTGCATTTCAGAGATACAATCTCATCTATGTCCTACTTTAATATACATACACAAAATTCCCTTCCATAGCACATGTGGGATGTTTCTTCCATCCCTTAGCAGCCTGCATTTCAGAGATGCAATCTCATCCATGTACTACTTTAATATACATACACACATGTCCGGTTTCTAAAGCCTGTATTGTTTTGCAGGACAAAAGCTGCTGTATATTAATATTGTTATCAATAGGTCTCAGATATTGCTGCACTTACTAATTATGCCTGACAACATGCTGAATGACAGAAGTGAAGTTTAAGGTCAGTCACGGAAAAAATTAGCATTGGCTTCTGCCTTTCAAGGGGTTGGATGGAAACCACAAAATGGGTCTTAGATTTTCACCACGGAGCCCGACCTTTCTGTGCTGTGCTTGTAGCAGAGCTCTGCAGCTCTGCTCCACCTCACACAAAATGTTCTGGCGTAAGGCTCCTCGTTTCTCTGATTTAAGAAGTTTACTATGGCCCTTCCTGGCAAGTAATATTTACAGGTGAAAATGCAGAGTAATATTTAGAGGTAAGTGGTATTTATAAGTACATATGCAGGAAAATGTTTACAGGCAAGATACTCACAGGTAATTATAGATCAATACTTCAAAGCAGAGTAAATAGGCAGGTAAAAGACCTTTGCTGGTGTGTTACAAATAAATATTTAGAAACAACTAATGCATGTAAGTATATGAAGGCTATAGGGGGGCGATAAAGATTAGAATTTATATGGAACACTTTTATAGAAGGCAAGGCAAAGTATAGCTGCACCATTAGCAGCACACCCATAACTCAGCAACATAAGAGCGTCTGAGCAACACTATCAGATCAGACCCATGGTCCATCAAAGCCAGAGCTGTGTTTCCAAAAGCAGCTTTTAGCAGGGACATAAGTAAAGAAGCGAAGGTCAGAGAAGTCTTTTTTTTTTCTGGTTGAGGAGCCCTGATGCCGTGTCCCACCCCACTGTCCCTGGACGAAACCCCACACCAGAACCACGTTAGGCCTCTCCAGCTCCCTCCAACTCGCAGCTTCCCCATCTCCCTTGCCGATCGCACAGCGGCTCATGTTTGACAAAGTTCAGCCAAGCAACGAGCAGCCTGGAAGGCCCTGAGATCCTGCTGAAATCCCCATCCAATTTATCAAGTCAAAAATTCAGCCGGGTGGGAGCTAACCGGGATGAAGCTCTGATCAAGGCAGGCGATTACGGCAGAGCTGGTTACACAAATCACAGCTTTGACTCGGGGGGACGTCAGGGTGGAGGGGAGTTTTTCCAGAGCTGGGCATAGCTCGAGATAAGAGCCTGTTGTTAGTAAATAAAAAATGCTGGGGAATCGCCTGTCTGATCGGTGTCCGCTCCCATCAGGCTTGCAGGAGCTGGCAGCATTATTTCCAGGCTTTTCACAGAGAATACTAAGGGCGTTTGGAAAGGCGAGAACAAAGCTACAACTTTATTTGAGAGCAAAACAAAAGCAAACAAATGCATACCCAGAAGACCGAGCACTGAAAGGAGGGTGATAGACTATTCAGCCACCATCTGAAGCAGCTCGGACAGCTCATGACTGTTAAAAAGTTTCCCGCAAAGCAAATGTGCTTTTTTTTTGTTGTTTGTTTGTTTGCAAGGAGAAAACAAAGCCAAAGCATTGCTGATGCCTTTGGTATTAAATGAAGACAAATATCTCCCGGCCACTGAGATTGCCAGAATGGGAAAACCACTTGTCGAATCATTTTGGAAAGTGTCTGAGTGATGCTTTTGGGGTCCTCAGGCTTATTTGCCAAAGATAGGCTCTTGCACCCCAAATCCCAGGGGCACCTGATGCAAGCTGCAGCTCTCAGCCTTTTGGGCTGGGCAAAATTGTGTCCTTGCTGGAGTCACACTTTTTGCTCCAAAGACATTGACAGCCTCGAAGTCCCCTAATTCGCTAGCAGTTTATCCAAATGGGTTCATATTCTCAGTATTTTGGAAAAAAAAAAATAATTAGAAAAGATAAAAGCTATTTGTCGCTTAACTTTGGTTTGTCTCTGCCTTCGAACCATTTGTTCCCATTCTGCCTTTCTCTGATGGCTTAAAGAGCCCTTTAGTATGTGGTATTTTCTCCCTGTGAAGGTACTTAGACATGGTAATCAAGTCACCTCTCTGTCTCCTTTTTAATAAATTAAGCAGATGGAGCATTTTAAAGCACTTTTCTCTGCCAGCCCTTGGATGGGGTTTGGTGGCTCTTCCCCAGCCCTGGCTTTCCACCTGGCAGAGCCCAGGGGGCACAGCCACTGCCTCTCCCATCCCCTCATTGCTGGTACCCATGCAGGGCACCAGGGCAGGAGAGCTGTGATCAGCCTCCGTGAGGTTTTATGGCTTCAAACCTCCAGCCATTTGGCTGCTTCAGACCATCCAGCTCATTAAACGAAAAGAAAGACTTGAAATTTACTGCCTTCATTGATGTATAAAGCCCTCGGCTTCCTGACGGCCGCTGTCCAACTGGCATTATACCATAATAGGCCTTTTTCTATTTTTTTTCCTAAAAGAGAAAGATAATAATTAAAGATTGGATTATGAGCTAGCCCAGCATCACAAAAAAGCCACAACTTTATCGTATTACGCGGCATCAAAATTAATTAGGAGCGCGTTAATCTCTAATCTAGGAAAATATTGCAGGATCTCTGGCCTCGGTTTAACATCCCTCATACGCTGACTGACAGCCTGCCTCTTTGAAAGGCTCCCTGCATCATCCCTGCAAAGAAACCTTTGCAAAACTCTGTGTAATCAATGTTGCTTTGATTAGTAAGAGCTTCCAGACGCTCTGGCAGACAGCTCCCGCGATGCCTGCTGCGGGTTGCCTTTGTGTGTGCAACTCAGCACGTTGAGAGAGTTGTTTTAACAGCATGAGCAAGTCGGGTCCCACTCCTGGTCCGCTGGCAAATCATCACTTAAAACACTTAGGCGCATATCCGAGCAGCACGAAGGTGCCTATCTCGTGTTGATCACTCGGGGCCTTTGGGAGCAGGGATGGAGAGGCTGAGTGGGGTGGGAATGCAGGCAGCAGAGCCTGGGCTGGACATCAGACGGGTGCAGCTGAGCTTTTCCAGCACTTTGCTCCTTTCCACTTTGCTCAGCCAAACCATATTGTCCACGTGGTAGAGGAGGCTTTAAAGCAGTGCTAATAATGCTGCCTGCTTCAACCCATGTTTGCCAGCCTCTGGGGACCCTGCTGAAGCTCTTGCCCCCAGGTCCAGTTGATTTTCCAGACCATGACTTGGTCACAACCATGCCCCAGGGAGGTGCTGAGCAGGGTCTGATCCATGAGCTGCATCGCCCCAAATCCCAGATGTGGGTGTATGTGCCTCCACAGCCCACCTCTCCAGGGGATGTGGAGATGGATCCACTGACTGTTTGAGGACCACACCACTACGTCTATTTAATTTTGACAGACAGTTATCAGAGCTGCTTATATATCCTGAAACACAGTTTGAAGTGTCATGCAAAACAGCAAATCAAGGATGGCAGCACTGTAATTTGAGCACTGCTCACATCTTTAGAGAAGCCTCTTGAGTTGAGCAGCCTGGAAAACTTTGCTCAACATGATTTGCATTGGGCGCAGGAATGATTGGCGTTAGGAGGGATTTCAGCCTCCAAAAAAGAACCTTGGCTCCAGTTTCTCTCCACAGCCTCAAGCAGCCCCTCTTTTCATTTCAGGCATTCTGCAAACTTACAAAGCTGAATTCCCTTTGGGATCATGACCTACGGGGTCTTATAGGGTCACCTGATGCCCTCCTGAATTCAGTACCCACCAACCAGTTCCTATATTTCTTGTAAACATTAAGTGAGAGAAGTCACAGGTCGATTACGGGAGTGGTGAAACAAGAGAAATGGCGTTTGCTCAGTGTGCTTCATGCAAGCAGGACAAGATGCATTCTTCTGGTTTGATCCAAATATTTACATAATACAAGTGAAAAGGGGTTTGAGAGACATCCAAGGGAACCAACCCAGATGGGCACCATCTCTGGGCGATACGCTAGGAGATGTGATTCAGCAAAGAGAAGCACAAGGTAACATGATGCAGGAAGATCACTTCAACTATTCATGCACTGCAGTGGATCCTGAATTAATTGTAGCCTTGCAGAAAAATGCCCAGGCATCTTGCTGGATAACCTGCTGGAAGGATCTGCTGCTAACCAAGCAGAAAGAAGTCACTAGGTCATTTTAATACAGGGGTGGAAAGTTTAAATGCTGTGATAGTGGTCAGCTGGACAAATTTGGGAGGTTTGGCTCTTTCCCTGTTTATCTCTGGAGGATTCTGCCCCAGGACACCCCATGGTGTTGAGGTGGGGCTGCCTAATGCAGGTAGACTCAGTGCTCACCAAATAAAAGAGGATAAATCTGAACCCCTGTGGGCTCCTTGCTGCTGCTTAGACAGATGAGGTGGCTCAGAACCGGCCCCAATGTGCCACATCAGCTCCTGCAACTTTATGGAGTCAGCGAGACTCCCTCCACCTCCCCGAGCTAAGAACAAATACAGGAGATTGAAAAGATTTAAATTTGTGTCTGCAATTTGGATACCGTCTTCCTTAAACCACAGGGATCAATTTGTTATATCTTGGGAAGATCAGCGTGAATGTACACACATAAATACATATGAGAACCTGCGCCTGTATACGGTTCCCTTTCCCTGTTTTAAAATACACTGCCAGCTTCCTCTTGATCTTAATTGCTGCTACACATTTGGTTTATATTGAAAACATAAATATATATTTATAATCTCTGGAACATTCTCCTTGCCAACTGATAAATTCAAAGATGCGTAGATCACCCTTTGGGTGTCACCTGCTGTCATTTGACCTTTACAAAAGAATAAACTGCTGCCTTTTCTCTGCTTCATTTTGCATGTGCTGATGCTATGCCTCCCTAGCACAGTTGGTATTTGAGCCCATGATGGGTTTTGCTCGGGGTTTATATCCTCGGGGTGCCCATGAGCAAGTGGGAGCCCAAGGGCAGCAAGGCTTGGTGGCAAGGAGCTGCTGGAAGAGCGTTTTGAAGGGAGGCAAAAACTCATGGAAAATGAAGCTACTTCTGTACAGCATCCTTGACAGCACCCTTGAAGCCAGTTTTCAGGTGGGAAAATCCCTTCTGATGCCCTCCAGCATCCCATCCCATCCTTATTCCTCTGTGCCTGCTCCAGTCCTGATTCCCTGCTCCCTGATGACATCTGCAACCTGAAGACATGCCCAGGCTGGAGGGGACACTGATTTTCTGAGGGAAGAGGGCAGCAGCCACTCATCCTCCCCTCCCATTGCAGCAAAGCAGGCAAGGCTGGGAGAAGTGGAGCACGAAGCCAGGCAGTGTTAGCAGCAGCAGAAGCCACAGGTCGGGAGCAGCACCCGTGGCCAGCTGGGAGGCTGCGTCCTCCCCTTCCCAGCTGGGTCACGGAGGAGATCAATAGCAGAGAAGCAGGAGGCCAGTTTACCAATGCAGTCTGGATGTGAAAGCTGAAAGCGACCTGAATATTGACTGTGGTGCTCACGAAGCACTGAGAAACAGCAGCTTTACAGGCCTCAGCGGCTGCCGAGTCTCAGCTCTCCGTGCAATAATTATGGAGCTGGAGCAATCCCGCTCTGAATTTAATTCTGCTTAACGAGCTCTGCTTGTGTGCAGGAGCGTGTTCCCGTAATCGCTTCTCAATTGCCCAGAATACGGCAGGGATGCAGCCCTCCAAGCATGCCACCAGACTGGGACAAGCTGAGGGGCAGCGATGGAGCAGCTTGATGCAGGTCAGTTGCAGACACATTTTCCCACCCCAGGGTTGCATCCACCTATCCCAGGACCCAAACCAGCACCTCTCCCTGTGATTCTGTCACTAAATCAATATATCAGCTCTAAGAGAAAGCTCAGAAGTCAGCTAACTTTCAGGCAAGCAGCAGTTCGAAGGAATCCACCTCTTTTGAGGCCATTTTAAACTCCTAGGTGCCCACTGGTTTATTCCCAGCGAGTGGAGAGCTGCAGCCCTTCTGATGCTTCGTCCCTCTCTGCTGTGCTTTCCTCCTGGCAGCGACGGCACAGCAGACCTGGGGTGAATTTGGGTTAGCTCCCTGCAGAGCTTTGCCAGCTGCTGGTTTGGCCTGTGCTGGGTTTAATCATCTCTTTTGTCCACAGGATTTTATTACTAATTATTATTTTAAAACAACAACGACAAAAAGACCCACACAAGTTATAAAATGCTGCTGAGTGTGAATGACCTGATTTGCAATGCCTTTCAATGGGTATTTGCTGAATATTTTTGTAGTCTCTTTTTGAAAGAAAAGCAAATCCCCAGAGGAATGGGGAGAGGTGTTTAAACCACAGACGAACAGGTTTTCTGATGAAGATGGAGCAGGTTTGATGAAGCAGGTTTGCTTCAGAAGGGACCAAAGAGCTGTGAGAGTTGTCAGCCCAGTGGCCGACTGCCCTACCACTATTCCTACTACAGCACTACTTCTTTGCCAGCAATAAATGATTTCAGAGAAACGCTGAGCCTTATTGGAGCTATCCTGACCAGCCCTACTAGCTCCCAGCCAGCCCTAAATATTGTTCCCACCTTTTCACAGATGCTTACTCTAGCAGTTACACATTGCTTTGCCCTTACCTCCAGCAGAAATTGATGTAAAGCTCCTCTTTTCTTTTTATGTGCATGCAGTGGGTGCTGCAGCATCTGGGCTGGGACTTGGGGCTCCACTGGGACAAAGGGGTGTTGGTGGAGCAGGGAGGCAGTGCCCCGAGCAGGAGGTGGCTGCTCCAGATGTCTTCTCACCACCTTCCTAAGGTCCTCTCTGGGTTTTGCAATTGCCAAACTGCACGGTGTGGAGTAAGAACGGTGTCTCCATGCTGATGCCAGAGGGCAGGGACTGGAGATGCTCACCACTGCCTCAGGCAGGGATCATGCCCAGGTTCAGGACACAGTTTCACTACATGCAGGCAGAGAGGAGCTGTGTTTCTGCAAGGTGGCACTTTGCTTGTGCACTGTGCATGTTTCACTTTTAATTAATGAGGAGTTAATGAATGCTCAGAGGGGCCCTGGAGCCAGAGAAGTCATGGCAGGGATTCAGGCCATGAGCTTGGCCCTCTCCAGGGATGGAGATTGCTATGTCAGCCCATCTTGGGCTTGGGAAGGTTCTGGGACCCTCTCAGCTTCCCAGTGCTTCAGGCAGAAACAGCCTGAATAACCAGAATAAAGAACCCCTTTCCTGGAGAGAAGAGATGAAGCCCAAGGCAGGCTGCTGGGCTCATTTCACCAAAGGTGAATGAAGACAAATGAAGAGAAAATGTAGGTGATGAGTCCAGAGAAGCACCCCAGCCACCGCAGTGGCCATTCTGGTTTCTCTTAGAGCAGCAGTGTGGGAGGTGATGAGTACGGGCACCCGCATAGCACAGCCACCAGCAAAGCCCTTGCACGGGCAGAAGCTGCACAATGCTTTCTTTCACCCTTTTTGAACAGTTCTAGTGACTTATTTAAAAAAAAAAAAAAGGCAGCAAGCAGCAATGAAAAAAAGGGCAGTTTGCATCTGCTCAGAAGTGATGGGTTTGTCTTTATTGGCTTTGCTCGTTAAAGATCCTGCCGGTATGGTGGTGGGAGAGATCCTGACATGAGTGATTAGGAAACTCTGGTGATGGAAGAGGGAGAGAGAAAGGAAAAGGTTTTTTTTCTTCCCCCCTGCTGAAGACAGCAGGAACCAGGGAAGGATTGACTTAGCACTATCCATCAGGAAAAGACTTCCCATCAAAAAGTGAGCAAGAAAAATAGAGGCCGAGAAAAAGCAAGAAGACAGCAAGGAGAGCAGCCTGGCTCTGCAGCACGGCATCTGCCTGGCTGCAAAGTCTCCTTGGAGGTCAGCAAACCCCACTGTATATTATTGGCAAAGGAGCATGTGCATGGCTGGAGCAGTGACCTGGGCAAGGAAAACAATGGGAAATGAAGCTTTATAAAAAGAAATGAAATGGGTGAAAAAGGTGGGGAAAAAAGACACATAGCCCCTGAGTGTTTTGGGAACAGAGCTGTTCTTCATGTGGGGATATTGTTGACACATCGGGCTGTGAATGGGGGCATATGCTTTGCTCAGTGGCTCTTTGAAGTGGCTCTTTTCTGGTCACTAACAGCTTTGAAAATGGTGCTGCGGGCTCTGTGGGTCTGCTCTGGGACCAGGATGAAGCAGTTTGGGGATTGCAATGGAAATATCCCAGTGTTAGCTCAAGGCTGGGGACTGGCAGATGGCTGCCTGGCAGCATGTTAATACCCTAAAAAGGGATGACCCCAGACACACTTTTTTGAAAAATCCCTTTTTCAGGGTTAGAAAAGTTGTGGCATGTCAGAAACCACTGCAAGGCCCCGACACAGCCCAGCGGAGACAGAAAGGCAGATTTATCCTGGGATCCCAGAGGAGACTGGGCAGAATTTGTTGCAAGCCAAGAAACCATAGAAAAGTTGATGGAGTGAGGCTGAATTTGAAGGAAAGGATCTGCCCTACAAGGACAATGAGGTATTTTACCCAGCCTGTTCACTGCTATCCTATTTTATTGTGGGCTTCCTCTCTTTGAATCAGTTCAGGGCACCAGCATCTCACCCATCCTGCGTCCCATCACAATCCTTGCAAAAACACCGACAACATTTGCATTATGCAAATGTGCCATATGCAGATCAGCACTTCCGAAAATAATATGCAATCATGAAATTAACAACAGCCTTGTCTCAAACTCACAGGTAGTCTGAATTCCTGCAATTCTTAATTTTGCACCGCCTGGCTCCGCAGCCTCAGTAACGTCCCTTTAACTCTGTGTGAGCCATTTGGAGATGGATATCCCTGACAGGCTCTGCCCCATGCTTTATTTTGCCTCTCCCCATGCTCACTCGAGTAGGAGAGGATGACACAGGGCTGCTTTTCACACTGTAGATAGCACGACCATAAATTTCACTTATATCCAGTAAAAAACAGGCATCCAATTAAACCCATAATCCTATAAAGCTGCCAGCAATCAAACACACTTTTAAAAATCAAGAGCGACAGGTACTTTAAATCAATACATCCAGGTAACAACTTGCAGTTTGTAGGATCTTCTGACACTGCATCTTTTGCTGCTTTGTACTAAAATGGAAACAACAAATATTCTGGGCTGTGGCTTGGTTTTATGGCTTTTTCCCCTTTTAGCTTAACTAGAGCAGATTCCTGAGTGGCAGGTAATGATTGGGGGCTGGAATTGAGGGGAATCAGAAAGAGTTTGGGTCTGCTGTAGAAATTCACTGCCAAAGCATCACATCCAGTGTTATCAGACATTGCTGCCCCTTGGCTTCTTTCCCTTGGCGATGTCAAGGGGACCGATGGTTTGGGGCAGGTCATTATTATACATGGATTTCTTCTGGAGAAAAAATAAAATTAAATTAAAAAAGAGGTTTTAATTTACGACCCACTTTCCGATAACAGCTACAGGCTCTGCCAAATTTGGAAACCTTTTCTTTCAGGTGCAGTTCAGAGTGGTTGGCAGTGTGGATGGATGGGGAGGGTGATTGATGCTAAGGCGCATCATCACCACCCATCATCACCCCACTAGGAAGAGAAGAGCTGCTGGTTTGGGGCCGTTGGTCAGGTCACTGCAGAAGAATTGCTGGTTTTCTTTGATATGTTGGGGGAGGTTTCACCCCAAACAAACCTAGCTTGCTGCCTCCCCACACTGTTGCCTCCTGGGGCTCTGCAGACATATTTCTGCTTGCAAGGACATGGGAAAGGGAAGAAGGAAAAGGCTTTATTGGGTTATCCAGGTATCTTGGGGCTGCCACTGCCCAATTCATGCAGTTCATCAAGCCCAAAGGGCTGAGTAGCATAGAGCCATTGGTCATCTCCCACCCCACCCTTAGATACAGCTTTTACGTGGTACACACAAAAAATATGTGGTGCACACAGCTGTGGGTGAGATGATGCGTTGAGTGCTTCTTTGGCTGCATCTCTATATGACACACCTTGAACTTACTCAAAATAGCTTCAAAATGATCTCTCACCTTCATTTTTAAGGTTGACTTGCCCAGGCTGGCAGGCAGCGTAATTCCCGTATTCCGCCAGTTTTGTCCATTTTATATTGTACGTCGCTCAGTGTTAAAAAAAAAATAATAATATTGTTTCTGCCAGATAGGAATCGTGTATGTTAGGAAAATGAGACCCCGCATGCTGCTGGGAGCAATGCCCAAGCCGGCTCATATCCCTCCTGCAGCCCCAAACAAGCTTTCCAGCAGCACGGCTGCTTGCCTGGAAGTTTAAATGCCACACATGCTGCGGCAGGGAAGTATTTTAAGCATATTTAAGAGCACTTTAAACAGTTTTATTGGGGCTATTTTCTTGTATCCCGTCACCTGTAAAACCAGGTACTTCCATCATCAGAGTCCAAATGCAATAAACTTGGAGGTAGTCATAAAAAGAATATCTTTTCAGCTGACCTGGAGTAGCTTTTCCAGACCTCAGAAACTCCTAGCTTTACAAAGTGGATGCTCAGACTTCCCCAGGGCCAGGAGCAAGCAGCTTCTGCAGACGAGGAGCCAGCACATGCCCCAGCCCAACAGGCAGCACGCTCCCTTCTTTAGTCCTTTACAGCAATAAACCGTAAGCTTGAAATTAATGACCACTTGGTGGAAAGAAAATGTGCCCATTGACCCAGGGCTGAACTTCAGCCATTTGAAGCGAAGCATTTGATGCTGTTCAAATGTTCATTTTCAGGAGTCGTGGAACAAAGCGTTGATCTTCTGAATGCAAAATGTTTTTAATGCCGTCAAGGCGTTTGGTCTCTCATCCTCAAAGCTCATTTAGTGGGAAATGTCCAGCAGGTTTTCACTGATTTCATTCCAAAAAGAAGCTGAAGAAATCTCTGGGTACACTTTTCCCACATGGCTACATCTCCAAAATATTAGTAAGTCAATGAAATATGAACCAAGTAACGCGTAAGTCATGGGTCTCAGGATCTGCATCCCAAGACCCCTGATCTCAGCATCTTTCTGGTTATAGGAGAAGACATTTTCTATTTTCACAGGCTTTTGGTACTCGGTCAAAGCACCATCCCAGCACAAGGCATGTGGGAATTGGTTGTTGTATTCAAACTACATCCAGTTGAGGGGGTGGTAGGATCCCACCTCCCATACATCCTTGTAAAATACTGCATTCACAACAGGCATCATGAAATGGATCTGCTTCATCTGGTGTGTTTAATCTGCTGCCGACCTGAAGTTAAGGGGAAAAAAATAAGTCTGTCATTTGAGGAGCCCTGTTTCTTCTCCCTGCTAATAGGATTATTCAAAAATGTTTTAAATCAAAATCCCACAGCCTGTTGTTTTTTTTTTTTTTTAAATGAGGCTGAGCCTTTCTGGTGTGGCTTTTTTTTGATCTCTTCACTGGGAGTGGACTCCGAGGCTGAGTCCCAAACCTCTATGGGGCCTGGAGGCAGCTCTGAGACCAATTGCTTGGAAAACCTAGGGTTTGGAGGTCAAAAAAGCACTGCTTTTCAATCTTGGAACCCAGGGCTGCAGGGAAAGCATTTCATGGGCTGGGGAGGAAGTTTTAGTGCAGGCTGCAGTGCTGGTGTCAGTACTGAGCTGCTCCCATCAGTCCCAGGGGATGTAGTTTTGGGGAAAAAAAAAAAAAAAAAAAAAAAAAAGCAAAAAAAAAAAAAAGCTGAAAAATTGTCAGGAGTGCAAAGAAAGGCCCAGAAATGACCCGAAGGCCAGGGAAAATGCCTTCCAGTGGATGACTTAAAGAGCTTCACCTCTTTATCTTATCAACAAGAAGAATGAGAGTGACTTGATTACAGCACACAAGCACCTTCTCTGGGAGAAAACACCAGGCATGGCAAAATGTCTTTAATCCATCAGCAAAAGGCAGGACAAGAAGCAAAAGCTGGAAGCAGAAAGCCGGATCTATTCAAATTAAAAATTAGGCACTTTTTCTCTTTTATTTTTCCATTCATGAACGATTAACCATTATAGCAAACCAGCAGCGCAAGTCTGTAGCCCACTCCAGTGCCGCAGCTGCAGGTTTAGGCTCAGTGGGGATGAGCAAAGGCTGAACACCGGGGCTTAATACACCAGTTTTGGGGGTGCTGTGACCCAGAGGCTGGGACTTGCACTGATTTGCAAGCCTGCAGGTGTTTCCTACTTCTGCCCCATTTCTCCTTCCCGGGAGCCCTCTGCTAAAAGGCGAAGTTTGCCTCTTCCCAGCCCCTCACTCGCATCACAGCCTGCAGATGCATCTGATCCACACTGGGGATAATGACAGAAAATTACAGTGTAATAGGATAATGGGATTTATTTATAGAATTTGCTTTCCAATCACGCCCACATGATATATGTATCCACACACACGCACGCACGCACACACATGGCACTTTCTATGTATATATATTAACATAAGTGGATGGCTTTGTGGAAGCAAAATGCCACCTGGGGGATGTCGAGATGCTCCCAAGTGGTTCGACACCAGCGAGAAGGGTGCTGGCACATCACAAATAGTCTCCTCATCATCATAACAATGACACCATATTTTCATGATGCTTTTATCTCAAAGCACTTGGAAAAAAAAAAAAAAGAAAAAAGAAATGTAAACTGCCGCACAAACCCCAGTGTATGCAGAGATGAGAATTGAAATGCAATGACAGACTTAACTGGAGACACATCCCGTATCCAATAGAAACAAGCAAAAGGAAATTTAAGGAGGCAGCATGTAATTATCTGGGGATGGTCAGCACAGCAGGACTCCTAATGAACTTTCTCCACCCAGCACTGTATTAGGTTTAAGAATACAGAAGTGGGTCTCCAGAACCCAAACCAGCATGAACAAGCCAAGCAGATGAACCAGCAAGAGCAAAGTCTAGGTTTTGAAGCAAGCAATACCCAAATTGAGGATGCAGTGGGTTTTTCACCCTTCCCACCTCTTATTGTGGTTTCAGGGAGGTTTCCTGGCCCACAGCAGTGGTGGGTTTTACCAGACAAGCCACAGCATTTTAGGGCCATTAGAGCTTTGGGATTCATGGCCTTGGAGGATTCATCCTCCTCCACAAGGCCACTGGGTATTGTTTCTTTCTTAATTCCCACAACAATTTGCATCCTGAAATCAAGGCACGGGGTGAGGTCAGAGGCGCATCAAATGGCAAAGGGACTGAGAGCCCCCACTGCTCTGCAGAAGAAATGTGCATCCTAATGAAGCCATGCCACAGATCTGGGGAAATTTGCAGGTGAAACAGCAGCAGTGTTGCTAAATCCCTGCATCTCCATGCTGCTGCTGCCCCAAGTATCCCACAGCGCTGCTCACCCAGTGCTCAGCCTGCTCTGGTTGGTGTCTCGGGGGCCACCAGCAGCCAGGTGCCACCTGGCACCTGCTTTATGGGTGAAACACCAACTTGGGGGGAGGAAAAGCCATTTTCAGCACCAGCAAATTTATCAGTCGCCACGTTTTCCCCATGCACATCACTGATACATCTGTGTACAGCACTTCACACCATGAGGTCCACCCAGAGCACCTTATATATGTACAGCAGAAGACTAAAAAGCAGGCTGTGATTGTAAGTGCCCAGCTGTGGGATGTGATTGACGGTGCCAGGTGAGCATCCCTGCTCAGCATCCCAGCCCATGCATTAAACACAGCCCCGCCGGCACCGAAGAGGATGGGGGTGGCTCTGCCCTCGTCAAGGTGCAATTATTTGGCGGGGGTTGCTGCGATTCTCCACCGAGCTGGCTTCTCTGGGGAAGATCAAAGTAGCGGAGGCCAAGCTCTGATGATCAGAGCTGAGCACAGATGTGGGAGAACAGTGAGGAGAGGAAAAAATACGAAGAAAAAGGGGGTGGATAGGAGCAAGGGGAGGTTTTCCATCATAGGGGCTGCAGGAGATGGATAAACCCTAAATAAAGCCCTCTGTGGTTGATGTCTCATCTCTAATAACTCCTTCATCATGCCACAACCGGGCAATCCTTGCCTTCACAGCCAGTTTATGCTGATGGCTTTGGGTGGGGGCTCACCATACCCTGCTGTGCTCAGCCGCCCCCTGCATCTCAGCTCAGCTTTGCTGGTGGGGTGATGGATACTCCGAATGCTTTTTTTTTGGAAGTGCAAAGAGCTGGGAGGATCCAGATCATCTTTTATGGATCCTGTTGCCTCCAGTGGAAAAGCTGAAGCAAACTCCAGCACCTCCCTGCTCCTTTGATTTTGGTGCTTTCAGAAGGGCTCATCAGGACACCAGAGACATAATCCCAAACCCACAGGGTCTCTATACTGGACTCACTATTACTCCCTCCTGCCCACCAGCCCATCCAGCAGTGATAAATGCATCGATGGTGCTGATTTTGGGTCTCTCATGCTGCAGAGAAAAGATGGGAGAAGGTGTACAGCTGCTTCCCTCTCCCTTAAAATTTCAAACTTCAATATTCAAATAGCAGTTTAATGAGCCTTTCCCTATTTCCAGCAACTTTATCACATCATTAAAGCATAAAAATGAATAATACATCTAGCGGTCGGGTTAAGCCAAACTCCAGACCTGATGGAGTTTCAAATGGAGGCGGGAGGAGAGGCTGGAGGACAGGGCTGGGTGAGGGCAGCAGCCGTGGTAGGGAGAGGATGGAGCAATTTTGGCCAAGCCACATGCAGGGGTGTTTGTGGCTCCCATCCCATACAGCAAGAAAAATTCTGGCCATTTTAACACAATGATGAGCAGGAGCTGCTTTCACCCACAGCATCCCTCCTTTTCTTCATTCTTGCCTGCAGAAATGAAGAAATAAAATTATTTTTATTTCTTAATGTTATTTTTAATGATTGCTTCCAGCAAACTCATTCTCTGACATGCAAGGTTGCATGGTGGGCAGAGCCATGGTGTCTGCATGGGGCAGAGCCACCCCCAGGCTTGGGCTCCATATGTGCCTCTGTCTCCAGCCCAGCTCCGTCTCTTTCCATCCTTAAAAATGAGGTAAACTGGGAGAAATGGCCTGATCCATGTCCCACCCTACCTGACTGAAAGCTGGGTCATATTTTAGCTAAATTATTCCATTGCCAAAGAGGAGCATTCCTTACATCTGGCCAGATGGACAGACAGACAGAGCAGTGAAACCTCTTTGTGGCTGGATCTGCACCCTTGGATGCGAGCTCAGTATCCCAAGGAAAGAAAACAACCTTGCTAATTAAAATGGAAGCTAATTTAAAACAGGAGAGGAACACAGAAAACAAAGCAAGATGCCAAAACAAGCCATGGCTGGTTCAGGATGTGAAGTGTATTCTCCCCAAGGGGAAAATAAGCAATTAATACCAGGCAGATTCACAGCGGCGCCGTCGAGGTCCTTGGCTGATGCTCTGGCACAATTGCGACCTTGGAGATGCTGCGATAGAGGGACCGGTAGGGGGATGTGTGAAAATTTGAGGAGTCCTCCTTCCCTGTATTGACGAGCTCCTTTTTAATCGCTATCTGAAATTAATTAGGATAGCGATCTCTTGAAAGTCGTCTTCCACAATTAAAAAGCCCTGTCTGAGATTAGAGGGAAAGAGAACCGGGAGGGTGGGGAGCCAGCATGGCAGTGGGCACCTGGAGCTCAAGCTATGGGCATTTAGGATAAGACAGGAGCAGGGCTTACCATGCAGCTCTGGCATTGGAGAGCTTTTTTTGTTGTTGTTATTTGGGGGCTTTTTAATGCATAAATTATGCATAAATTCTGCTCACCAAAACTGTGCTCTCCCCCCCACACACACACATTGCTTGTGGGCATCGACTTATTTTTCTCTGATTCGTTCTGATTGTTATATTTGGGATGGTGTTTACTGATGTGAAAAAAGCCATCTTGTGTCGTTGATAAATCTGGAGATAACTGCAGAGGTCAAGGAATGGATAGGGGAAAGAGAAGAGAGTGGGGAAAAAAGTTTCAGCCAGCTCCAGCTCCATCCTCACTCCCCCCAGGTGTACAGAAGAAATGGCATTGCATGGCTCAGAGTGGTAAATTGGGTGGATTTTCCCCAGGGCTTTGGCTGAGGGGGGAAGGAAGGAAGGAGACAATTTAACTGCATTTCCTCGTTATCTGATCTCAGTCATTTTAATTTGTGCTCTCTTTGAGGCTTCTCCTATTTTTTGTTGTTGTTGTTGTTGTTCATCTTCTGCTGTCGGCTGTGTGTTCAGCTGAGTAATGGATGACATTGCAAGAAAATGGGAGATTTTTCTTGTCCAGCCCAGTAAGCGCTTCCAAGGTCGCACGTGATGGAGGGAGACGGTGCTTTCAAGGTAAGGCAGAAAGGAGGAGAGAAACCCTTCTCTTATCAGATCTTCTTTATTTTTAATAAATTCACTGCAGTATTCCCATCACGAGCCAAGAACAGCCTTATTCTTCCCATTTTTTCCCTTTCAATGATGGGTCCTAAGCAACCACTCAGGGGAACTGAAACAGTAATTGCTCAGTCAGATAAACCAGGCCTTAAGGAAAGGTGAAAAGGAATTGCATGGAAGACAAGGGGGATAATGGTAAGGGGCAAACAGGGTGACCGACTCCTTTGCGAGCCCTCCAGCAGGGTAGAAAGGAGATGTCCCTCCCTGTTCATTCCTGGCTCTACAAAAATATAGGTTGAGGGTTTTAGGAGGCTGAGAAATAGCTGAACCCAGAAGAAGCAACTACCTGGAGCTGGGGGAGGGTAGAGGAGGACCTCTTACTCACTTTGAGGTTTTTGTAGAATTTCAAAGCAGCAATGTGGTAAAACAGCTATCAATTATGTCTGCTTTTTTTAAGTGAGTAAAGGCTGGGAATTTCAGTTACAGGAGAGTTCAGGCAGAGCCTGAATGAGGTTAAACAAGGCAAAGCAGAGCAAAGTAACATTAAGCTTCGCTTATCAAAAAAGCAGTACCACACTCCAATTTTGGCAACTGGAGCTACAAGACCAAGGGAGAGGTCTCTTCATCCTAAGCCATTCAGGAGAGCAGGCACAAGGCTAAAACCCTGTTGGTTGCAGAGATGGCTTGCAAGAGGGAGCCACAGCCCATGAAAGCCTTGCTGGCACAAGGAGAGCATCAGTGCCAATACACAGGAAAACAGCCCTGCAGCCCTAATTAAAAGGGCCATGTAGTTAATGATCTGCCCATTGCTAATTAACTTCAAAACGTGGCTACTCAATATGCTTTCTGCTCTGCTGCTGGGTTTGCTGTTACTGCCGGGTGCAAGTGCTCTCTCTTCATGTCAGCATTTGTCCCGAGCTGTCCCTGGGATTATCTCCAGAGCAGGGAAAACTAAATCTTTGCAATCTTCTCCCCCTGAGATCTCTCCTCCTGCTTCTCCTCTCTGCTTTATTATGTTTTCTTTTTTTAATTTGACCAATTCTGGTTCCAAGACTCAGAAATTGGTGAGTTATAATAGAAGTGTCTTCTCAGCCGTATTTATAGCATAGTGCCAGTGTGAACCTTGCATAAAGTTCAGGTAGCATGGTAATACAAATTTAGTTCATGGAGGCAGAAAATATGCCACTGTGCCCTTCAGGATGGATTTTCCCACTTTCCCCCAGGCTGGCAATGGATCTGTGTACTAAACCTCCCACATGATGCTTCAATGGGGGGGGATTTTGAATGCAGGAGTGCAGAGATGGGGTATGGAGTTTTTGTACCAGCTTTACTCCGAAAATCTGGCATCCAAATTGCTGCTCAGTGGAGAAACCATCAGCTTTAAGTGTCAGGTTTTGGTTTTATTTTTATTTCATTCCCTGTCATAGTTGAGGGTCTATTTCACGAGGGAGAACAAGGATTCCTACAGCAAAAAGCTGATCTGCAGGGTTTTCATCCTTCATTACACTGGTCCAATCCCATTCCATCACCTCCACTTCAGAGAAATTCACCATTCCCAAAGCATGACTGGCAGCCAGCCTTTGCCATCTGCTCTGGCCCTTCATTATGGATTCACAACAAACATATGTGACAATTAGATCCGTAAAGCATCTCGTGGATCATATGTGATTGAAACATAGACATATGCTCTCTGCCCAATAAATCTCACGTCTGAGCTGGAATTTCTCCTGCAGAAGACACTGAGGAAGAGGGATGAGATGTTCTCTTCACCTACGCTCACACGTCACAGGTTTGGAGGAAAAATCCTGCTCTGTTAGAGGAGAAGGGAAATAGATGAAGGTGAGTGAGGATGCTTGGAGGTTCTTGGGCTTTACAAGGGACTGGATGCTTTTGGAGACTGATTCCCTAAAGCCAAAAAGCACAGAATGGGTTTGATAAGCCAAAAGCCACATGGAAACTGGTCTCAGATGGGTGCCCCAGGGTTTGTACAAAGTCTCCATGCCTCCTTCATTGAAGAACCACCTCTCTGTGAGCATTGCTGGTTGTATTTGTGACTGATTATGATGATAAAAACTTTCAGTGGCTGTAATTGAAAAGCAGCAGCTCAAAAGGAGGAATAATAGTTACTGACTGCTCAGCAGCCCATATGAAGGCAGCATTTGTGCCAGGATTATCACTACTTTGTCCACGGGAAGTGCTCACAGAGAACATCACCCTGCATGGCTGGGACTCCTTGTCCCTCCAAACCAACAAAAAGACATCCTGGATAAGCCAAAAACTGTGCTCTGAGCCTGGAGAGCCACCCATCAGTTCTCCAAGCTCCATCTGCTCTTGAGGCTTTAGAAGAAGCTGCTCCCCATTATCTCATGAAGCTCAAAAAATTCCTCTCACCCCATCCTTGTAGACTTGGGGAGATCTTTTTTCTATATTTCTTTTGTGAGCCCTTCTCTAGCCCTCTGCAAAATTAAAAGCTTTCCTAACTCCTTCATTTGCCTCCTGTTTAATAACCACAAGGTTCCACAAGGTTGGAAACATGAAGGCCCATTTCGCCCACACACCACATGGTGAGGGTGGCAGCATGGTTGTAAATAGTCCATTGTGTTTCCGCAAACTGCCATTTCATTACTACTGGTGTTGTCGTAGTAATAAATTGGGCAGGCAGCATCTGCATGTAAACCTCCTTCAAGGAAGGAAGCTTTGATAAAGGGATAAAGGAAATCTCGAATTGAGTTTATTTATTATTATTATTATTATGGTTTCTCTGTTCTGATCCACATAAATGGATGCATTACAAGGTTGTTGCATCAGAGGAAAGTGATGCTGTGATACTGGAAAGCTTTGGTTAGTTAGTTTTCATTTAAAGGTTTCAATTGTCAAATCCCTGGAAGATGTTCCTGGGGCAAATCCAAGGCAGAGCCTTTTCTGGGGATGTCTGGCTGTTAGCAGAGTACTGGAAAGAGGCACGGCTGCTCCAGCCAGGCTGGGGAAATGCAGTCCCAAGCAGATGGGTAAATACATAGGCACAGGATTTCAGGAAGAGACATCCTGAAGAGGAACACGTGGAAGAACTAATACAACTGATCAACCACACTCTCACTGTCTGTGGATATAGAGGCAAGATGGATTTTAATATAGTGAAGGTGAAAAGCTTAAGGATGGAAATAAAATGGAGACCTTGATGGGGAGCTGGGGAGGCTGAGGGTCAAGGGAAACATTGAGCATCTTGCTAGGTGCAAGGAGTGTACTGGGACTTGCAGTTACAGCCTCGTTGCTAATACTGGGGAGGGCAATTCTGAGGAGCACTGCAGAGGAAGCAAGTGATGCTGATGGTAAAAGAGAGAGAAGAAAACAACGTACACATGTCTCCTGGCAGAGCAGAGCTCTGCGTATTAAGCACAGAGATGATTTGGTTTGCTCCCTGTCTCACTTTCTCTCCCAGCCCCCTGTGTGTTTGCCAGGGGGAGAAAACAATAAGCACCTTTTTGGAAATTGCACCATCCGTCACATGGCAGCAGCCAGGGCTGGGAGCATGGGAATGGCAGCAGCCAGGCTCTCCCCATCAATAAAAAGCCCAGACTGCTGGAAGAGGTAGCCCTGGGCAGATTTTCCCCGGACACACTCTCTCCCAGGGCTTCATCTTCCTTCGTTGCTGGTTGTTGAAACTTTCGATCACAGCCCAAAGTAGATAGGTTTCCACTCAAAGTCACCCTGGGCCATATATAGACAAGAAAAATTAATTGTTTCAACCAGAACTTCTTGAAACTGCTTGTTTGAGTTTTGGTTTTTCCTTTTGTTATCTCAAACTGGAAACAAAAATAAAAATTTTTTTGAAAAGCTGAAATCATTTACCTTTCAGGTTTTCCTTCTTTCCTTGCTGCACACAAGTCCTCTGCTAGAAGAAGTTTTAGTAGAAACGCTTTGACCTACTCTTTCTGCAAACGTCCTCCTGCATAAAGCACATTTACAAGCAGCTAGATTATCTAGGAAGAGCTCTCTCTGCCTATGTTGAACAGAAGGGAAAAATCATCCCCCTTCCACCACTTCTTCCCTCTCTCTTTCCCCAACCCTCAGGAAATGCCACAGTCCATGGCACTGTTCAATATTACCCAAAGCAAAGGCTGAAGAGGGAAAAGCAAAGTCACCGGACTTGGAGACAGATTGTGGGAATGGAAGAGATAAATCCTGAGAACACAGCCTGCACAGGGAGAGGAAGACAAATACTGAAATAAATATGAAAAGAAGACAAATTTGGGCTACAGGGAGCGGGTGAGCCAGAGAGGGAGAGGAAATTGCACTAAAATAGACGAGGTTTCCTGGAGATAAAGGTAAAATTGGGAAAAATGAGATCTAAACCGAAGGGGGATAAATCATGAGGGCAGCAATGTCTGAAAATTATTGGGAATGAAGCCTTCCCAGTAAGTGAGACATTCACGGCAAGACAGATCTGCTGCAGGCAACAAATACTGCTGCAATGACAAGGACAAAGCCGGAGCTGGGCAGGCAAATTTGGTGGGGAGATCTGTTTCTCTCCGAACAGGCTTTCCACATCCAAGAAATGGTTTATCCATGCACACTAGTAGTTCAAAGCTGTTTCAGCTTCACAAATGGAGCCAGCCCTTATTTTTTATTTTATTTATTTCTTTTTATTATTATTATTTTTTTTTTTTTTTGGCACAGGTTTTTAGCCAAAATATTGCATCTTCCCAAGAAAAAACCTAGTTGCTAAACTACCTCCAGAGCCATTAAGTCCTCCATGGAGGGAGCAATAGAGTACCATGAAGCAAGTGCTGTGGTGGGGCATCTATTCAACCCTGGGACTCCTGAAGACTGGCAGCATTTTTACCTTTTTCTTGGGCTCTTTTCTTGCTCCTTATCTCGATGACACCATGCAGATAAATAGCAACGGTAATCCTAAACTGAGATCACAACATGCTTTACACTTCTGTACTGCATCGCAAGCAAGGAAAGCTCTCCCCAGGCTGTAGGAAAGCAGCACAGGAATTTTTTTATTTTTTTTTTTTGTGCCAGGCAAAGCTGTGACATAAAGCTTACAGCTCGTTATGGGGTTTTTCCACATCTCCCCCACTTTACTTTGGCAAGAAATTAAGTTTTCAGCTGGGAAGAGAGTGTGCCATGCCAAACACACCTCCAGATTTCCAGCAGAAAAGCAGAAGTATACACACCAACACACTACATACTGGTTTCTCAGTTTTGTGGGGGGAGATATTAAAATGTCAATGGCTTCCATGGAGAAAATATTCCATTTTCCTACCAAAACTCTACTTATTTCTTGCTCATAAGCCCCAGGCAGCAGTGTCAGGCTAGCATGGGGTTCTTGGGGTTGTTAGTGGTGGAAATGTCAAAATTCACAAGATTTGAGGTGAGATTTTAATCTGTAATTGAAGCTGATGTAGCGGGGGACAGCAACATCCCCTTCTGTATGGCCTACTGTCCTTGGAGGCTTGGGGATGAGCTCATGGTCCATGCAGCCACAGGCATCACCAAGCGGGCCCACCACTGTCGTTTCCCAGACCATGAGGTTTTGCAGGGGAATTTGCTCTGGAGCTGAGCACAGAGAAGAAAATGCACAAGAAAAAAGAAAGAGAAGACAAAGTCTGGTGTCAAAGCCCATCTCATCTCATGTATTACATCCAGCAGACCCCACTGATGTGCCCCTGTGTTTGTATATCCCATGTCTGCTTCCTCACACATGGCTTTTTATATGCCCATATTCACCCTGTTCTTGCTGCTCTCACGGACTTTCCCCTCTCTTCCACTCTCTGATTTATGTAATTTGAAGTCCTGGTTGGGAGCTGATATTATGACACGTCCAGACTTCAAAATAAACCTCCCTCTTGATACCGGGTTATTTTATTGGGTGCATCAAGGCTGAAAACAACCTCATTCATCTTAAGAAATGTATTTTCCCATTTGCTGTATAAATACATACATGTTTCCTTGCATTATTCACCTAGGCACAGCAGATAGATGAGCAGTAACAACGGTACCACATTTTTATTTCTCATTCTGTAACAGAAAAGGCACTGGGGAGGTTTGTGGCAGGAGCTCGGCAGTGCGGAAAAATCGGCTGGGGCAAAGGTGGAGAGAAAATTGAACGGAGTGAAGATATTCCACTGCTAGCCAAAATCCTCTGGGGACCGGGACAAGGTCTGGTCTTCAGCATATCTGGAGCCTTTGTCCTGGTCAGAGAGATGGTCTGGAAACACAGGAAACAGAGATGGAGAAAAAAACAAAGGACAGATGAAAAATAAGACCAGGAGTGAAAAAATAAATAGGCAGAGAAGAAGAGGGAGGGATGACAAGAGAGGGGAAAAAATGAATAATTGAGAGTCTGTAATAAACACAGTGCAGACACACAGAAAAAATGCCTATGTGAAAATGTAATTACTGGCTGTATCAATAACATCAGTGCACAAGACCTGCTGCAGTGGGGTTATGACCAAAACAAGCTATACGTCCTGTGAAAGCTCAGTTCCGATGCACCTTAGAAATCATCTGTGTTAGGTCCAGGCATCTTACTACACCCACACCTCCACGGTGATTTCATGAAATAATAAAGGAGAAACTCAGCCTCTCTCTATATCAGTTAAGAAGCTCATACAAAACTCTGACCCTGATGCGTTGCAAAGACCAGGTTAGGAGAAGCTGCCTACAACTATAAACCTGCTCCAACTGCCCTGATCACCAACAGCCCCAATGACCAGTCACCCTCAGGGCCAACAGTCCTTATCACCAACAGCCCCAATGACCGATAGCGCCGATGACCAACAGCCCTGAAGGGCAATACCCTTTGTGGCCACCAGCCCTGATGACCAACAGGCTTGGTGGTCAATAGCCCTGATGGCCAAGAGACCTGGTGGCCTACAGGCCATGGTTTGTCATCATTGCCAAGGGATGCTCTTCCTTACTACTCACAGAGGCAGATTTCAAGTCATGCCTTGTGCTCACAAAGCAGAAAATGCAAAGAAAGTGTTAAAAGTCCCCTTCATTTTGAGCCCAAGATGACTTGAAGCACATATCTGCTATTTTTAAATCACTTCTGGGGTTATGCAGTGGATGTTTCTTAATTGGACATCATTGCTGACTCTAATAAATCTAAAACAAGACTTTCATTCTCTTCATTAACTTTCCATGTGCATTTTGGGTTTAATTTCATTGCACCACCAATCCTCACTTACCAGTGGTTGTGGTGCTATGATGGGATACTGGTTTGTTAATCACATCCTGAGTCCTGGGATAGGAAAATCAAACTATTTATCCCTAGAAGCTTTGACCAAGTCTTCAGCCTTGTGCAGTGTTGTTGGGCATGCAGATTTGTCATGTTCTGGGTAACCCAGCCCAGCATGAGGGTGTCCTGAAGTGGTCCTGCTTCTCACCTGTGCTGGAGGCAGCTGGGAGCAAATCAGACCCACGCTGCTCCATCCCATCTCTTTGAACACTATAACCTGTTGCAATGCTGCTCCTTCCTCACACACCAGACTCGCTTGTCCTCAGAAGCACTGATAAACCCAACTGAGATGCAGATTTAATGTTATCGGGAGATGCAGGGCATGTTTAAGAGGAACCTGAAGGATCATAGCAAGAGGCCTGGATGTAATCCAGCCTGCAGCGGATAAGGAACTGAAAAGCCGCCGCTGCTGCTTCTTTTCCTTTTTCTTTTTTTTTTTTTTATTGGTTCAAGATTGCAAAGAGGCTGAGAGAGAAGAAAGGGAAACACAGGGACCTAGTGATAACGGGTGATGGACGTGATGCCGTATCCTCACCGAGAATACCAGAGATTGTAAAGCATTGAGAAATCAAACTGACAAGTGGGAACACAGGCTCAGCATAAGAAACGGCGGCTTGCTCAGAGCTCCTGCAGGCCTGGAGAGCTTTTCGCTTCTCCTCACGATGGATTAAGTGGATGTTGGCGATAGATAATTTTGAACTCCCTCTTCAATGTGTTCTGGCTTGTCATATCCTCGGGGAGGCCTGGAGCTGGAGAGACAAGCACCCAGCGTGATGCTTGCAGACATGAAACTCCTCTAACAAGGAGTGGGGGAATTGGGAAAAGGATTTTCCTGCAAGGCTGATGATGCCAGGGAGCCTGTCGATACCTGGTCAGCCTGAATCGTTGCTTCTCTGGGGCTGCGAGGGATGGATGGGGAACCAGGTCATGATTTCAGCTGGGTTTGCTACAGGAAAGGACTTTGATCTTGACCAATGAGCGGCTCAAAATTCAAAGGCTTCTCCAAGGAGCCATGGAGATGTTAAGCACTCCTAGACCTGGAGAGAGACAGGAGATTCTGGCAGGTTAGGGGAGGGATGATGCTCAGCCCCAGGGGAGCAGCAGGAGGCTACAATATAGTGAGAACATAGCGCAGACACTGCACTCCCATCACTGCCTCTGCTTCCCTCCCACCCCAAGCAAAAAATTGTTCCCACATCTCATGGTCACAAAGTGGGAGAAGTTGCATTTCAGGAGGAGAAAAGGGAGGCAAAGTCCAGCATCAGCTAAAAAAAAAAAAAAAAAAAAACAACCCTCCCAGCATTACGCAGGTGCAATGGTTTCATGGGGGAAAAAGCATCCCTATAAAAAGGTACAAAAGCATAATATTACTTTGTCATTATTTTGCAGTTCTATCAGCTTGGATGCAATTTCTGGTCTTGAATTTTTTTTTAAGCCTTTCATACCTCCCCCTTTCCCTGTATTGCTCTCCCCTGCATGGGCTGAGCTTCCTTCTGTTGTCAAGCGCTGCTGAAGGAGCAGCTTTGAAAGGGCAGGGGATGCTCTGCATGTACATCAGAGCCAGAGACTGCTTTGAAAATCCCCAGGGCAAAGGAGAGGGGCCAAAACAGGGTGCTCTGGCTGAGCCACCGTAAAATTGGCCAAGAAATCTAGCAGCTTTGATGAAAAATGCCTTCCTTTGCCTTTGACGCTCCTGTCCAAACAGCGTTAGGTGTCGAGCTGATATCACAGCTTCCACCTGTGGCAGCGGCAGGAGAAAACATGCCCGGATAGATATCCTGTCCTCCACTGAGCTGGGAGCGATGATATGGTACGTGGAAGTTTTAATTTATAGGTTCAAAGGCAGTGGATGCTGGAAAATGTCTATAACTAAAATGAGAAATAAAGATTGCGACGTCAAAGCCCCATCAGCATAAGTAGCAAGCGCTCGCGCACTTGTGTGCTCCTCAAAGCGTTCGACACAAACCACTAAATATTCCTATGCCAGAAAACTGGGTTTGCAGTAAAAATGAAAATGTTTACAGAAAGCCCTCACTATGCACATCCGTATACATATGCACAACTTTTTGTCAAAACTCTTAGGATTTCAAAGCAGCAACCGCACTTATTTTTGGCTGTTTGTACATATATGATGAGAGTGTTTCTGGTTTTAGCTTTTTTTCTGCCAATTTTCTCCGATGTTTCTAAGAAATTGGTTCAACCCCCCTAAGAGTGGGGGGAGGGGAGGAGAAGGCTGTAATATCTTTAAATGTTGATTAATAATGTGATCTTCATATGGGATGCATAATGATCCAATCCATGGCAGTGCCACCAAATCAGATATAGGTCAGCCTGAGATACTGATCTCCAATAAACCTTCCAGCACTAGCGGAGATTCAGAAAGCTGAAAGAAAACGAACATTGTGCCAATGCGCAGGAAGGATAAACGAGATGACCTGTGTAATTACCACCCTGTTGGCCCGCCATTGATTCTGGGCAAAATAATGGGATGCCTGGTATGGGACTTGTTTAATAAAGAATTAAGTGGAATAACATAAAGGGTGCCAATCAAGAGGGATTTATGGAGAATAAATCTTGCCCAACTAAGTTGATATCTTTTTTTGATGAGGTTATAAATTTGGCTGATAAAGGTGATGCTGTCAGCATGATGTACTCAGGCTCCTGCGAGGCCAGGTCCTGCATGACATCTTGATTAAGAAACTGGGATGGGTAGGAAATCACCACAGCACGCATCAGACGATTCAAAGCTGGCCAGGTGACAAGTTTCAAAAGGCACCTCTTGAGGAGGGAGTCCACGGGGTGCATGCCTGATAGCGGCTTGCTGCTACTTGACATTTTTATCAATGACCTGGAAGAAAACATCACATCACCCCTGATAAAGTTTGCAGCTGACACAAAGATCAGGGGAATGGCACAGAAGGAATAGGAAAGGGCATTGATACAGGATGCATCTTAATAAAGGAGTATGGCCAGCACCAGAGAGGGAGGGCTCTTCCCTCAGCAGCAGGGATGGGAGATGGGGCTGATAGGCTAGTGGACAAGATTTAGAGGATAAAATGTCTTTTCGGCTGCAAAGCTTCTTTTCAGGCTTTTTGGTATGAAAAGGCAGAAACTCCAAGATACTTTGGGACAAATCCTTTTGATTTTTGTTTCCTGTGTAAAACATGCAACACCCATGCTCTGTGTGGAAGGTCTGTGCTACTGTGCTCCCTTGACTTTAGCTCATTCCTCACCCACTTTGCAGGATTTCAAAGACTTGCAGCACTTATTGCAAATCCCATGATGTACCTGGCTGAGTCTTTAGGCTTTGAACAATATTAAAAATGTAGCCTGAAGTGACTCACCAGACACTGTAGGACTGTCGCTACTCAGAAAACCTGGGGGCTGGGTGGGCACTGGGCAAGGTGCAGTGCATCCTCCCTGCCCTCCAGCTCCCATCCCTTTTAGCCAAAGTGGGATTGTCCATTCCTTTCCCCCTACAAAAATCCCCCTTTCTTGCAAGCCCCGTGTGGCTGAGCAGCTGAGCAAGGCTCTGAGGTTTTGCAGCTGCCTTCTGTGATTCCTCCCCCTGCAAAGCACACATGACACTCCAGGGCTCTCCGCAGCAAGCACTTATTGCTTCCAGAGCAGCTTTCTCAGCTCCTGCAATCCAATGCCCGAGAATAATGGACAGGCTTCAGCGGAGGGAATTTAATTCTGCTCCCACTCCTTTCAGATCAGAGCCTGTGTCAGCGGGGTGCTCTTACAACAAGAGACTTTATTACAGCTTATCCAACACTTGGCAAGTTCTCAATCTGGAGAACTGGTTTGTACTACAGAGATTGCTGCTCCGCGTTGCATGCTAATAGAGATCTATAGCTGCGCCTGGTACGTATAGAGGGACCGGGGAAGAAGGTTTTAAGCCGGCTGGTGGTGTAAAAGCAAACAGCAAAACTTTGTGCAGGTTTTTGGTCTTTTTGAATTAGAAGACCTGTGTTAGACACGTTGCTCTAGCTGCAGTTATTGAGCTGAATAACTCCTCTTCATCACACTGCTTCCACCCAGCAAGAAAGGGGAGAAGCAAGTGCATCAGAGAGGAGCAAAATTCCTCAGAGATGGCCTCTGGTCCCAGGCACCCTCCAGCAACAGAAGCATCGTTAGGAGTCTCCTGCACTGGGCCCACATGAGGGGACAGACTTCTTCCTCTCATTCTCTCTCTCTCTCGATTTATTTATTTATTCATTCATTCATTCATTCATTCATTCATTCATTTATTTATTTTTCATATATGGACATTGCATTCACCTGCAGAAAAGCCCCAGGAGCAAGCTGACCTGCAGAAAAGTGATCCACCTAAACAAAGAGTTTGTAGTAGACATCAGATCCAGTCCCTCACACTTGCTCCTCTCGTTTATAGTTTCTATTTCCCTGCTGGACATGCAAGGGGAATGAAGCCCAGGAATAGAGTTTCCCAGGCCTCTGCCTTGCCAAAATAGAGCATCTTCACCTCTTCTGCCCTGAGAGAGTGTTAAACCCCCTTTAACTTCAGCAAATGCTCCCCAGGCCTGTTCAGCAAGGTAACTGGAGGCTGGATCGCTTGTCACTGCAGATGACACATGCCTCTCTCTCAGGATGTGGCTTAATGAGCTTCTTCGTGGTCTCCCAAGGCAGAAATGTATTTATGGCACAAGGGGAGATTTATATAGTTTTTCTTTAAGATCTGTCAGCTAATAATAGCCGTGGCTGGGGCTGGGTTGTGCTGGGCTTGCACACAGGTATAAATCAGGGCTGTGCGCTCAGGCCACACCATCATTTTCTCCCATTTGGAGAACAAGTAGACAACATCATGTGCCAATGCTTGCACCCAAGAGAGAAGGACGGGAAGACATTCTAGCTGGGTTACCACGGCCTAATATCTTATCCATACCCCGGTGCCCCCCCTGCCTTTCCCTGTCAGGACATCCAGCCCCAGACCCTCTGAACCAGCATGCCACAGCCCCACTGCCCATGCCCATCCCAGTGGGGTCACCAGGACCTACTCCCCATCAGCTTGCAGGCTGATATTGCTCTCCCTGCCAGCACCAGGGCCAGCTACCCAGCAGAGGGAGGCTATCCGTGCTTACAGTGATTCATTTTTACCCTGCCAAGCGACCTATATATCTCCGGCCTCAACCAGCCAGTCAGGCTGAAGAAACACCTCCTGTTGTCCCCTGGCATCACACAGCCCTGAATAGTACAAATGCCCTCAGGACATTTTTTTTTTTCAAACAAAATAGATGCATATTATTTTTTTTGTCCATGGGGGGAGAGGGGGTGTGAATAAAATAGCTAACAGGTTCCAGAGGGATGCATCCTGCTAATTCTACTCATGATAAAGGTCTTTTAAAATGCCACTGATGCCTGAAGCACTGATGAGTTTCCAGGTTTGCTGATTTGCGGACCATGGGCCAGGCTCCCACTGGAGCCCATTAGATGGCCTATAGATAGGCAGCTGGATGCACAGGCACAATATGCACACACGCCAGTCAGGAGCTGAAAAGCATTACTAAGCAAGAGCGTGCGTTTCCCACTTCTGACAACAAGGACATGGGGCGGGGGGGGACAGGTTTCTGAAAACCACAGCAGATTAGCTCTTGCTTTTTTTTTATTTTTCTTCATGCCACGTTAAATATTTAAGCACGGAGCTCCAAGCATGACCTGGGGAGAGGAATGATGGGGACAGATGGGCTCTGTGCCTTGATTCGTGTCATCGCCCTGCCGCAGCGCATCCACTTACACACGCACACACCCCGCAGCCCAAACCTCGTGCAGTCACCACTGTAGGGTTAAGTTTTTATTCCCTGCATGGTTTATGCTGTGTATTTGTGCAAGTCTGTCTTGAGAGGCTCCCATCCTAATGTCATCGGGGCCACCTCGTCTCTGCCCTGTGCTGCGTTATTTCTTCCTGCAAGGCCAGCCTGATCTCGGTGGTGGACTGTGTAATTCAATAGGTTTGCAGATCTGTCTCAGGTCAATTTTAATTCTATTTAAAGGACAGTCGATAGAGCCATCTCTGGGGTTTTCTGAGACGGAATTTCATATTGCGTTTAATATGTGCTGAATGCACCGGCCAGGGGAGAAAGCATTTCAGTGTCGATGAGACATAAAGGATAGGATGGGAAACGTTTTGCAGCCTTTCTCCTTTTCTATTTTAGGCTCTGAGGCCCTCATGAGCTGGGCTCAGGAAGGGCCAAGGAAGAGCTGGCTCCCAATGGGATTTGCTGGAAGCTCCCCTGACTCTCACTAGGCACAAACCAGCCCCTTCCTGAACACTGCCAGCCAGAAGCCCACCGTGAGGTCAGATCTATGCCTCTGTATATCTATGACCTTGTGGTCCAGGGGAGATGACATGCAGCAAAAGGGACATAACCCAAAAACACAAGATCTACTGGTGCCGCTGCATGGCCATTTCACCCCACTCCACCCCCCTGCCCGTCATAAAACAGAGGGTAATGTCACAGGAGTAGGGATGGAGGAGCTGGATATTAATAAAGAAAGAGGGCTTTCAATGCTGCTGCTCATCTAAAATGTTCCCTTAAGTGCAGGACAAGACATTAGAGCACTAAGACACAATTCTTATGCAACTTAATAAAGGAGAAAATGATATCACCACTGGAAAAAAAAAATATGCGTACAGAGGAATTTGATTGTATTGCTTTACGCTTAGATCAATCCTAAGATTGCATTGCACAAGGAAAAGGGGTTATCAGTGCTGTGTTCCACTGCCTGTGCTGGCACACTATAGGAAAGCTTCGCTTGGCCATATTTTGGGGACAAACTTCGTCACCCCAGATGGAAATATTTTTCCCCTAGACAAACCAGAAAACAATACAAGGGTCAGATTTGCCCAGTAAAACTGTAAGAAAATCATCTGTGATGCATTTATCAGGAGCCAGGTGATAAATATGCACCCACAGCAAGGAATAAATCCTCTCCCCTCCCACCAAGGTGACAACATACCAGGAGTTAAAATATCCCTTGGGATTTTGCATCAGCTCAACCTATAGGGGACCTGTGGCTGCTCTCGTGGGGTTCAGCTCTCGTGGGGTTTCCTCCTGTTCTGGGGAGCACACAGCTGTCTGCCGCAGAGCTACAGCTCTGAAGGAAATGGTCCCTTCACTGGGAGGTAATTAACGTATATCAAAGTGGAATTTAACTGGAGCGGCTACTTCGCTAACACGCAGCACTCTCCCCCAGTTTGGGTTTGTTTTCGAAATTGCACATAAAGTGCAACTGCGGCACATTTACTTTTCTATTATGCCTACGAAATTAAGTTAGATGGCCCTAATAATAGCATTGCCTTTAAAATAACGTTGTGTTTAAAGAACAAACTCTCCAATGTCGCCGGCACAGCATATTTGTCTTGTGCTTAATTTCCACTTGCTGTTGTATTATTAGACATTAACATGATAGTTTTGTTTAATCTCTGGCTCCGTCGCCCATGGCTGACTCCAAACCGATCGCTCGCCCCCATTGATGAAAGCCCTAATTCATCCTTGTTAGCGCAATTAGGAGGAAATTGGATAACGGTGCCACTTCACACTAAAGGTCCGGGAGAGGGTGAGTCTCTCCCCTGAGACGTGAAGCCAGCAGCAAGCTATCAGCTGCCAGTGGATTAGATGGCTCCTGGGAAGAGTGTGGGAATGGAGGAATTGAGGCTTCAGGAAGTTCACAAGGGGAATTTGATGGATTTTGTTGCTCTTTTTTTCCCAGCAGTATAGTGCACAGAGGTAGCTAGAGTCCAGCCCCAAAACCCAGGAAATGCCAGCCCTCTGCATGGCCAAGCTGGTGGAGCAAAGGTGTACAAGGGTAAAACCATCCTCATTTTGAGCCCACATACTTGAAGTATAAATGAAATGTGAAAAGAGTAGGATTATCTTGCCCCAAAAAATAAATCCTCAAAAGCTTTCAAGAAAGTTGCTATGATTTATTTTGTTTTGTGTTTTTTGTTGTTGTTGGTTTTTTTTTGTTGTTGTTTTTTTCAGTGTTTGCTCCCTGTGGGCAACTTTCTCTCAACCATGAACTTGAGTACAGAAGCAGGATGAAATGCTCTTCAACCATGACACTGAAAATAACCTGCATGTTTGTACAGAGGTTCTCCCAGCCTCTGCATCTCCTGGCATGATTTCTTTAAGACGTATGTCCTTTCATCCAAGTGTTTCTGTGTTTAACCTACAGGTAGCATCTCCTCACCCAAGACCATGTGTACACCTCAGCTTGCTTTGGTTGTTGCTGCAGCACAGTTCATGCAAAAACCACAGGGGGTCATCAAATCTTGTGAATTTGCTCTGCCAAAATTAGGCATGAAGACCTGAGATCTTAGGTTATCAATCCTATATATCAGATGCTCTCAGTTTTGGGGGAGAAATGAGGCAATTTGGGATCACTAAGAAGTTACCATGGCTCTCACCAGCCCTGGGTACGCATATTCCTGCGTCTCAGGGAGCAAATTAAGCTAAACCAGGCAAACAAGTTTGTGGAGCTTAATGAAATCAATTCCTCATGCATACAACTAGGAAAGTTACAAAGGCATTCATACCGAGGGAGATTAAATAACTCGGGCTGCTTGCCTTGGCAAAGAGGTGACCAAAGGAGGATCTGATGGAGGTTTGTATGTTGTGGTCGGTGTGGAGACAAAGTTAGATAAAAAGAGGGAAAATGATCCATTCCAGTATTAAATACACAGGTACAGTTGCAACCTTGGCACAAGGAGTACTTATTCAGGGGTACTTATAGGAGAACTTATTCAGAATAGCATTGTATGTACACTCTCCATTTATTCTGCCATCACTTGTGATCCCTAAAGCCAAATCTGTCAGTGCCAACAAACCCAAAGATTTTGTACGTATCAGTAGCCCAATATCAACAAAAATAATAATCTTATATTTGGATGATTAAAGGCAAAACTGCCAAAAGCAGAAAACAGGTTGTCTGCAATTGTTCTGGACTCTTAAGAGTGTCATGGTCCTGATGTCTCTCTCTGCATAAAATAGGTATCTTCTGGCTGGTTTGGGACACCTCCCAGACGTTGCATTGGGTATGCCGCTTATGTGAAATCTTTGGGATTTTGGCACCATATTTTTGCTTCTGTGGCTTCTACAGTACCCACCGTGGTGAGACTGAGTGCTGGGATACCTGCTTGAGCAGCTGAAAAAAGCAGCTGGTGCCCAGTGGGATTCCCAGATGTGCACAGCTGGAGGAGGCAGCTGGGGCCATTGGCTCCCAGTGCAATTCTCAATAGCAAGCTTGGAAAATCATGGTGGAAAAAATAAATCTAGACAGAAATTTTCATGTAAACCCCCTCCTCTCCACTTCCAGCTATAGACAAGCTTTAGTAAAAATCAGAGTTTATTCTTGTTTTCAGGTGGGCTCTTTATCCATGCAAACAACTTCAGCAATGGTTCTCCAAACACTGAGCTCCTCTTGACCTCCAAACACTTCTTTTTTGTTGTTGTTGTTTTGTTTGTTTGTTTTGTGGTGTTTCAGCCATTCTTTTGCAGAAAGAGGAAACAACAAGTGCTTTTGGCAGCTGCAAATATGCCTTGCTCAACCACCCCAAAGTGCTTGGTCAAGCAGCTCATGGAGGAGAGATGCTCATGCCGCAATCACTGCCTGCACGCTTCCTAAGGACCATCAGGACATTAAACTGCAAAAGCACTCCTGGCCATTGAATCCCTGTCTCCAGGCAACCGCGGGGCAAAATCACTCAAAAAATAAAACCCAATGCTCAGCCTTCGGCAGGGGGTTAAAATTTCCAGCCATGCTCCCTTGGAGTGCAGCCCCACACATGCTGCTGGGCTGGCAGCCACCCAAAACCAAGGCTTCACTTGCTGGTGTTGTTCACCACCTCTGCCAGAGCTCAGTATGATGGGTTTTGGCTTCTTCTGAAACTCTTGTGGAGAGGAAGGGCAGAGGGCAATGCAAAATGAAGAGCAAAGAGATGAAACTCATATTTGCACAGAGCAAAAACTAATTTCCCAGGGGGTTATCAATTAGCCAGCATCAAGGCTGGGATAATTTTGGCACAAGTGTTGCTGGGTGAAAAAAAAACCTTTTCTGGGGTGTTTTTCTTTTTTCCCTCGCAGAGATCATAGTGTGCCTGCAGAAACATTAGCATGCAGCTCATTGCTGATGGGCCTCAGGAAAATAGTCTTGGACAGTGAAGGGTGAAAGGGAAAGACTTGTGAATAAATGTCTTGTTGTCACAGTCCTATTAACCTCCTCTCCGTCTAATCCTGTCCTTAATTGACTTTATTCTGATTATATTCTAGATAGACTAAAAGCCTGCATCAGCCTGGGAAGATGGGGTGGGTAATGAGTGCTGTAGATGCTATGGAGAAGAGCAAAACATAGTGAAGCAGCCAAAAAGTGTTTCTGCGAGCATGTGTGCCTGCTTTTCCTAATGGCAAACAAAAGGAGGAAAAAGTTGAAACTTCCCAGAAGAGGAAAAAAAAAAAAAAGAAAGAAAAAGAAACCTTCACCAAAACAAATCACAAGCTACTGTTTTAATAATTAAGAGGCTTTCAACTACCCATTTAATACAGATGAAAATACCATCTGCAGGTAAGGCGGGGATGAACCTTGATGCCTAATCAGCCATCCCCTCGGTAAGGCACCGTCACCCTGGCTGCAATCAGCGGCAGAGCAGAGGCTGTGTCTCCTTGAAGTGGCTCTCCGCGAGGGCTCAGTAATTGTCTCGGCAAGAAGTAAGAGTTCCCCCTAGTGCGGAGCGATAAATCAGAGATAATAATAACTCTTTCCAAAATAATCCTCAGGCAGAAACAAAATCCAGCGGAGAAAGTGGTATGGAGTCAAAACGCAGCACCTGCATCCGCAGGTTAGTTAGGTCTATAAATACTCCAAGCCTCTCCTGTGCCTCCACTGTTGCCATAATATATTGTCATTAATAATACTCAGCTATAAGGCCTTTGCTGTCTAGATTTTTAAATGTATGTATTTCCTGACTCCTTCCCACACTGTAATGGCATCTCCCCCTGCCAGTCTGGATCTCAGTGAGCTCAAGTGCCTTGCTGCAAAGAGGATGGGGTGCCCCAGGGCCAGCATGGGGGGTTGCTGGCTCCCTTGGTAAAAGGGAGACTTGACACAGCCCACTGCAAGGGGGCCCTGAGCATCAGCGTCTTTTTGAGCAGGGCTGGGCTTAGAGGCAAAGACCTCAGGACAGATTTCAGGCTTTGTCTCCCTGCAGGAGCCAAGAAGCACAATGCCAGCCCAGAGGCACATGGGCTGAGCTGAGAGATGCCATGAGACATGAGATTTGCAAATGCATTTTTGCAAAATTTGCAAAAAAAAAAAAAAAAAAAAAAAAAAAAAAAAAAAAAAGGCATACTTGCAAATGCAGATTTTACCACCATCTCTTGGGAAGCAAAACTTCCCCAGTGGCACCATACAGATGGAATTGGTCCCACATGCCATCTACTCCTGTTCCCTATTCAGCCACCCAAGGAATTTCAGGCAAAACATCGCTGTGGGCAGCAAAATGTGGGGACTCTGTTACATCACCAACAACTGGATGAGGAAAAGGCCAGCAAGAGTAAAAGAAAATCAGAAAACTAAGTACTTTTTTTTTTGTATTTACTTATTCACTACTTGGCACCTTTATTGGTTCTACTTTTCTTCTTCTTCAGGGAAAAAAAAGAGAGAGAGAAAAAAGAAAAAGATGTGGGTAGGACTATTTGAATGTTTTGAACCAATTCTATTTACTCAAGAGCTGATAAGATTGATGTTCAGCAATACAATGAATGCAGAGAGGGTAAAAAAGATACTAGAACAGAACAGCTGTGTTTGATTTTGGGGCTGGACTTGCAGTGAATGTTAATGCCAGGAGCAACGTCAGGCTGTGGTCATCTGAAGCAGGAGTGTTAGGAATTGTTTGGTTGGAATTGGTATTGGAAATAAGGAAAAAACAAAAAAACCAACAACAACACAAAACAAACAAACATCTCACTGTCCAGGAAACTTTTTGCAAAAACAGGAGGAAAAGCAATCAATTTTGTGTTATACAGATTTCCTTCAAGGTGGTGGGGGATCCTTTCTCGGATACTTTTATTTTTATGCTTTTTCTTTAAGAAACAAGGGAATAGAGGAAGCAAGCATCAGAGAAATTAGTTTTTATTTGAAAAATAATACAAATAGAAGGAAAATATTCAGTTCAAAACTTGTTGATTTAAAATGGTGAAAAGTTGCAAACAAACCTAACGCACAACTTTTTGCCTAGTTTGCTTTCCAGAACACACACAGGGCATTTCTGAGAACCAGCACAACTTGATAAACTTCTGCAATAAAAACTGCTAGGTTCGGGTCTCTGGATCTTAAACATCCCTTCCTGAGCTCTCAGGTTAAACCTCCTGGGATATAAACCAAAATCCCAAACCTTGACATCTTTGCAATAGCAAAATGCATCCCAGTCCTGCACTGTGTCCTCAGACTGCTCCATAATGGAAACTCCCCTGCAGCCCTAAATTCAGCCTTCATGGAAATATATTATGACTTGCTGCTTTGTGACCTTTAGGAAGGGAAAGATAAAGGTAAAAATCCTACCATCATGAGTGCAGCTGGAACAAGGCGAAAGGAAACCATGGTGCTGCTCTTCTTACAATTACATTATTTGCTGTCAATACCCATGACCTCAAAATTTTCCCAAATTCCCCCAATTTCTGCATCTTTATTATTAGCTGCACAATTCCAAATGTAATCTTGATTCTCCATGCCGTTTTTCACCCATTCTTTTTTTTTTTTCTCTGCAGAAAAAGTTATGTTTTCCTATTACAGACAGCAGGCAGATCAGAGGGGCTATGGCAGGGACAGGGCTCATGCCATTGTGTCTGTGTAGTTCAGCTCCGCTAGAGCAGGAGCACATGAGCTGCTGTCCTCTGCACGTGACATTTTGGGAGGCTGTGAAGCAAGCTGGGCACGCTGGAGAAAATTAGCAGCTTGCAAACGCCAGCAAGGGGGAAATTGGCTGACAGAAGCTGTGCGCTGCAAACATGCAAAACCCCCAAAATCTCAGAGAAGTGGTGATTCAGTCATAGGTGTGAATTCCCCGCTGGTTGGGGATGAAGCTGGAGCAATATGCATGGAAAAAAAATGCAGCACGGGGCACTTGCTGCCCAACAATGCAAATGTGTACAAAGAGGGAATAAAAATGCAAATGCTGCAACATGAGTGGGGCTGGTGCAGCCACCACCATGGACAGGCTGGGAGCTTGCAGGACCTGGACATTTAGGACGCGAGGCAAGGGATGCCCAGTACAGGAAGGTTGACGTGTTTTAGCCCACTGCTGCTCAACAGCCTCCTACACAAAAGTAAGAGGGATATATAAGCCATGTCCCCGCAGATGCTGTTTTTGAGGTATCTGGCAGTAGGACAAGACATTTGGGGTGATTAACCCCAAGTGTGGCTGGAAGTTTCTAACCCTGGGGATGAATTCTCCCAAACAAGCATTTGTCTGTGAAGGCTTTGGTGTGTGCACACATGTGGGTGTGTGTGCCCATCCCAGCCGCATCCCCTACTTTGCCATTTTGTAATGAGCATTAGGTTTTTAAAGAGGCTCCTCTTGGCAAGGGGCTCTGCTGGCAGAGATGAAGGAAGAAATGATCAAACCCAGAGGCTCGTACCTCTTGTCTCCTCTGCTCGGCCCCTTTTGCAATGCGGTAGAGGAGCCCTGCTTTTAAACAAAAGCTAAACACTGTCAGTGGGAGAGCAAAGCAGGATCTCTCTGAAATGCAAATGCCTCTTTGAGAGCATCCAGCTTTGAAAACAGGGATCTTGCTGACTCATATTTAGAAACTGGGGAGAGAGCTGCTTTTGTGCCCTATCCTCCTTTTCCCTCCTGCCTCATCCTGGGGATGCACATATAAACCCCAAAGCACAGTGCACTACAAGGACAAAATGGTGTCAGTGGGGACAGGACCTAAAGCCAAGCCAATATTTGCTTGGCAAAGTCATCAGCTGCCCTTCCAACAAGGCAGGGTCAGCACGATGTCAGCATGGGTGAGGATTTAGCAATGGGGCAGCACAGATTTAAGCTTCACACAGCTCAAGCATCAAGTGGATTTGGGGGCCAGCTCTTTAAATCCCTTTCTCACCCTTTTTCATCAGCAACATCTTTATTTTCCCTTCCCCTTTGCTCCTCCTGTTCTTTCTGCATCCTTTCAGCCTGTTTCAGGTCCAAGAGGGTTGAGCCTGCACCCAGCACAGGGATCCAAGCAGGCAGATAGCTCGTGTCTGCGGGGTCTCATGCTATTTCCTTTTAACAGCTGATCCTGGCCTTCACATTTGCATGATGGAAGGAGTGGGACCCTGGCCTGTGTTTTTACAGAAAGGTGAAGGACAAGGGCAGGAAGGAAGACAAAAGGAGAACACGAAGGATGATGTGCAGCTCCCTTCCTTTAAGGTCAATAAGTTTTGCAATCCCACAGAGGCAAAGATGAGAGTGCGATGCTGACACTATGTTGCCACAAATGTGCCAAGCATGCAAAGGGCATGAGCAAAATCACTGGGTATTTGTGCATTGCTTTTTGGTTTTAAATCTCTGCTATTATCTTCAAGAGCAGGCTGTCAACAGTGGCTGTTTAGACCTGGTTTCCCAAGACGTTGTCCCATGCCTGTCCTTTGAGGGGACAGAAAGGTCCATATCAGGCTGCATCACTGTGACCTGACACATCTCCAAATGTTAGCAGGAGTTAGCAAATTTCTGCAGTTAGCAAATTGCCTGTTTCTGGGTGCACACCCGAGCCCGAGATGCTAGAACCGTGGGTGTGCATTCTCCCTCCTGCCCTTTGCAGAATCGCTCTGCCTCTTTGTTATCAAGTATGAAGGCATAAACACCTGCAGGGTGTCTCTGATTTCGTGCACAAGTGTCTCTCCCTGAGTGATGGGGAGCTGACAGCAGAGCTGTACAAAGTCATCGGCTTCTGACACCTGCCCACAAACACAGCTCAGGCTTGCACGGGTGAGATGCCCCCGAGACCCGAATTAGTGTCATCGGGCAAGTGATCCCCATACCCGCCCGGCCCCAGACTCACGCCCTGGGATCTGAGCTGCTCATGTGTGGGGTATCTGAAATCAAAACATGTAATAATAAGAAGAGCAATAATGGAAATACCATGGCTTGCAGAGATGTCGAGCTCCAGGGGCGTAATGGAAATTCAGACTTTTTTTCTAATGTGCTTCTGCTCTAATAACCGCTTTTTTCCCTCATCGCTTTTCATCTGAAAACACTGGCGTGCTGCACCAGCAGCAGCTGATCAAGACTTCACACGTCCTGCTCATTATCCTTGCTTCACACAAGGGGAAGCGGGAAGGATTTATAGCACCCAATTTTGTAGAAGTGTTGCCCAAAGTGAAATACCCGGCTGTGTCTGCTCCAGGAAGGCTGCAGCTGTGCTGGTCTAAGGCTGGGAGAGGAGAGACTTTATAGGGACAGATAAAATCTTTTATTAGACCCACTGATCTAGCTGGAATAGGCAGACAGGTTTTAGGTGCTTAGACCTGTTTTCAGGTCTCAGGTCTGTCTGCAGATAGCTTAGGATCTCATGCAACATCTTCCTCAGCCTTTCTCTACCTCCCTGAACCCCAGAGATGCAGGACATGGACTAACACCAGGGGCATGGCACCCTCCAGAAAAGGATGCTGAAGGGCAGGAGGCAAAGAGAGAATTCTATTTGGGAACCGGAGCCAGAGGCAACAGAAGTGGAGGGAAATGATGAGGGAAGTAATTATGGCAGAACAGAGACTGTTTGTGGTGCTCCACCTGCCCAGCTCAGCACTGCTGGAGGTGATACCCACCACATGCACAGGTCCCATGTCCCTCTGGATACCCAGCTGGCTCTGAGGGACAAGCAGAAAGCAATGAAGGGACATGCAGAAAGCTGAAATCTTGTTCTCCTACCAAACTTTCAAAACCTGCCCCTAAAGCCATGCAAACCTGCAGAGCTCCCTGCTGCAATCCCTCATTGTGTGTGTGCTGCAGGATGAGTCCTGGCCACTGCTTCCACACATCTTCCACGTTCAACCCTTCCACCCACCCACTCCTATTCCTCCCCAAAACCCTGTGGAATGCAAAGCCCAAGCCCTGCCCTGATGCACCTCCATGTGCAAAGGAACTTGACCGCAGCATCAAAAATAATGCACAATTCAGCCTTTATTTTCTCCTCTCCTTTTCTTGTGTATTAATTCCCCAAGTCCTCAAAATTATTTGTGACTTCATAAAGCATATCAACAAGATTTCTCTTTTTTTGAAAAAATAATAAAAGGGTTCATCCTGCTGGTAATTTATAGTAATTGTAGTAACCTGATAATAATTTCTAGTAATTAAGCACCATACTAATTCACTCATTTACTGAGCAATGTCTTTTCTGTATTTATGGGGGCTGTGCTGGAGTATAAATATCTTACTTTGTTGGATAATGAAAATTTACTAAGTAGCTTTTTAAAAAATGTTTATTCATTTTATGCTATTCTTAGTAATCACGTGTGAATAAGGAGTAATTGCTTTACTTGGGATGGTAATTAGAAAGTACTAAGTCATTGTTTTCCTTTCGGGAGCGGATGGTTTGTTTAAGTGTGCATCTGCTCTCCCAGCATTAATTCAACCTGCCAGCCGCTCTTCCTCCGCATCAGCAGCCGGGGCCACATCCTGCTCACTCTGAGCATGAAGTCAGGAGTTTCTAGAACTGAGGGGCCAGAACAGCTGAGGGGTCACACGGACCTTGGGGCCCAGACGGGTGCAGAATTGCTCGAATCATGTTGCTGTGAAATCCTCCATCCTCGACGCCTTTGCTCCAGCACGGAGGAGCAAGGCAAGAGCGGCACAGCTCCATCAGCATGCAGGGCAGGATTTGCATCTGCTAATCAGAGCCAGATCCGGGAAAGCAACTTTCAATAAGAGAATCCCATTACGAAGCAACCAGCTGTGAAATACTGTACCTGTGTTGCACCCTGCAACCCCCAGCCTCTTCTTTCCCTGCCAAGGAGGCAGGAGCTTCTCCCAGCATGGAGGTGGGAAAGGGGGAGGAGAGGAATAAAATAAACATGGAAGCGGGTTTTGATATTCCCATGTAGGAGGACACTCTGCAGTGTTCGCTCTATCCTCCCCACGCGGCGTGGACACTTACAGAAAACTTAAGGAAAAAGACATTTTTCCCCAGAAGCCCCAAGAAGCCAGGAAATGTGTGTCCCTTGACAGCATTAGCCCAGCAGGGGCACGTAACAGCCTTACCAAGCAGCGCAGCAACTCAGTGCCTGCAGCTGTAAGCTTTCAGAGGCAGCCCTCCAGTTGGTCTGCATCTCAGACTGGGACATCACAGCCTGACCCAGAGGGAAACCAGACCAAACAACATGAATTCACGACTAATGCACACCATGCCTTGGTTTTCCCATTTGTAAACTGGAGTTAATGGTGCTGTTCTTCTTTGCAGGACACTTTGGGTTCTCCTGGTAAGCACCAGACTTCAATGTCAGGCTAGCAGATGGGGTCGCTGTGTGGAATATGGGGCAATGCAGCATCATTCCTAGGTGGTTGCAGACAAATCACAGGACGTTATCTTTAAAAGCACCAAGTGATTTTTAATGCTTCTCAGGGAGCATTTACAGGGATCTGATTTACTGAGCACACAGAGCAGCCTGTTCTTGCTGGAAAACAGGGTGCTCAGTGCAGCCAAGCATCTACAAATAGAAATTTTGGACTATCTTGCTCTCTGCCTACAGTTTTCCCATCTGTAAAATGGGGATAGCATAGCTTCCTGGGACACGATTCTGCACACACTGCAGCTGCCATGCTACCTGCCTGTAAAAGTGGCACAAGCCCTTTAAATGGGACCGTTTTTCCTCACTTCATCCAGATACAATAGCAAAGATGGGGGAGATCCCCAGGTGCCAGGAATACCAGAAAACAGGAGAAAGTCAAAAAGGGACCTCATGTCCCAGGGAACAGGATAGGACTCTGCAGGTGCTGCAGGTTCATCCACTAGTGAGCAGCCAGAAGCAAGGAAGAGATGTATGGTGTAGATGCGGTATAGGGATGGGAGTTGTGTGTCCTGGCTGGTAGCTGGGGAGGCAGAGGAAGAGCCAAAACACCACTAAGAGCATTTAGGGGTCTTCCCCATCTCCTTAGCCTTGCACCAAGGTCAAGCAGCCTTGTGCAACATCTCTGAGTCCAAATCCTCAGAGGAACCATTTGCATTTCCATGTCCCTGTCCCCTTCCAAGGGGGTGGGGACAAAGGAGCCGGCACAAGAGCAAGAGGCAGCTCCAGGGCACCCCGATAAATCCCTGCAGGGCTGGCGGCCAAGACGCCTGCTTCCCCGAGATAAAAGGGAAGCGTGGCTGCTGCGAGGCACGGACACTGGCTCAGCACCCTGCTAATCCCTTCAGCCCCGACACGGCTGCTTGAGGAAGGGGCAGCCGCTTGCATTTGTTTTGCAAGTGCCTTGTGCACAGGGAAACAGAGAAGAAAGGAAAATGTTTTTTTATTTAGCCCCTGGGAACGAGTGATGCTGCAGAAGGGCCCTGGGTTTGGGGCACATCATTTAGGTGCTTTGAGATATAACCTGAGGTGGGATGTTGTTCTGACTGGTGTTGTGATAGAAATCTGGGTAGGCAAAGAAAAGACTTGCAAAATTGCAGCTGCTGGAGAAAAATCATTTGAGGAGCCTGGGGAAAAAAAAAAAAAAAAAAAAGAAAAAAGAAAAAAAAAAAGGGAACCCATAACGACAGGTAGTTTCATAAGGAGAAAATAAGAAAATACTAGGCCAGGGAAGGCAAGGAAAACTCTTCTGCAAGACCTCAGTGCCAAATTCATATCAGAATAAGGCTTTCATTTCTGACAGAGAGGATGATCAACCACAGGAACAAATAATCAAGAAATGCTCCAACTCTTACACTTGTGGATAAAGCCTGGCTGCCCTTTGGGAGCAGCCTTTCACCAAGCACCCAGCACTGGGCTCCCCTTGGGGATGCCTCTGACCAAGAAGCCAGCTGATGCTCCCACCGGGTCCAAGAAGTGGCACCACTGCAGGTCCCTGTAAAATTTGTTAGTCCGTATAAAATTATTGCTCACCTCTGCTCTGGGAAATGACAAAGCCTGCTTCAGCAGGAATGGCCATGGGACACAATGGAATTGACACGTGCCAGCTGGAGCTTTTGCCCCAGCAGTAAAAGCGGATTTAAATGCTCAAGCCAAATTAAAGACCCTGCCAAATTTGCTGTTGGTCCAGCACTGATATGATGGCTCTTCTTTTAAGAAAGAAGGTGGAAGATGGTGTCAGCTTTCTTCTGGCAATGAAACCTGGATTTTTTAATATTTTTTTTAAATTTTGCTTCTCTTCCAAGCCCGTTGCCTTTAATCTTATTCCCAGTCCCTGGGCTCTGTTGCATTCACACCTCTATTTCTGCTGCATGCTGTCAGCCACCCCAGGGCGCTCAGAGCTCCCTTTTAGGGCAGCTGGGGGGGGACAGTGTCACGGGACAGGGGTGGCAGGAGGGTTGCTATTTCTGCCTAATGACTTCCAGCTTAAATTATCTGCAAAGCATCCTGATTACCCAGGTGCCATTTCAATCGTGGGGCCACGGGGGGGAGGACCGGGCAGGCTTCCAGCTGCAGGTTGCCTCTGCTGAAGCACTACGGGGAGAAGAAGGGGATTCAAACCAGCATGTGCCTAAAGCAAGGCAAAGAGAAGGGCTGGGAAACCCCTGTTCAGTGCTGGATCGTACCCTTACCTACACCATTATGTACCCAAACGTGAGCAAGACCAGCCCAGCATCCCACAGCTTGCTGCTGACAAATGCTGAAAGGCAGGGAACAGGATGCTCCCAAGTGGCCAGAATCTTGCCCTAATTCAGTGGCTGTTGCCTCACTGAAGAAGTTAGCATTGTTATTATGACTGGCTGGGCCAAAATAGGGGTGCCACTGTCGAAATTTGGGGTTTGTTGCTCCCCTTCCCAAAAACGCATACTCACAACACATTGGGACTAAGTGACGCAGGCAGGTCATGACCCAGAGAGATGCTCCTGCAGCAGATGTAGAGTGTGTGGGATGGTGAAAAGCTCATGGGTTGCGAGTGGAAAACTGCAGGGAGGCTGTCCTCTCTACATGGAGCAGGGGGAAGGCACAGCCTCCAGTGTCTGAAAGAGCTCGGGAGGAAAGGTGAATTGGGAAAAAACAGCGCTGAGGGGAATGGACTCTGAGTTTGGACAAGTGAAATTTTCTGTTTCAAATACTTTAAGTGGAACATTTGGAGTTTTCATATCAAGATGACAGTTTCAGTCCAAATTGAGTCACACTGATTTTTTATTTTTTTTTTAATGTTATAAAAATAAATCCTCAGAGAAATCCCCTCCCCTCCAAATGCAGACTGAAACAGCTCACTTTACTCAAATGCTTCTTCTCAGGGCTTCATTTTGATGAGAAGACCAATCATTCATTTATTTGGCTTACTCATGGCTGCTTTTCCTTCTCACCTCAATAAACCACCCTCTTGCTGCTGCTTGCAAGATGAAAGCTCACCCTCAGATGTATTTCCAGGTGGTTTCTGCAAGGGAACACATTTATCATGAAGAGCAGTTGGCCAATAGAGAAGTATCCCAAAAAACACATTCGCAGATGGGAAAGGAGACATGGTGGAAATGTTCTGTCTCTGAGATCTCGAGTCCTCCCCAAGGTTTTCAAAAGAAATGATGTTTCCCTGGGGCAGCACCATCTCTTGGAGCCCCTTTATAAGCCAAATCTCTGCTCCGTAATTAATTAAAGGGCAACATGGAGAAAAGGCATGATCTACTGGTGGGCTGGAAGGATCTGGTAGGAGCTTGGCATGGTTGCAGCCAGCAAATAATCGGGGGAAACTTCAGGCAGGTGGCTGTGAAGTGGATGTTTTCAGCTCCGTCCACCAAAGCTGCTTGCAGAAACTGGGGCTGTAGCCACCGGGTTTCCACTTCACACAGCTGCTGGACATTAATGCAAGAGTGGAAGGAGTTGCAATGGGGGAAAGCTGCTAGGAAAGAAATCAAGGCACTCTAGCATTGGTATTGGCAGGCGAAAGTACAGAAGAAGCAAGAGATACAGGTTTAAAGCTATGGGAGTGGGACTCAAATTGTTGCTGGCCAGGATACATTTGATAAGTTTTGATTTGGATAAAAAATGGGAGTTTATGTGTTATTTTGGTTAGTGATGCTGAAATGTTTCCTAGAGGCAAGCCAGGCTCCATGAAGGTTTCACCTGGAAGAGTATGGAGTTAATACTGCATTTTTCTGCTATTTTTCTCCCTTTTAGTCAATGAGTCAGAAAGGTGGGGAAAAAAACCTCTTTTGTGCAGACGGAAATGTCTTGCACAAGCCAAAATGAAACTCTGGGCTAAGATTCTGCAAGGGCAGGTAAACATTGTTAACTGACCTTCTAGCCCTTTTCATGTTCCTGCTGGACACTTCTCTATGTAAAAGCTGCACTTGAAATGAAAAGTCCAAACATTTCATTTGGAAAAACACAGAAATGAAACATTTTGATTTTCCTTTCTTTTCACTTTTCAGCCCAATAGCAGCTCACCTAATTTGCCTCAGACTTAGCAATGGCTTCAGCTGGCATTTGCTACAAACTCTTTTCAAAAATAAGTTCCCTCAGCCTAGGAGTAGGTTTGCTATTCACCCAGACCAGCTGGGAAGGAAGAAAAAGACAAAAATGAGAAAAGACGGGGGCCATGGAAGAGGCTGTGCCTCACCAAACTCCATCTCACAGAAATTCAGCACCGTTTCCCATCAAGCACAGGGAGCACTCTGGGCATGCAGTGCGAGCTCCCCGGGGACCCTGAGGCAGTGCTTGGAGCAAAGCTGTCAGCCTCTCCCCCTTGAAAAAGCCTTCCAAGTGCGAGTTTTTGGTCTTCAGCGCAGCAAACGGGAGGGATATTTTGGGAGCGGTCTTGTTCTCCTGGCTCCTTTCTTCTCCCTGCCTCCTGCTGCTGCTTCATGGTTTTGATCTCTCTGCTCTCCCTCTTCCTTCATGTCTCTGCTTCGGAGGTGAGATGTGATTCTCTTCCCCTCCCTCTGTGTGCGCATCCTGGTGCAAAAAATCAAGGATACACTTCGTAGCTCGGGGTCCTCCCCAGAGCTCTGCAAACCACAAAAGCACTGGGATGCCTGAAGCAAGAAGGACACATATTCAGTGCACCCAAGCACCCTCTGAATCCATTCACCCAGCTACAAACTCTTTTGGCATAATTATTTACAGGGTTGCCTGCAGGAGGGCTGCAAAATAGTAGCCAAGCCTTGGCCAACTCATTGCTCAGTGCACTGCCATGAATTATTCCAACATTAGCATGGTTTACTGGCAGCCAAGCTCTTGAAACCTTCAAAAGCAATTGCAGGTGCACAGAAATTGGGTATCGCTGGGTTGCAATAGTATTGCATTAAAAAAAAAAAAAAATAAATAAAATAAATGGTTGCATAATTTGTATTTATTGGGTTGAAATAGTGTTGCAGAGTTGGAATGATGGGGTGTTATTGGGTTACAATAATATTGGGCTCTAGAAATGAACCCCAAGAGATAAATCCAAAAAGGTGTGCTGTTCCAAATCCCTTTGCCTCCCCATCACAGTTCTGCTCAGAGTAGGGGCAGAAGTGTTTTGGTTGGTTGGTCTATTTGGCAAGCCCAAGTTCATTTTTCCATTCAAAGGTTCCAGGACAGGGTTTCATAGGGTAAAAAATGTGAATGTGGGTTGTCTGGGGAATTCACACCCCCCTTTTCCCACCTCTTACACCCAGTTATGCCCAAGGGGTGATGTGGGAAATAGTTTAGCATGAGGCCCCAACCCAGTGCTAATACAGCACTAAAAGAGCATCCTCCCAGTGCACGGCAACTGGGTTTGCATCGACCACCAGCAGAGCCCTGGTGTACAGGGTATCCTTTGAGGAGCTGAGCTGTTTTCTGCAGAAGGAATGAGATAACCTCAGGAGTCACACAGATTCCCAAGAGCCAGGCAAGCCCCTCTACCCCCGCTAACACCCACAGCCCCCACCAGCATTTCATTTCATTCCCACGCAGTTTCCCTGTTCAGTGGGGAGGCACCAAGCTCTCAGCACCTCCATGCACATATGGTACCCCGACTCCACCGAGCACATTTTTAGGGCAAAATTCTCATCCCACTGCTCACTCAACTCAAAATAGAAAGCTGAATTTGGGATGAAATGGATAGCTGTTGGCTGGAGAAGCGGCGTGCAATTAAAAAGGAGGAGCTGCCAGGAATATTTTACACTGCGCATATGCTGTTTGTGATCTTGGACGTGCACAAAAGAAAAGGAAAAAAAGGTTTCTTTGAGAGAGAGAGAGAGAGAAGAGAAAAAGTTGTTTGTAGTCTGACTTGCTAGGACCACTTTGGACAAGCCGAAATGCTGCTGCTGGCCACTGGGTGGGAGTTGGGTGCAGCACGCATCTCCAGCTGCAGCTTCCCCTGAGCCCAGGTGAGGAGCCCAAGCCAATGCTCTACAGAGAAATGCAGGCAGATATGGGGAACAGGGAGAATTTGGGATAGCAGTTGGTGATGTAAAGAGTGAAATGTCCACAGCGTGAAATGGACTAAGCAGGGGATTCTCCTTTGAGAATCCCCTGTCTCTCAATGTTCAGCCCCTCTCTGCTCCCAGACACATTTTTTGCCCTGGCTCCCATGCCCGTGACAGCTCTGGCAGCTCCAACCCACCCTTTGGGGGTATCTTTGGTGAGCTGGGGATGTGCTGGGGCAGGTTATGGGCAGGGCAACAACACATCAGCTGAGCGTTTTGATCATCTATTTCATATGGAATATGGATATTCCCATTGCATTGGGGATTTCATGGTTTTGTCAATGTTTCAGAAGCAGAAGCTGGGAATTTTACAACACTGTGAAAGGAGTGTCTGCCAAAAAAAAAAAAAAAATTATATATATATATATATATATCCATTTACAGTTGAGGAAAATTTTGCATTTACTCCGAACTTGGCTCTTTTTTTTGGAAATGCAGTGGTAACATCACTTCAGAATGAAAACAAAGACAACAGCAAAATAGAAGTTAACAAAGAGGGGCTGGAAGCTGGCTCTAGGGTCTGGGAGAGATCCAGGCAGAGGCATCCATGGCTGCAAAGTTCATCCAACCTGCAGGTCCATGCACGGTTTGCCCAGCCCTGAGCACATGGACAGACACTGCACTGCTCCCCAGATTTGCACATCACTACCCCATCGGGACTGCTCACCCTGCCCAGCCTCCTCAAAACCAGCACTGCCAGCAGAGCTGGGCCAGGCTTTCTTCAGGCTGCAAAGAAAAGAGCTAAGGAAGGGGAAAGAAATGTTCACAAAATGCCATTTGTCCCCTCAGCTTTATTCCGGCTGCAGAGTCGGAGCAGCTTGTAGCTCCAGAGAACTTTTAATAGAAATCTTCGGAATGAAATGGGCTACAGCTGTTTGCCTTGATAAATATATTTTATGCTACATGCCTCAGCCGCCATCTGTTTGCTGATACGAGCATTTCTCCTCTGCAGCAGCTGAAGAGAAGTCATCAAAGGGAATAGCAGGAGATGGGTTTAGTTGCAGGTACAGGGGAAGAGGTGAAGTGGCCCATGCAATGGAGTTATTCCAGCAGCTTAATGTGGCAAAGCGTGTACAAGAGCGAGAGGGAAGGCAGCGGGTGGGCTGGGGCAGCAGGAGTTCCCAGGGGAGCCCGGTCTTGCTGCATTTCTGCTGGTCGGGTAAAAGAAGAAATGTGCTGTGCAGTACCTGGGTAGCAGGCAAGGAGGATTTTCAGAAGTTTGGGTACTTATTGTTCATTAAAAAATGCCATGCTGGGTTTTGGGGCATTGGGAAATCCCGTGAAGGACCTTTATGCACCTGAATATGAGGTGAGTCCTTCCCTCTTCTCTCTCCATCCACACTCAGAAAAACTCCCCATCCACAAAGCTGCTTGATGCACCATGAGCCATCCCCACAAAAACCTGCAGTGGTGCAAACCAACCATGAGCATCGCGTCTCCAGCTGCTTTTCCCCCACACTCGGAGCATCATTTCTCTAGCAGAGACATCCCATGATCTCTCTCCTTGCTTAAGAGGAACAAACAGTGCCTATGGGCAAATCACCCCAGGCTGATTTACAGCCTCGCACCAAGGGAGAGCCCACCACTATCCCCGACACGTTGTTTTAACTGTTATTTGTGCTCAGTCAGGAAGCCCCTGCCTTGCTCCTCTCATAGAACTTTGCTGGAGTGAATTGAGCTTATGCCCCTGCTGTTACTGATCCTGCAGTAACATCTTGCATGACCCGCAGGATATGGGGACTTCTGCACAAGTATCCTGGCTCTCTGCAGACACTTACCCACTTGAAAATGTCACTCCTTGTCACCGATTCGTAGCTATTCAGGCCTGGCGGGCTGTTTGTTGAGCAGGGCTGACCTCCAGACCTGAGCAATGCTATCGGAGAGCCAGGATTTGTTTTTCTATTCCCTCGCTCCCCCATTAGTACCCAGCCGTGGCACCACTACACTTAGCCTAGGTACGTAATAGCTGGTTGTCACTGGCACTCACATGCCTAGGTGACAGGTGCCCTAGCCATAACATGGCTTATTATGATGATTATTGCTATCCTTGCTATGATTATCATATTATTTTATATTGCCTAGATGGCTCAGCCAAGGTCAGAGCTGCGGGAGGTGCTGTTGAAATTGTGGAAAAGGGAGACCCGTGATGGGAGGGGGGCTGAAAGTAGGCAGCTGGGCAGAGAGGCAGGCTGGCAGGGACAAGCTGCCATAGCTGGGCAGGTGAAGGAGAACAGCAGCTCAGCTTGAATTGTGTTGTGCCAAACTCTGTCGGAGGCAGACCTCACATGAAGGCAGGCAGGACCCAGGAGATTAGCAAGGAAAAGTGTCTCTGCAGACATGCCAGAGCTTTCTGCAAGTGGAGAAGTTGTTGGTGGCTCAAGGATATGGGTGTGGAGGATCCCGGGGTTCATATTTAAGGACAGTTATGGTCTTTTTGCCACATTCATTCTTGGTAAGTGGTAATCCCCCCTCAGCCTGTGCTGCAGCCTGCTCCTGTGCTGCTTGCAAGGTGTGCACTTGGCTGCACACAGCTGGCTGCAGGGGCAGAGGAGCTGTGGTGCCATGGGGGTGTCACGATGGGGCCCTGGGGACTGCTTGGGTGCAACCAGCCCCAGTGATCCCCCCTTTTTCTGCCCTCCCTCCCTTCCCCCCCCCCCCCCCCCCCCCCCCCCCAGGCATCACAGGTAGCAAAGAGGAGCCACTGGGCTGTTGCATGGCATCACAGGGCAACCAGGGAGGGAAGATGTTGCCAGCCCAGCAAAAAAGGATCCTCAGGGTAGAAAATCCCCCTTTCCTAATGGGCTCTCGAAGGTGTGACCCTTCTCCTGCTGGATTTTGGGCCCAAGCCTCCACAATTCACCTAGGATTCCACGTCAGCTGCTGCATCCCTGCTTTTGGGGATGATCGCAGACCAGCACTGGGAGAGGAGCTCAGCGGCAGCTTGGGGCTGCCCTCAGCAGGTCTCTGGGCAAAGGCTATGGGACAAGTCCCCCAGCACCAGCAGGGGCTGCATAAGGCCCTAACCACAACCAGTGCAATCAGTGCGTGCTCCTCACTGTCTGCCAAATCCTCCTCCTGTCCTGCATCTTCTCCCCCTCTCACTACTCCTCCTATTCTTCCACCCAGATAGCTACAAGCTCGGAGCACCTTAAAAGTCAGGGGGATTCAATTAAACACAGGTTTTGTTATTTCCTTGTGTTTTCCTCCTCCCTCACCTCTGGCATCTTTCATACAGTGTCTCCAAACACTTTGCTGGGGGAGAGGAAGGCAGAGCAAAGCCCTTTTGCAGAGCCAGGCATCCTGGCAGCTCAGAGGAACACCACAAAGCAGCAAACACACAAGGAAAGCAGCTGGAACAGCATGTGGGCTCCCCACAGCTCCCAAACCAGGGCTGAAAAAGCCTGCGGGCACCCCGGGAAAGAAGACCCCTCCCCTGTAGCATCACCCAGCACTACATCCCCTCTCCACACTGTGTGCTCCAACCCACGGAGCATCCCTGCCCATCCTGAGGCTGCTGCCGCTGGGTTTCGGTGGATTCACGATTCACGACGGGGCTTTTGCTGCTGGGAGGTTGTAGATTTGGGTGCTTTTATGTCAGCGAACACTCATTCCTGTGAGTGATTCCTTTCAGTAATGCCAGGCACTGAATCACTGGTCTGTGATCCTGTAAAATTAACATGCCCCGCTATAAATAACTGCTCTCTAATGGGCTGTCATTTGATGGCTTTTGGAAAGGCTCAGCTCGTGCGAGCAAAAGTTTTAATGACTGTAATTGAAATTAGATGAAACCCATCAATGTTGGGCTTTCTGTGACCCATGCTAGGACAAAATCTATCATACATCAGGGAAAAATTACACCTCCTGGGACATGCCCGGCACGATGAAGCCCGTGTAACTCCGTCAGTGCACTCAGCAGGCGCAGCCAGTGCTTGTTTTCGGCACAGCACACTTGTAGCATTTTCCCCACGTCTGCAGCGGGGTGGAAGGCAGCAGAGAGCTGGTGGGGCCAGGGTGCACCACCTGATTTTGGGAGCACCTTGCAGGATGCTCAGGGCCAGACCCTAGAGGTTTAATTTCCAAGGGGTGCGTTTTGGCTGTGCCCAGCCAGCCCATGCTGCTGCCCTCCAAATTGAGCACAATCAGAGCCGAGATGCAATTCATTTTACACACAGCTCACTGTTTTGTTTCTTGTTTCTCCTCCTGTTCACACCCCAAAGGGAGACGGGCTCCTGGGGGCTGCAAACCACACGCATCCATCCCCAGAGTGCACTGAGCCCCCGGGAGTGACCAGCAGGGACGGGATAACAAGTCCCCCTGTGCGGCGCACGTGCTCCTGACATGTAACAAAACATCCCCTCTCCAGAGAGGAGGGCTGGCACAGGGCAAATTAAGAGAAGCCCAAGTGCCCCCAGAGTGTTGGGATGCCCTTGCTGCAAGAAGCCTTGGGACGTGCGGTGCTACTGATAATGAGACATCCAGGAAGCGGGGGTTCTGTGGGCTTTGGCTTTATTCCTAAGGGCCAGAAAGGAGGAAAAGATGATAAAATGGGCTTTTTTTTTTTTTTTTTTTTTTTTTTTTTTCCTAATAGGCCCCAGCAATTTGCAGGCACGCAGAGACATACCAAGCACCGCTTACCTTTCATTACACAGGGAAGGAGGCTGAAGGCACAGCGGGGGGGTGAAGGGGAACATACTCAGAGCACAACTGGAGTGATTGCTGCAGGATTTTTGCTGCACAAGGACCCAGCAAATGTTACCTATATTGCCCAGTGAGGATCCTGCAGTGCTCCCAGGGAAACTGAGGCACGGCATAGGTTGGCTGGCAGTCCTACAGCACAACAAGTGGAGGTGACCTTTAGGGGAAGCAAACCTTGGCAGTGTGGCCCCAAAACCTTCATGTTTAAGAGGAAACAAAAGACTCTTGATGCTTTTCACCTAAAGAAAAAAAAAATAAAATATCGAAGTGGAAGCAAATTATTTTCCAAAGTCAGAAGAAAACACAAAAACTGAAAATAGAGAAGTGGGTCTGGGCTATCAGAGTGAGCTGCTTGGTTGGCCTCCAACAAAGTGTATTTTGAATTTAGCAGTTGCAGAAGAATTTTGAAAAGGATTGGTTAACATTCCCCATAAGAGACAATGTTTTTATTTCAAAATTGCCAGCAAACCAAAAAATTCATTTTCTTCTATCTCTATTTGTAAGTGAATATTCACTGGGATATTTGATAGCTGTAATTTACTCTTCAAGCTGTGTAATTAGCCACCTCAATCAAATAGCATCATTTCTATCTTTGCTCAAAGAATAACTGTTCCACTGCAAAACAGACGCCTTTCCTTGACTCGAGCAAATCCCAGGGACGGGCTGAATTTTCACTTGCTCTCCACAGCCAACTTCTTTCACTCGCTTGCTCACAGGGTTTGAAAGCCACCTGGAAAAAAAGCTGGGGCTGAATATTGCCTCAGGACTTGCTCTAAACAGGGCTCATCCCCCTGTGACAGCACCCCCTGTGGAGGGGTGGGAGGGAGGAATTTGAGGCTGTTGGGGTGAATGTTTTTTCCCCTATCCTGTTCTTTGAAGGATTTGTGGCATGGGATGAGACAGGGAAGGAGGTGCAAGGGTTACCTAGAGGTTCTCTTTTTGCATCTGAAAGCGTTGCGGAACAGCAATTTTTTCAGTAATATGTGTTATGGACCTCATTTCAAACAAAGAAATAATTTGCCCAGAAATTGAGGAGCCAGAAAGCCCCACGGGCCCATTTTCTTCTCCTTTGCACGCCTCGTGTTGTCATTTATGCCTAGGCGTAAAACCCTGCTCAGGCTGATCTCTCTGCTCGTCTCGTTTTGAATTTCAGGATGCAGCCGGACCCAGGTACCGGTGCTGCAATCCGGGCACGTTATTTACCGGCAGCGCTTATCTGAGGCAGGTCCCAGGAGATTCAGCAGGGCTGGGAGCTGCAGCTGCAGCCTCCCCGCTGCCGGCCGCAGTAAAACAGTGACGGCAAAGAGGAAAATTGCCTTGTAAAGGCTGCAAGGACTTTGGCTTTCTTCTTTTGCTGGAGCTCTTAAATTCAAGGCTGGCTTTAGAGCCCCAGTCCTGGTTTTGTTCCTGGCAGACTTGAAAGACAGAACTTTTCTTTCCTATTCTTCTTAGCAAAACAATCCCTTGTTAACATAAAAAGATTAATCCTTGTGCTGCAGCCAGGAAGCCACACTTCCTCCAAGCTCTAAATAATATCATTCCCTTGCCACATTTATAAGGTGCTGTGTTCTTTTTTATTTTTTTATTTTTTTCTCCCTTTGCATTGAAAAAAAATTGAAATCTTGTAATCTTGAGATAAATATAACAGTGTGGAAGCTTCCCATTCTTCTCCGATCTGATTGCAGTGGCAGCAAAAGGACATGGGCCTAATTAAGTGCCAATCAAGCAAAAATGGGATTCATTGTTTTTATACAAATGTTCCATTTAACTCTTTGCAACTCATTCATTTTCAGGGGACTTTTTGTACATCCGCCCGTCTTCTCTATAGCCACAAAGTCCAGGCCAGGTTTCTGAAAGAGCTTGTGGGATGAAAACGGCACAAAAGGATGTTAAAAGCCATAACTGGCACAGAAGACGGGGTCTGCCTGTGTCCAGCGCTCCACCAAATAGTTTCCTTGGCATTCTGCTGCAGGCAGCTCCTCTCCTGCAGACCACGGGAGGAGCTGTGGAGCTCCGTGCTGGCCCCAAGGTCCTGCTGAGCTGGGAATTTTTATGGGGCCTGGGAAAGGTCGGGATCGGATGGGGACCTCCGAGGCCCAACTGCCCAAGTCGAAACCTGGCCCCATTCCTCTTACAGCAGCCCACAGCCTGACACAGAGCTGATTCCAAAAAAAATAAAAATAAAAAATGGACACATCTGGACACAGGAGCTGAAAATTTCACGGGAGCAGGTTTGCTGAACGGATTTCTGGTGCTCGCTGTGCCTGTTCAGATCACAGGGTGTGCACATGGTACCAATCACCGTGGGGGCCCAGGATGAACCATGTGCAGTTTCACCCCAGAGCTTGGGAGTAATACCTATTTATTGAATACAAACCCCTCTGTAGAGCCCCACAGCCCCCTGCTTCCAGAAGCAGGCTGAGATGCATTCAGACTATCCATGCACAAAATTGCAGTGGCTCAACTCAGCTATTTTAACCTTGCATTGCAGGGACCGTTGACATAAAAGCAGACAGCCGGCTGAATGCAAAGCATGACATTAAAATAACTTAGCATTAAACAACCTGCACGAAAGGCTGCATCAAAGTATTGCGAGGATGGTTGGGAGACCAAACTTGATTATGGTAGGCAAACCTAACAAGGCACCCACCAGCCAGGGTATTTGGCCACGTTTGCAGCTGTAACCCAAGCCACCTTGCTTTTCCCCGTGAAACAAAAATGTCATCCAAGTGCTTTTATTTTTTGCATTTAACCCCTGAAGCCTCAGAACCTTTCCCCCTGGCTGTTGGCAGGGCCTGCCTTCCTCTCCCCGTACTGTTCCTGGACCTGCTGTACAAGAGCTTTATCAAGTGCCACAAGCAGAGACTTTTGGCAGCCATCCACACGGCAGAGAGAGAAAGAAGTAGGCGGCAAAAAGAGCCCGGGCATTGCCCCTTATCTGTGTCCCCAGCCTCTCACTGGGTTGGTTTCAAGGAGGGTCCATGGAGGTCCGTGGGAAGGGACTGGCACCTTCTGGACAGGATCACCCATAAAACCGGAGCTGTGTGCGGTGCTGGAGTGCTGCAAACACCCCTCAAGCCTCGGGGATTGCAGAGCCAGGGGCTTTGTGAAGGTGGCTGCCCACCGATGCATCCCTACAGCACCCCTCAGTCCCAAAACATGCGGTGAAGGAGCTGTGAAGCCTCCCAGTACGTGACAAAGGCTGTGCATTGCTCCAGGAGCTGTTATCTGGAGGGATGACTGCTCCCTTCTCCATCCCACCACCCAAATAAGTTTGCTTGATAACTATTTGCCAGTTCATGCATCAAAGCCTTTCCCCTGCAAACAAGCAAGAAACATGAGCAGCACTGTGCGGGGGGGACACTGAGGCAGCGTGAGGTGGCCACAGGACAAGCTAGCAGGGAAAGCCTCCGAGTCCTGGTCAGTGTTTTAACAGCAGGATCATGTACAGACTTCATTTACCATATGTATGTTTAAAAGGCAAGGAAAAGATTGTATGAAGCAGGGAAATGTGTGATTATTTCCCTCCCCCCACTCTCTTCCAGGTGCCTGGCTTAGCGTTGTAATACCCAAGAATGAAATCCATCTGAGTTGCTGTTGTCCTGCTGTTTAAAACTCCATTTTCTGTCAATATTGCTTCATTTTTATCAAGTTGCTTGCGTGTTTTATATTATTCTCTCTTTTTTTTTTTTTTTCTCCATTTTGCTGCAGTATTTCAGAACATTTTGTTTCTTGCACTTCTCGGTAAATAGCCTGAAAGTAAGAGTCAAAGGCATGTGAAAAGTATTCGCTTTCATTGTTGTGATGTTTCATATCTACTGCACTTGTCACTGTGGAATACCAGCGGGGGGGGGGAAGAAAAGAGAGGGAGAGAAAATTAAAACAAAAATGGGGTGGGGTGGGGGGAAACGCACCTGGTTTGTCCCCTTTGACTTTCAGAAGTCAAAAGAAGGCAGATCAGCTGCTTTTCCTGGTTGCTAGGATTGGTTTTTGAAGTCAGATATTGCACAGGGCAGGTTGCAGGGGCAGAGGGAGGACGTCCACATGGCCCCACCACAGCGAGGTCTGGAAGAAGGGTGATGCAAAGGGACCGGGCACAGGGCTCTGCCTGCAGACACAAACCTCACCCACAGATGAGGTTGGGTTTGTTCATCTCCAGCTTACCAGCTCACCCAAAGGCCTTCACCCCTCTACAATTCATTTCCTCATGAAAAGCACAGCAGATCTAAATGAGGCACCCAGGAAGAGCGTTGAAATGATCTGTCTGCATGTGATTTTGTCTCCTGCAGCCACACACTGAGGCAACCACCCCCCGGCAGCCATCCACTCCAAGGTGCGGCCGGAGCGCACCTTTTTCTGCTCCAGCAAACCAAAATTATGTCAGAAGCTTGATTTTAACATGCACGGTACAACTGCCTAGTCCTCTAAATCAAATTTGACTACCAATGTAGTCAAAACTGCAGAGATAATCAGTTAATAAAACTTCGCACTTACATGCTACTTTCATTCAAGGATTTAAAGCCCTTTGCAAAGGTCAGTATTACAATGATGAGAATTTTCCAGCTGAAATGTTTTCACTGGGAAGGAAATAAAAAGAAAACTATTCTCTTTTCCTAGAAGTTAAAAAATCAGCTGTTTTTAATGCAGGCAAGAAATAATATTCTTTGTGGAAAGGGAAAGAAAAAGAAATTGCCATGAAAATGTTAATGGAGTTCTGAAGCTTCGCAGAGAAGTCCTACATGTGTAGCAGCCTTAATATGCATTAGTACCCATAGTCTGCAAGCAAACAACATTTTGCAGATTAAACTAAAACACAACAGGAAAGCCCAAGAATTATTTAGAAATCTAATTCCCACTGAAATCAGGCATTGAGCATTTTAGCCTGTAATACAATGTGCATTTAAATCAGCACTGCTACCAGAAAAATACAACATCGCTGCTGCTCCCCAGCCCTGCCTGACACCTCGTGTGGCATGCACAGAAACGTCTTGGTGGCCACAACCACTGCCAAAACCCCTGCAAGGGTTGGAGCTGAAGAGACCTGTCCCAGGCAAGTTTAGAAATAGTGAAAATACAGCCCAGGGTGCCACCAGCCCTGTTAGCCCCAGGGGAAGATGCAGACACACAATAGCTGCAAGCCCCTATCCCCCATTCTGTATCTTTCTCAAAGCAGTTGGCAGGTACGCAGGCAGGGAGGGATGGGAAAAGCAGCATGCATATACAAAAAAATCAAATAGGCTTTACTTCTTAGATTTTATTTTAAATTATTTATAATAAAAGAAACAAAACCACCATCATTTCCAGGGTGACTGCCTCCCCCCACAAAGAGCAAAGCATGCACCCACGAGGCTGAGACCCCACAGCTTCAATCACTAAATCCCAGGTCTGTACTGCTCCCAGAGCAGTTTTAACCCGGTTTAGCTTGTTAACACAGGCATGCTTTGGAAAGTTATCCCCATTTAGCGCAGGTAGCCACAAAGCCAGGCTCTATCTGAGACAGACACTCACAGAAGCTCCAGACGCAGCATGAAGAGCTGTGCCAGCCCCCTTTGAAGTTCACCTTTCAGCACAGCAGTAAGTAATTAGAGTCCACAGCTGTAATTACTTTCTAACGCTCATTTTTCTAATTGCGCTCAGCTGCCCACATGCCCCTCTCGGACTTGGAGATGGAGGCATGGGGTGCCCCAGCCGTGCAAAGCGTGGTGGTAAGAAACGCTTTTATTTATTTTGCTTTTCTGTCCCTAAACTCTCGCTGGGTAAAAATTTAGCTATTTAAAAAAAAAAAAAAAAAAAAAAAAAAAAAAAAAAGGCCTGAAAGATGAAAAGCGGCAGTCATTGAAAGGACAAGGCAACAGTCCCGTGTGCCCCTCTTGGAAGATCCATCCCTCCCCCCCAAGCAGATATGCGAGGATGGGCAGAGGAGGTCCGGGGGGGGGAGAAATAAGGGATTTTTGGCCTCCCCCGTGGCATGATTTGAGGGGGGCAGCTCAGTGTAGTCCCCCCAGACACACCTGGAAGAGCCCGGGCTGCCCTATAGGGGGGTGTAGGGGCGCTGAGGGGCGGCCCCCCTAAAGTTAAAGGTTGGGGGGGGATACACATAGAGCTGCGTGCATCGCTGCTCCCTTACTGCGCTGCAGAAATACCTGCGCCAGCCTCCACATAATCCCCCCACCCCAACTTTGCAGCCACCACGATTTAATTGAATGAATTTAATTTTATTGGATGGAAAGGGGGGGGATTTAGCCTCCCCAACCCCTTCCATCCCCAAAGCCGGAGTCTGGGGGGGGGGGGGGGGGAGTGGGCGAGCCTGGGCTGCGCGCAAGTTACTCCCCCTCGCCCCATCCATCCCTCCCTCCCTCCCCGAGCCGGGCCACTCAAGGCAGCGCTGCCGGGGGAGGAGCTGGGGGGCGGCGGCAGCGATGGAGCCGGGCGAGCGGAGCCGGCGGGCGGCGGCGGCGGCCTGAGCCCCCCGCCGGCGGCGGCAGCGGCAGCAGCGGGGCCCCCCTACCCCCGGCGCCGAGCCCACCCTGAGGAATGAGCGCTTTCCAGGCAGACCTCCTCCTCCTCCTGCTCGCCTGCTTCCTCCTCAGCCACGGTAGGAGCCGGCGCCGCACTTTTTTTCCGAGCCCCCTCCTCGGTCCCCCGTGCGACCCCCGGGTGTGTTTGGTGCTCGGCGCACAGGGGAGGACGGAGAGGGGGGGTTGGGGGGTTGCGGAGTTTTTTTGTGTTTTTTCTTTTTTTAAAAAAAATTTTTTTGCACGCATCCCTGCCTTAAAAAAAAAATATATCTTTAGCATGCAAATGAGTTCTTTCTGCTCCAGCTCCGCTAATTAGATCGTGGTTGTGTGTAAACATGGCATTGCTCAGCAACAGCCCCCCCGTTGACGGTGCTGGGGTGGGGTGGGGGGGTGGGGGCGATGCTGGGTGCTTTGGGGGCAGCAGGGGCTGGCTGTAGCCCGGGATTGCCGCTGGCTGCAGGGCTGGGGAGCGCTTTGCTCTGGGGGGGGGGGGACGGACAGTTGCTGTGAAAGCAGCCAGCCGAGAAGGGGGAACCCCTGCGATTTTATTTTTTGGGGGCGTTGGGGGGATACATCCAGCTCCCACCTCCCTGGCAGCACAGGAGTGGGGAAGGAGCAAGGGAATCTGCAGGAATTTCCTCGGTAACTTTGCTGCTGGCTTGTCCTTAGCCCAAGAAGAAGGGTTTTGGGGGTGGTTTGGGAAGATGTATCCACCGTGCTGCTGCGTGCCTGGTCCCTGGGCTGTCCGTCACCTGTGGAGGACGCGGAGCTAGAGCCAGAGCCGAGCCTCTTTCTGTCTGCTGCTCATCCCTTCGCCGTGCTGGAGCCAAATGCCATCTGTGGCACGCTGCCGTGGTCCCCAAGCCAGGGCTGCTTTTGTCAGGGTATGGCTTGGGGTTGCTTTAAAAAAAAAAAAAGAAAGAAAAAACCCACGCAGCTAGTCCATCTGTTGATTAAATGAAGGATAAAACTTTTGGAGAGAGTGGAGCTTCTCAGTGGGCAGCTGGTTTTTTGCTCAGCCAGACACTGCTGCTGAACATCCCCCACCATACACTGCGTTCCCCCTGTTCTCTGGGCAGGGAAGCCGTGTCTAGAGGTGGTTGCACTTCTGCTTGTCCTTACTGCTTCTCTTCCTTGGCTTGGATGCGATGCTGAGCTCTTGCTCTGCCCTCCCTTCCCCTTTTCTCTTTCCCTCTCTCTGCTTGTACTAATATTCCTTCAGGGAGAAAGCTGTGTTTGCATTCGCCTTTGCTTCTGCACAAAAGAAACCCACTGTGTCTTCCATGTAGATTTCTGGCTGAACAAATTTGAACTCTCCCTGGTACAGCAGGGCAGCAGCAGGTCCGGGGATAGAAGCAATTTGGAAGCTTATCCTGGCCTTCTTGTTTCTCTCCCTGCTCCCCTGAATAACTCAACTCCCTGCAGGTCAAATGGCAGTTTGCTAGCAGAGCCGAAGAAGTTTGTCTCAGATCCAGCAGGGATTTGTTTCTGTTTTTCTCCCCCTCCTCTTCCCTTCTGCAGCCATTATTTTTAATAAGGGCTAATGCACTTTTTAATAGTGCTTGTGTTCGAAAGCTGCCTCGGCTCTGCTGTGCATAGCTGGAGCTCAGTTGATTTGTCTCCCCGTCTGCACCGTCAGGAGCATGCATCTGGTACCTTGCTTATTCATGCCGGCTTACGAGGCAGGGAGACGGTGCCTTGGCGAGCATTTCAGGCTGTTTGCTCCTGCAGTAAGAATCGAATGCATCTCTGTGGAGTTGCTGCTTGCAGTACGTGGGAAGGGGGCTGTCAGCAGCCTTGTGGTTTTTCCCTTTGGGGTGAAGCCATGTAAAGATCCCTAACAGGCTTTAATGCAAAAGATTCCTTAAACCACATGGTGGTCTGGGGAAAGAGTGGCCTGGATGTAGGAACGGAAGCTTATTTTCTAGCGTATGTTGTATTTGCCTCCCCTGGTATGTCCTGATGTGGCACTTGCTTCTGGGGGGCAACAAGGCTTGTAGCAGTGGGGGCTGCGGGAGGGGATGCAATGTGTGCATCCAGAGGGTGGCTGTGCCCTACTTTGGAGGGAGCTGGTGGGCCAAAACTCACTTGAAGGAATAATTAAAATGGCTTGACCCTGCCAATAAGGAGTTTCAGTGGCTCCTTTCTGTGAGCAAGGGGTAGGCAGGACTGCATTTACTTGCCTGGAAAAGCAAAGTGGCTTGCAGGGATTTGCCATAATAAGGCAGGCAGGACTTACAATCCTCTGAGCCAAGGGCAGCCTGCATGGGAGGATGATCTCTGCAGAAAACCTCTCTCAGGATCCATGGTCCAGATACTAGCTTAAAAAACCAACAACCTCCCTTACACCAAAGCCCCTTTGTGAAAAGGGCATTTTCCCTCACCAAATCTGTGCCCTTGGGTTCATACTTGACGGGCCCTGTGCCTCCTTGTGGCACACCAGCTTCCTGCTGTTTCAGCCCTGCAGGCTGAGACTTGGGCTGGTGCTGAGCTCGCAGGAAAGGTGCTGGGGGCTCCCTGCCTGGTGCTGTTGCAGCCGGGCTCTGAGCACAAGCATCAGTCAGGGAGGAGGAACTCCTGCAGCTGGCTTCTGTGCCTCTCTTGAGGTGACGCAGGAAGAACAAAGTGCCTCTCCTGGACTTTCATCCGTCCACATGGTCTGAAGCAGCCTGATTTCTTTCTCCAAAAGTTGTCGGCTTGGTGTTTTCCTACAAGGCTGTCTTTCCCCTGGTTCTACCTGCTCTTCTGTCTGGCCCCCAGGACCTGTGCCTGGAGCATGGCTCTGCTGCAAGGCGAGATGAAGTCGCGGCAGGACTTGCCTCCTGCTGAGACGAGACATGTAGTGCCCCTCTGTGAGAAGCAATCGCTGCTGCCATGAAACCAGCTGCCCTTACCTCTGGCTGGTGAATTGCTTGCCCTCCAGTGCTCCGGCCTCATCCGAACTGAGTGAGACTGGAAGCAACTGGGGAAGGTGGCCAGGCTGGGGGAAGGAGCAGCCCTGAAGACACACACACAGCCGCCACCTCCTCTTGGTGCCCTGCATTGTAATAACCTATATGAATTTGGCAGGATCTGAAATTTATCTTGGATGGGAAGACTCCTGCCTGTCTAGGAAACTCTTTCCAAAGACATGTTTGCTTTCCCTCAGGGTGATGAATACCAAGTTCTCTGGGTATTTCAGGGTATGATTTCCTCCATCGCAGATAGCTTGGTTCCTTCATAAAGTAAATTCCTGGCAATCAAACCAGGATCTTCTGTCAGAGGGACCCATTATTTGCAGCAGTAGCTCAGCTTCCTAGTGGCTTTAGTGGCTTGTCATCAGGCCCCAGGTGAGAAAGGTAGAATTAAGCTGATGAGTGAAACCAGACCAATCCCACCCACCACCATTACCTGCGGCCGGGGGAGCCTGAGGAAGGTTTCAGGGAACAGAAATGCCAGCCTGCGGGGAGGTAGGTGCATGCGTGAGGGCTGGCGACTGCTCCCCGCTGAGCCTGGAGAGTGCAAGGGGCACTCAGGGCTGTCCTGCCTTCAGCAACCGTGGGCCAAAGCAGAGCCTGCTAATGAGAAGCTAGGAAGTCTGTGGTGTGGCAATCCCTCCTTAAAGTTGGTTCCCCTGCCCTGCAGAGAGCAGGGTAGCTGTGCAAGGGAAATGCCTCAGCCCGTTTCCTAAACCCAGCAGGTGACTCTCCACTCTGGGAGGCTGGTAGGGAAGTATACGGGTGGTACTGAAGTGCCATCCAGGTGGTTCTGTCCTGGGGGAACAGTGCAGGATTGCCTCCTCCAATGTCTATCTTAACACAATTTAATTTGTGCATGCTTCCCCATTTTCCTTCTGTACCTCCTGCAGTGAGATTCACAGGCAGACCGCAGCCAACTTTGCTCAGGCTGGCTTTCTCGCAAGGTTTCAGAGATTTGAAAAGCCCACAAGGGAGGAGCCGTGCCTTTGTTCAGGTGCCCTTTGCCAGAGGGAGGAAAGCGAGGAGAAACACCTGCCCTGATGCTAACGCTGCATACCCGACCGCCTTCCCCTTCCAAGGTGGCGCGGAGGTCTCGGGCAGTTTGCACACCTTGCACAGCACATTTCGGGCAGGTGATGGCTGGTTCGGGGCTTTCCTGCCCTTTTACAGGGACACCAGTCGGAGCAGGAGCATGTGCTGAAAGGCCTGACAGGTTACCAGCACTGCGTGTCACCAGCTTCCAGGCTCTCTGTACTCGGGCTGCATATGTTAGAATAAAAAGGCTTAATGCTCTTCCTTCTTTTGTAGCCGTAAATAAAGGGGAGAGGCTGACGTGCTCCTTAGGTTGTGAGTTGGCTGAGGATCAAGGTCTTTGAATAAACTGTTTTCTTACAAGCAGACTGTGAGGGAGAGCGTGGCTCACTTCAAACCTCTGATTTAATGATCAGTTCTGTAAGTTTGTACCGTGCTCCTGGCATTCAGCTCCTCAGCATGCTGGGTGGAGGGACTGGATGAAATTGCGGCTGGAGAACTGGCTTTACATCACTTCCCAGCTCTTTCCAGTAGGATTTAACAGCTTTTCTCTCTCCTTTATTTTTATTAATTTATTTTAAGACCAGCGATTTTATAACAACAATTGATGAAGGCCCTAATTTAGCTTCTGTTCAGGAGCAACACCAGTCTTCCCATGACTTCATTGGGTGCTGCTTCTGGACGGAGAGACACGGAACAGCAGTGACTGTGTGCAAGCTTATTTTATAAATCAATAGGTAGTGAAACAAATTGGTTGTAAATCAATCTCCAGCTTTTTTTTTTTCTTTTTTTTTTCTTTTTCTGGGATTTGAGGCAGTTGTGGAAGCTGTAAGCTTTTAAGGTGGTCTACCCTGCCTTGGGGCTGGCAGCGGTCCCGGTTCCTGCAGGGGGGTGTGAGTCCATGGCCTGTGGTATTACCTTCAAACATGCCAGGAAAAGCAAAGGACTTCTTTTGGCTGCGAAGAACCTAAGCTTAAAGCCTGAACTGCTCTTCCCAGGCAAGGTTTGAACAGCGGGATTCTGACATACACCCAGAATTCAAGCATTTCTGTCCCTGCTTTACTGCACCCTAGGGCATGCCTCTGCTCCAGGCTATTGGGAGAGGAAAGAGGAGAAAATCCACTTCTGATCTGTGGGTTGTGGTGGGACAGAGCAAGCACTGGGTTCTGGTCTTAGAAACGGTGGCCTGCCTGCTATCCTGGCTGGATATGCCTTTGAGTGTGGTCAGACTGGGTCCCACCAGCAATGCAACAAACAACCAGCTTATTTTTGCCTCTCCCTGGCAGCAGTAGCAGCCTCCAAAGTGGACCAGGAGGAGCTGCAGGTCACTGGGCTTTTACACGGCTCTTCGTTTTACTGTGCTGTATTAAGCAGCTGAATACTGAAATAATCTTTGAGCTGTACCTCTGGCAGCGGGCTCTCAGCTCCTGCCTCTTTTTGTCACATGCTATGCAAGTAGGAGGTGGAACACTTGCATTGTTAAATTCAGATGCTAACTTCAGGATGAGATCTTGTCTCAGTGTGTTCATTCAACGCCCCCACTTGCAATGGAAGCTACAGCAAGCTTTTGGTCTGTACCATTTGGGGCTCTCGCGGTGGAGCAGGATATAATTGTTTTTGAGGGCTCTGCCATAACTGCTGTTCGTTAACCATTGGTGCAAGCACATCAGACTTTCAGCTAGGATAATAGATGCTGTCTTTTGTTTCCAATTACATTGTGCTTGGTGGAATTGCTGCACAGGCTGGGTATGTGTGTGGTCAGCTCATGGATAACTCACCTTTGGGTACTCATGAGTTCATGTTCTTGGGCCTGTTGTTGTCATTTTCAGTATGGCAAGTGGCACTGCCATGTGGTGTGTGTCTTCCCTGGGTGTGCCAGGGTCTGGCTGGATGCTACAGCACCAAAGGATTGAAAATGTCAGGTGCTCTTTGGGTGAACAACGCTGTCTTTGTGAGAAGGGAAATACACAAAAAGTTCAGTTTTTTGGTTTATTTTTGAAGTGTGCCGCTGAGCAGGACACATGTGGCGAGCTACAGGAACCTTGCTAATTATAGATTAAATGTGCACTGAGGGTGGAAGGGATAAAGTTTCTTAAACTTACTGTTGGATGAAGGATCAAAGCTCTGTGCTATAGGTCCAGTATTACTTTGTTTTCCCCCAGGCAGGGACTGAGTGGGAGAAGCCGTTGGGTTTGTAGTCCCACCTTACATTTTGGGTAGGTATTCATGTGTTGATATTGCCTAACTCGTTAAAAGATGAGAAAGAAGGGGCTTCTGCTTCTCAGACTTTACCCTGCCCCCCCCTCCACTAGCATAAATGAGTATTCAAGCTGTATGCTGCCAGTCAGTAAATGTCAATATTGGATAAGTGTTTCCTTTATATCACTGCAATTTAGCATAAGCTGCTTGGAAACAAATGTCTTCCATAAGCATGAGGTGTTTCAGTAAGTACACAGTCAACATTACTATGAGGATTAAATAAATGTCAGCCCCACTTGTGTGCTCTGCAACAAGTTAAGACAGCCGAACTTGCATAATGGCCGGTGTGGCAGTGACAACAGGAGGGAATTCACATGTCTCTGCTGCGAGCCTGGGCTGGAAGGATCCGTGTTGTGTGATGGTACCTGGATGCCCAGGGGGTAGAGATGGGCATCTTTGGTGCTGGCTGGCAGTCTGCACCAGAAAACTTGGTTTGGGCACTGTAGGCTCGGGCAGGTGGAGATGCTGGCGCAGCACGTGTACACCGGTGCATGTGTGTCCAGGCACCAGCGTGCAGATGGATCTGCCTCTGTCATTTTCAGTGCAAACTGGGAGCCGCTTGGCTGCCATTTGCTGTCCCTGGGAAGTGGGGCTGAGAGCTGAGGCTTGGCTGCTGTCTGCTCTGCAGTGGGGAACATGTCTGTAAGCTCCACGCTTGCCTATGGCTGAAGGTTTCCCAAAGCTGCTGTGGTGCAGGCCATCGTTAGTCCCTGCTGGCAAGGCTTAGGCATGTGAAGATAGATGAGGGGAGATGGTAACCTCTGGCTGCTCTACCTTCAGCTGCAATAGTTTCTCTCTGCCAAGCAGGCAAGGGGACCTAGCTGCTTTAAAGGGAACTAAATCCAGCCAGCACATTAAGGTGCTGCTTCATTGTCAGCAGAAGCTCAAATCCTTTTCTCAAGCTGCTTGTGCAAGAAGCCCTGCTCTTTACCAGCCCTCCCTTTGCATCCCCACTAGTCACACAGAGATGTCACTTGGTGCTGACTTGGTAGGTCTGTGGCAAGCTTTGTGCCTTCTGCCAGCAGGGAGAGAAAATGTGGGAGCACAGTGGGGGGCTGAGCTGGACAAATCTCCATCCCCAGCAGTGCAGAACTGCTGCTTTCTCCCCAGCTGGCAAGTAGCTGACTACAGTCACTTGTTCCCAGCTGCATGAGAATAACTGTAGACAAAATCGTTAGCAGTCAGATGAGCCTTATCAGCTCCTCTAGTGCCTCTCTCTGCCTCCGGTCCGTGTGGGCTTGCTACCCTGTGGAGTGTGTATTTTAATGACTGGCCGTTGTTGTTCCAGGTGACTTGAGCAGAGATCGCAGTCACGTCCTAGGAGCCCCTGTGAGCAGTCGGAGGCTTTGCTTCTGGTCCATGGAGCCGCATATAACTGCGGCTTTCGCCTCGTTAGGCTGCGCATTTATAGTGCTGAAGAAGCAGCTCGAGGACCTGTGTGGTGTCTTAAATTCAGACCACGGGCAGGGAGCACTGGGGGTCCGTAGGGGTAGGAGTGCCCAAGTATCTAGAATACCAAAGCAGGTCACCTGGCAGAGCTGATGCAGTTTGTATCCTCACTTTTTCGGTTCAGCCTGGCGGTGGCAGCAGCAGCGCTTGCATGGAGCCATGCAGCCAGCTCCAACCTGCCAGCACCGGGCTCCTTTGGAGAGGCACAAGGAGACCTGGTGGGTCCAACAAGCCTGTGTCTGGCACCCCAGTCCCTTCCCCATCCTGGGCTGCAGGGATGCTGCTGAGGGTGTGGTGGGAGAAGAGCACTGGTCACCCTCTAGCATGGTTGGACACGTCTCCTATCAACCCATAAGGAATAGGGTAGATTGTGGGGTGACACTGCCAGGGAGCAGCATGTAGCAGTGGTGCAGATGCCATCACGTTGCTCAAAAAGCAGCAGGGGTGAGGGTATAGGAAGGATATGAGGGGCCGTGCCAGACCCACTGGTGATAATTGTGCCCAAGCCTGGTGGCACAGCAGGCAGAGGTGACAAACAGCCTGTGCACAGGGGGTGAGGGGGCATGGGGTGACCTCCTGCAGCGAGCAGATGCCATCACTGGTCAGCGGTGCCTTGCTGGGTGGCTTTTTACTCTTTTGCTCTTTCCCATGAGCTAATCTCAGGGTGAGGTTTAACGCTCCTCTCTTCTTCTGGCTGTGTCTTTAATAAGCTGGGAGTGACAGGGCTGCCCCCCCCCGCCCCTTCCCAAGTGCTGAAGAAACAGCACCAACAGATGCTAAAATTAGGCACAGCTGTTTGCAGTGTTTTGTCCTCCTGATCACAGTCTGACACTGTCTATGCTTATTCCTTGTCTTGTCCAGAGACTGGAAAGGTTTAAGATATCAAAGCTTTGAGTGGCTGTAAATTAACTCTTTGTGCCTAAGCTGAAGCCTGCCTTACTGGCAGAGGGTAGATTTCTTGTGATTTCCTTTATTTGTACTTATAATAATGGAAATTGCCTGGTAACCTCAAGATAGGCATATTCTGTCAGTACTTGAGAGGCAGTACTGACAAGGTTTTCCCTTGCTCACAAGCTTCCCCAAGGGAAGTATCTTCAGCCCTGCTGTCCCTCAGCCTTGACTTGCACAAACTCAGTTCCTGAGTTCAGCTGAGATAACTGCAGCAGCCCATCTCAGGCTGCAGGTGCCCAAAGTTGTCCTGAGTGAGCACCGCATCAAGGACACCGTACTCAGCTCCTGCCTTGGAGAGGTGGAGGATTCACCACGTGCTTTTGCTTGGGTAGTACACAGAGGTTGAGTTTGTAAGTTGGTCAGTGAGGTGGGTGCCTAACCCACATGGTTTCTTGGGTGGGCTTCTCCAGAAGGTGAACGTCAGTCTTTTTCTTTGTTTTTGAAAGCGATGATGGCTATCTGTGTTGCCTGCTGCCCCTTGGAAAATGTTCCTTCCCCTTCACTTGGGTTGCAGTGTAGGGGCTTAGTGTCAATGGTGCTGAGATGTATGCTTCAGAAAGGGCAGGAGGGGGAAACTTCATGGGAGAGCAGAAATGCCTTTTTCTGTCAAGCCCAGCGCAGTGTAAATGTCACCTGCTGACAGATCTGTGATGATAGCAGCAGCAGCAGCACTACTGGGCTGAATGCGAGTTGGGGTCTTGCTTGGTGTTGTAAGTTTGAGGGATTTTTTTTTTTTTTTTTCTATCTTGTGTGTGTCTATCTCCTGCAGCAGGAATGGTTTCTGAAGATTCTTTTTGCTCCGGTCATACTTAAAATGATAATATTGGTTTAAGATTGACACTTTTGATAAGCTAGGGAACACGGTGTCCTTTGAAGTCTTCAAAGCCCCCTTCCATCAAATGGGCTGGGTAGAGAAGCAAATGGCAGGGCACTTGCATTGCCACGCTTTGGATGCAAGCCTCCTCCTGAGGTTGTGTTTCCTTTTGAACAGCAGACACCTCTCACCTTCCCCTTCTTCTCTGGGAGTTGCTGACTGCATCAAGGTGGTGTTTGCTATGCTCGCTCAGCATCTCCACACAGCTTCTTGTGTAGTATCTGTGATCTCCCAAATCTGCCTTTTTTCCCCTGTTTTCTGTGGTGGAAACAAACCAGAAGGGGGACATGATGACCAGGTGAAGCAGGCTTTTTTTTTTTTTTTTTTTTTTTTTTTTTTTTTTTTTTTTTTCTGGAAGCAAGTAGAGGAGTAGGGGAAGAGCGTAAAACACATCTGTTTGCTCAAGAAAGAAAGAAGTGCCCTGTGCATGTGCCACATGCCTGAATGCTCTCTGATGAGGTCTATACAGTGGTGCTTGTAGGGAACTCTTCATCCACCATCCTGATTACTCTGTAGCAGGTAGGTTTCCCTCTACAGTTTGGCTTTCTCCCAAGCATGCACAGAAATCCATGTAGTGCTTGTAACCTGTGCAAGCTGCTGCTGACTTGAGTGGATCAGAGTTGCTGTCCCAGTGGAAGCATCTCATTTGAAATCAGGAAGAAAAGCTGAAGTTTTTCTTCTTTTCAGCTGAAACTTGCTGTCGAACAGGAAACATCCAAGAATGGTGGATTGGAAACTTTAAGGTGGACTTGTCAAAATATTGCGCTTTGATATTTGCAGTCTTAACACTGAGCTTGGCAAGGTGCTTTTCAGTGCACTGACTGTTGTGAGTGCCATTTGTCTGATGGGTGAACGGAACTGGGAAGCTGTTGTAGAAGCTGTTTGACTGACGATTGCTGGCCACCCTTCTCTGGGGTTTGGAAATGGGATGGATGCAAATCTCTTCTTGCCTTTGGATCTGCCCAATGAAACCACTGTGACAGCTCTCACGGCGTGTTGATTTGTCACAGGATGCATAATGCTGGGACAGTGTTAACCGGATCTGTAAAGCATCTTGTGTAGGTTCAGTGCAGTGAGGTGTTGGCTTGACACAGTTGATTTCCCTTGGTCTGTTCGTGTGCTTTTCTACCTGTGCTCTGTGCCTGCATGGGCCCTACTTGGTCCTCACCGAAAGCCCCTTAAAATCTGCTTGTAATTGTTAGAAAATATGGAAATATTAAAAAGGTGCCAATGATATTTGTCTGGCCCTGGTGCATTGAGCAGGTAAAGGGAAGACCTTAAGAGGCAATTGAAGACATTGATGGGCAGTAATGGGTGTAATAGTAATTTTTGTCCTGTGTTTTTAATAGTGATTGACGACAAACGCAGCTGGAGCCCCCGTGTGGAGACCAAGAGATGCAGTTAAATTACAGAGGCTTAACTTAATGAGGCCATGTAATAAAAATGAGGCATAATGAGCAAAGTCTAATAGTACTATTATGCTTGGGAGTGCTCTGGCTGAGAGCTGAGAAGGCAGCAGGGATGCTCTTTTGGGCAGGAAAGGCTTTGGCTGGATGAAGATGAGGCTGGGAACGTTCAGGAGACTTGGAAAAAAAATGTTGGCTAGCCACATCCCCACCTGCTTACCAATGGAAGTGGGGATGAATGAGCAGGTAGATGCCAGTCTGGGCTATGTGGGGTTTGACCCCTTTTTGTGTGGCTTTGGGCAAGTCTCTACTGCTCTGGGTTTTAGTCGCTTTATGCAACCCTGCGGACGTCCACGTGGGCATCGTGGCTACACAGATCAAATCACGAGGGGTTCAGGTTTTGTGGCAGGAAGGGAAAGCAACGAGGCAGGGTACTGGAGCTGGCAGGTGGGCTCCAAGGCTCAGCAGGGCTGCGGTGGGCTGGTACACCAGCACCTTGGTGCAGGGGCTCGGTGCTGCAGCTTGCATTGGCTGGATAGGGCCCTTCAGGGGGCGGAGGTGGGAGGTGGATTAGCGTCTGCAGAACAGTTACGTCCCCGCTGCTGTTAAATGTAGTTAAACTTGAGCGACTTCTAATCTAATAATGAAAGGAAGAGAAATAAGTGTTCTCAGTGATGCATGCCCCTCACAGTAAGTACTAATTGAAAACAGATATTTACTTTAAAATGAAAATGTAATACGATAAATGGTGGGTTGAGAATTTCGCGCATGTAGGAGGGAGAAGCGAGTGCAAGCAGACTCCCATCTGCTCTGCCCAAGCTGTGGGGCCAATGAGGAGCACAATTCCCACACCATGGGGTCAGTGGGTCAGGAAGCCCAGAGAAGGAACCCGAGGCTTGTGTTAGAGCAGAGCTCAGAGCCTTAACCTGCTAAAATTGGGGTGCATCTGGGTTCTCCTGTCTGACCTCGGACTGCAGAGGACCTTCCAAGCTGCACTGCTGTTCCTTCTCCTACGCTTTGCAGATTTTTTCTATACGAAGCTCCTGGGGAAGGAGATCTTAAGCCTTTTAAGACTGGGGACACATCATCTTGTCACTAGCATCGTGGGGATGGGCAGTGGTGATGACCTTCCCAATGGTCTGTGCTGCTTCAGACCCACCTCCCTCCCCTGGCTCGTAGCCCGCCCTTGGTAGGAGAGGTGGCTGGTGCTGGGGAGGTGCTGCTGCCTTTTTGGGTGCTGCTGGAGCAGGGTGAGGTGGATCTCCAGGCCCCTCAGGCCAGCACGAATGGGCCTTGGTCCCCTGGGTGGACACATGGCTGGGAGTGCCCTGCTGGAGCATCCCTTGCTTCTTGGGCTCGTTTTGTTCATTTACCTCCTGTCCCCTGCAGCAAGTCTCTAGTAAGGCATTGCTCCACCAGCTGAAGCCAGAGAAGCACTGCTTTTTAAAGCCGTCCATAGGCAAAGTTCAGCGCTGCATGACCAGTGGCCATTAAAGGATGGGCCCTGACAAAAGCCCTCCCCAGCACTGTAATCTTCGGAGAGAAGCAGTCTGGACCTAATCCCTTCATGCAGAGCTTCCGCTCATTTCTTCATATGGGTGCATTTGTATAATTTGCATTCTGCACTCTGATCATATGCATAGAATTCAAATTGAAATGGGGGCTTGAATAGATTTGCATGCTAATGAGGCGCTGGCTTTATTTATTTATTTGGAGCCCTCTCAGGCAGGCAGCAGTGTGCTGGGAAGCAACTTGTGCAGCTCCATCAATGACAGCAGCATGAAGACCCTCACTTTTCCCAAAGCCCATTTTTTTCTGTGCTGGTCCCTGCTCCAGCAGCGCTTGGCTCAGCCCTTGTGAACCCTTGTGCTGTCCATCGAGACCAAAGGCTGTAAGGTGTCACCTTAACTAGCCAGAGGTGCCTCTAAGAGCATGCTGGTGCCAGCTGGGAGCAGGCACCGATGTGCCACGTGGTGAAGCTGTGTCGGAGCTGTTTGTAGGCAGCAGCAGCCGCTTGATGCTGGCTGTGGCTCCGTGGGCAGAATGATCAGAGCTTGCCCCACTCCTCTCCTTGATCCTGCAGTAGTGCTCAGGGTTGGGGGGGTTACTGCTGGCCTCAGCTACCTGCTGCCCTCGGGGTGCTGCCCGTGGGCTTTGCTGGCGATGTGCATCAGTCTTGCTCTCCTGCCATGCGGTGCTGCTCTTCTTCACCCATGCTCTTCTCCCTCAATGGGAACATTTTGGCCTCTTTCAAAGGCAGCAGTAGAGGATAAAGTTTAGAAATCTTGAGAAACCTCCAGGTAGAGAAAGGGAAGCAGAGGGCAAGGGGAAAATGGGTTCCCCAAACTACGTGCCATTACTGGGGAGGAAAAGCCCACACTGAAGCCCAGCTGTTTTATTGAATCATAGCCCCACATTCCTCTGCGTTCCCCCTCCATGCCCCGCTCTGCAGCAGATGCACCCACTGTAGAACTGAGTGCTCAGCCTTCCTGTGCCAGCTCTCCCTCCCCAGCTGACTTCTGCTGCAGCTGAGTTTACTGCTGGCGTGCTGAAAAACGGCCAAGCGAGGGCATCAGAAGTGGCAGGAGGAATTGGGTCACATTGCGCTGCCCCAGGAGAGCGAGCTTCTCTCCAAGCAGTCTGGCATCCAGTTATTATTGTACGGGGGATGTTAGAGGTTGATAAGGGAGCTGTTCTTACTGCCAGTGGGGCTTATTTGGGGCTTATTGTATGTTCCAGTTTATATTTTAATATAGTCAAAGGTGACTTACAACTTTAATATTAATTTTAAAACCGATTGCTCGAGTTTATCTACGTGAAACCAGATTAATCTCAGCCTTCCTTGTTCCTGCTGGTAGCTTTTTTCCCCTGGCTCGAGACACATGTGGTTTGTGTTGCACCAACAAAAGACGAGGAGGAAGATGTTTGCGTGGTGATAAATAATTGTCACAGGGTCTGCTTTTCTTCCAGAGAAATCTCTGCTCTGAGAGCTTAACAATGGCATCAGTGGGAGCTCTTGCTTTTGTATGAGGTTTTCTGTCTCGGCTTGCGGAGCGGGGCTGTGCCAAACAATGTCCAGCTTTGTGCTTCCCCTAGAAACCTCATTTTGTTGTTGTTTCTCCCTGCTTTTGCAGGCTCTCCATATTACGGTTCCTTCTGAGCCGTACTGTGCCACCTGCATCACAATTTCTCATGCGTTCTCTGTGTGTCTGGGAAGGTGTTTTGTGCCTGAGATGACAATGTTTGGTGGGTGGAGGTGGCCTTGTGGCAGGGCTAGGAGGATCTGGGTGCTCAGCTGGAGGACCCAGCAGCTGCCAGAGCCACAACAGCTTGGGGATGCTTTTTTTCCTGGGTGCCTGACCCAGGGTGCTTCGAGCCACCTTCAAATCCACCAACACTTAAATGTGATGCATGTTAAGGTGGCTGAGGTTGGGCATCCAAGGTATTAGCTGCTTTTGGCAAAATTCAGCATTAATTCCAGGCTGCTGCTATTCCTCTGTAAGTGGAGGCTGGTGCTCTCTAACATTTTAATAGACATAAACCTAAATCTTGAGGTTTAATGAATCCCCTTAGCCTAGCTCCGGGACAAGTGCTGGTTCCTTGTGTTGCTGCGGATGCTCGGGGTCTAACAGCAGACTTTGCTGGTGCTGTCAGCCCGTGGAGTGTCAGAGGGTGTTTGGCCTTTGTAATTGGAAGAAAAGGATCAGAGCCAAGTCTCTAGAGTCCTGTGGTCATGAATCCTCGTGTCTTAAGCATCGGTCAGCCTGTATTACCTGTGCCACTTGTTAAATTTACCAGAAATAATGGGTTTGCAATGGGCTGTGCTGGGTGTATTCTCCATACCCCAGTGAATGATTGCTGGAATTGAATGCACAGTAACCAACCCTTAACTTTCTTTTTATTTTGTGTGTGGGATAGTGTTCTGCTCCTATGGCACCACTCCAAAATGCTGTCCATAGCCCTTCTCATCCCAGCATTATGAAAAAATGCTTTTCAGAACTTATTATATGCAGGATGATATATGCAGGATACAGCGTGCTGTATGGAGGTATGCAAGATTGATGGGCTGAGGGCTGACAGCTGAATAAGCTCTGTGCATCTGACAGTGGCAGATAAGGTAAACTGAGGCACAGAATTCTTCAGCAGAGATCGTGCTAGTTTGTATCACAGAAAAAGGGGGAAGGAGGGAAGTGAACAGGGGGCTTCCTTCACAGAACTGCCCCATCTCCATCTTTCCCCATGTTGTATTTCAGCCTGGAATGGGAAATCATTAGGTATTGTGTGCTCACAAGCCAAACAGAAATGATCTCAAGACAGATGAGACCGAAGAGTCATTAGAGGCAAGACTTGACATTGTGCAAGTGAACACCAAGCAGCAGCCACATAAATCCCATTTGTTTTACATTTCAGAGCTTAATGAGACAGAAATCACATGGCAATTGTCATATGTGAAGGCAGAGATTGCTAGTTTGCATTTAACTAAAGCAACTGCCGTATGCAGCATCAGTGCCTGAAATTAAGCCGTGATACCTGCTCGCTGCGTTGCTCCTGCAGTGGGGGATGATCCTTGAGCAGCTCAGCACCCATCCTGTGTGTGTGAACCCTTGGCAGCTATCGCCAGGTTGTCTTGGAGGTCACCAGCCTTGTGTTGTGTATTCTCTAAGTAGTGGAGTGTCACAGTCTTGCCGTGCAAAGAATTGACTCATGCAGTAGTCAAGTCTGGGAACCCAATTTTTGCTTGACTTCCACAGGTTGAGGATGCTCAAAACTCTTGGGATGACCTTCGGTGTGACATGTAGGATGTTGTACAGAGCATCTGAATGCGGTTGGTCCAGAGGTCAGCTGAAGCAGTGACCTTTGAGCTATCCTGCACCAGTGCACGTTTCAGATGTTTTCCAAACCTCTGCAAGCCACCGGCTCCTCTGAATATTGCTCTCGGTGGTTTGCATGCCGAGTGAAGTGAGATTACAATGGTACCTTATGAGACTGTGGCAATACTTATCAGCCGCAGCTTCGTCCCTTGGTCAGGAGGTAATATCAAACCTGCTTTTTATAAAGCTGATGTTATTTTTAGCAGGAGCGGTGTTTCTGCCTTAGACACCTGCTTGTGGTCGCCTTGGTTTGAAAAATGCTGTGTTAAATTACCTAGGCAGCACCTTTAGCACAGGCGTGTGCTTTGCCCACCAAGGGGTGGAAACACTTCTGGGAATCATCTCTAACCTGTATAAGCCATCAGGCTTTCTTCTACTTTTTTTTTTTTTTTTTTTTTTTTTTTCCCAGTGTAAACCTATATCTATTTAAAATTAGTTGAACAATAGAAAGGCATTAATGTCAAAATGCATTATCTTGGGTAGCTTGCTTCATCTCAGCTAATTTGTGCCTTAGCTTTCCAGATAATGTTCATAAATTACTAAAGCAGTATTTTAATATTAACATAAGCTATAGTCTTTTTGACAACTGTTACAGAATGGGCTGTGTATGGAGCTCTGAAATTGATTTTTTTTTTTTCAGTCTGAACTGAAAAAGTGAAGAAATGCTATATTAGATTAGCTGAAAACAAGACTGAAAATATTTGTTTCAGGTCAAATAAAACATTTCATCTGATATGATATGTTCTTTGTTCAGACTTTAAAAAACCTTTTTAAAGTAAATTTACTTGGGAAATGTCTTGGGGGGGAAAAAAGTCCAAGAGTTTCATGTAGAGGGGAAAATGTCTAAATAAAACACTTTCACTTTTGACTCCCCCACCACCCCTTTTCAGTCGGCACGACTGAATGGATTTGATGGGAGTTTGTGAATAGCATTAGTTGACCCACATCTGTATGCTGGGAGTAGTATGCCGAAGATGCAGGGGGAAGAGCTAATGAGTCATTTTTCTAATGGGTATCTCGGTAGGTGAGAGAAGGACTGAAATTATATATTTGAAGGAATAATGGGGCCCTAGTTAGATGACTAAATCTTATTATTAATCATCCTGGGGGCGATGAAGAGTGGAAATTCTGAGTTGGATCATCCTGATTTGCTAAGTTGTGGGTGAATGGTATTTTGCAGCTAGCCTAGAGCTTTGAGGGGGAAGGGAAAGGGGGAAAAAAGAACACTCCAAACTGACAACCCCTGCTGCATGCATTGCAACAAATCCAGCTGGGTCAGCCCTGGCATTGAACCCAACTCTAACATGGTCTGTTCTCATCAGGAGAGGCCTCCTTGATGGTGCGACTCAGTGACATGCCGGGTCACTGCTGTTGATCATCTTTCATCAGCGCTTCCTTCCTGATGTTATTAAATGTCTCCTGCTGCAAGAGGCACTCTGGCGCTTCCCATTGCGTTTGGCTCCCTGATTTGGGAGCAATTTCTGGCGAATCCTTACTAGGATATCTGAGACTTTCCCAATGTTGTTGGGAAAAGTCCCCCAGGCCCTCTGTCACTGCTGTAATGCACATAGGGAAAATCCTCCCATGATCTGCTGCCTGCTGCTGTGGTGCCTGATAGGTGAAGTGAGCGAAGGCTTGTAAAAATAATTCAAGTTGTACTGCTGTAGTGGTTCAGGTCTTCTCCCAACAGGTGATGTTTCTCTGGACACGTACATTTGGATGCATCACTTCCAAGTTTGTGTTTGGGGTGCTGGGAAGGGTGCTCTGTTTTAGAGGAGTAATTGAGCGGTAACGTTGCCCTGGACATAGCAACTAATGATTTTTTCTGTATGATAATGCATCTTCATTACTCCAGGGAAATCATTTGCTCCTCTGAAGACAGGCCTCTCATTCCTTTCATTGTGTGGGTTAAGGGGGAAGAGACTAATGGCTTAATTAAAAGGTTGGAGAGAAAAATCCGTCTTAACCCCTCGTTTTTGCATTTAAAGAGTACTGCTGGTAGGAAGATAACATATGAAGGCATGCTGTAGCCCAGCCTCGTCTAGAGGAGCTATTCAATGCTGTTGCATCAAATGAGACACCCATGTCAGGTATTCGATCCATCACCCTTGTCTCCTGTAAGCCATCTGCCCACTGAAGTAGGCTGGGGTAGGCAAGCACTATGCTTCTTCATGGAAAGCGCTGAGATTTATTCTGTGTGAAAGGGGAACGTTATTTAAATCTGCACATTTTGCAGGATGTGAAAGCAGCTCCACATAATATACAGCCTTCCTCTCCGCTGGGACTGCTCTATTAACATCTTTCATTTGTGTAGTTGGATGCTTTGCAGTTCCTTTTAGTGGTGATAATCCAGCAAAGACCTCTGTGTTGTTCACACTGTAATATTTATGGAGCCAGCCTTCCTTTTAATTTCCATGCAGAGTTTGACCATATGCAGAGATATAATGCAAACAGCAGCTTTAGTCACACAATAGTTCAGGCTTTTCCCTCGCTGCGCTTGTAGGGCTGTTCAGGGACTTACTTGGAGCTGTTTGGGTTCCCTTTTGGAAAGGGGGAAGAAAGGTTTTGAGTGTCTGTTGACGGTGATTGTGCTCTTCCAGGCTGTCTCCAAAGGCAGATATTAGTGGAAAGCCTTTTGTTGGGAACAGGTGAATGACTTTATGCAGAGTCAACAGGACCAATGGTTCAGCCGCTGGGATTTGTAGGATGGAGGAAACCCACTTGTATGTAATCCTTCAATCCAGGCCTCTGAACAAAGGAGTGTCTTCTGAACAAAGGAGTGTCTTCTGAACAAAGGAGTGTCTTCTTAAAGCCATCCTGCAAATAAGCAGTGCTCTGTCTGCTTTACAAACTGAACTTTTGGGTTGGTGCAGAGGGCAAGGCAGCTGGCACTTACACGTGTTTGTGTGCTGGGACCTGGGTGTCAGCAGCACCTGCCTGGGAGAGGCAGCAATGGTTCCCCGGGGCTGGTGTTGCAGCTCCCTCTGTGCTGTGCCTGGCGGTGGTAAACACCCTGAGCACATCTAAGCCCGTGCTCTCAAGGTGCTTTGGCTCATTGAGGTGCACAGCTTGGCACAGAGGGCTCAGAGCACCTGACGTGTGCACGTCTCTATCTGAAGCGCTGAGTCCCCAGCTTCTCTCTCTTAATTTTTGCACAATTAAATAATAAAGCCAGTAAACACGTAGTTTGTATGTGCAGTGCTGTCTGCCCAATTACCTTCTTTCAGGGCTCTCATATTGTGCCAGTTGCTTCCCTGGGTGCTGGCAGTGTTGAGCCTGGATGCCAGTGGTAGCTGTGAGGAAACCCCCTGCTCTCCAAACCTCTCCTCCCACCTCCTTCTGCAGCTCCTCGGTACCTTGGGGTTACCTCAGCATGAGATATCCCAAGGCAGTATTGGACTGCCTGAGTCTCTTCAAAGTATTGTGGGGCCAGAAAGAGCTGTTTGTTCTTCTAAAACTGTTTTACGGGTATTGACAAGGGAATAAAGGGAGAATTTAGATGATGGCTCCCCAGAAGCCTGTAAACACAGGTCAGACCTGCTGTACTGCTGAGTGCAGAAGCTGTTCCTTGCTCCCTGAAGCTACAGGATGGCACTTCTGCAGTTTGGTGGTTTGGATCTGAGAGGTTGTTGACTGAAGCAGTGTTGTTTTGATGGTTTTTTCTTGCCCAGTCGAAGCAAGCCATTCACCCTGCACAATAAAAATACATATATATATTTAAGTCGGTCCCAGCAGGGTTCGGTGCTTTTTATGGATCTGCAGCACCTTAGAAATCTTTGCTGCCTCCCTGAAGCAGCGAAGTGCCATTGAAGGTGAGATTTTGCTGCCTCCAAAATATTGGATTTAATGTATTAGCCTCTTAGCTTTTAAAGTGCGGTATTGAATCTCTCCACAGTCCCTATCCCAATATTGGAGATGCCTTTTTGGTAATTAAACTCCCTTTTGTGTTTCTAAACAACTGATGATTTTGCTGACAAATGAAGGGAAATTGTTGTAACCAACTCTCCCAGCCTCAGCTAAGCAAAGCTGAGGGTTTTTTCTTGCCTTTCAGGGCCTTGAATTTTCAGTAGAGTCCATTTCCAAGAGGAATGGGGCAGCACAATTTTGCTGTGTGGTTTGAAAAGACATTTTAAGTACTTGAACTTCTGCCATCACCAAGTTACACACCTGAATCTGGCCTTGACTGTGCAGGTTGAATTTCTTGCTATGTTTTTCAAGGTAGTCTATATTAGCAGCTTGTCCTGTGCCAGACAGATCAGTGTTAACAGCTAATAGGGTTTCTCTCTTCGTTCACTCAGCAGTGATGTGCTGTCCCAGACCTTGGCATCTGACATGGTTAGTGTGAATTTCGACATGATAGCGGAGTCCCTGGCTTGCTCCTGGGCTACAATAATCAGCATGCACAGAGAACTGGGTTTTGGCCCTAGAACAAAATTTGGACTACATTTTGTTTCGGTCTGTTAAAAGTTATTACCCATTGGGATTGTTATTGACGAGGCTCTCTCGCCAGTCAGTATTTCTTCCTTGGATCAATAAATCTTGGTATTGATCTCAAAATAAGTCCGTATCTTAGAAGTACGGTGATTCTGGCTCCAGCATGCAGTTCAGGGCTCTGCTGTTGTTTGAGATACAAATCTCAGTTCCCTGCAGGTTATATCTGTGGGTTGCCACTTCCATAGTCAGCTGTAGGATTTTGTCTGTATCTCAAACTCAACCTCTCCCTCCAGTGAGAGAATTGGAAGGCACTTTAGTGAAAAGGAACCTTCTTCTTGTATGGCTGCATTTTGTTGTCTCACATCAAGGACTTGCACTGCCCTGCAGTGCTTGTGTCCTGTGGTGCAACCCCACCTGGCCATCGCTGCTCAGTGCCCACCAGAGGTAACCCCTGCAGTGTGGCATTGCCCATCTCCTTCCTCTTCCATCCTGCCTGTGCTAGGTCCTGACCCTCCTGGCTGTCTTTGGAGCAAAGAAGGAAAACTGCTCCTTCTGTCTCCTGTAAGATTTTCTTGCCACGCTACAAAGGCACAGGGCTCCCAATGTGGGAGTCTTCTGGAGACATTAGACATCTTACTGTAACACTACCCTGCCCACGGCCTTCCTTAGCTACTGCTTTTCTTCTCTTACGTCTGTGGAGCTGCAGCATGTGGAGTTGTTCTCAGCTGCCTCTGCTTCCTCAGAGTTGTTGGGGCTGTCCTCATCCACCTGTGTGCTTTGCTCCCCAGTGCCCTGCTTTCCCTCCCGGGGAGGGCCCCTGAAGAGAGCCAGTTAAGTCATGAATCTCTCTAGGCTTGAGGAACTTGCCCCTGTGATGGCTTTTGTCTCTTATGAGATGCTTCATAAGAAGCTTTACTATTTTATACCAGCATCAGATCTTCCAGGCTTAGCTGGCTTACAAGCAGCTGAGGCATCAGGCAGGAACCCTTATGAAATCTGTTGGGAGTAATGAACCACACAAGACTGTTTTCTGAATCGATATTGAGCTGCTGTTTCTAGAAAGCTGCCAACCACACGAATGTGAGGTTAGCAGTGGAAGAGCACTTTCGTAGGGGAGCCAGGAAAGCTGTTGGTACTATCAAAGGTCTGTGCTTTCCACCCAAGAGGCTTCTCTATTTCTGTCTTGGGTAAAGTGGCTGTTCTTGTTTTTTCTTGTGCCTTCCAGATACAGTGAGGCTTAGTGCAGTTCGTGCTTGCAGAGCACTTCTTAGGTAAAGCGTGCTTGAAAAGTGCAAAGTATTTATTATTATTTGCATAGCAGCCTCTGACCTGCTGTGAAGAAGCAGCCCATCAGCTCTGCTGAGTAAATATACCTTCATTAAAAAAACCTCTGGCTGTACTGCATTGAACCACTCTGTCTCACGTTCATCTGCTTTTTCATGTGTAAAAGTCTTAGGAGTATTTGACTTTAATGAATTTGGAGCATGCAAAGCGCCTGCTTAGCCCAGCACAGTGCTGCATCTTGAGCCTGCCTGTGTCAGTGACGGATAGGAACAGCATCCAGGTGGACTGCTGAGCTGCAATACCATCCGGAGCACCTGTGCACCCAGCTTCATATGGCCAGAAACCTGTAGGCTTGCATCCAAGCTGACAAAGCATAGGGTACCCCTGTTTAGGGTAACGTGCAGGTGATTTCCAGCTTGGCTTGCAGGAAAGTTGTATGGACTGGGGCTGTTGCAGGGCTCCTCACAGAAAACCCTGCCAGCTCCAGCTCTGCTTCTGAGGCATCACACTCACATTTGAAAACTACTTTAGTCCTGCTAGTGCAAAGCTGTTTGGATTGCAAATGGGATGCCAAGGTTTTAGATGCTCTCAGTGGCCCATAAAATCTTCTTGAGCTTTACATGATGTTAAAGCTTGAAGAGTCACTATTTAAAGCAGAGTGTTTTCACAAGTGCTTGAGGTTGGCTTAGCGCTGCTCTTGTTGCTGTTGATTTAAGTCTAGTTCAAACAAACTTTGTTCGACACTGAGCACTCTGAACATATCCCCCCTCTTCCCCCCCAAGAGGAAGGCAGGCAGATAGCTGTATTAGAAAAGTAGAGAAGTATTTGGGAGCTCTGGGTTTTGCTTTATAATGCGGAAGGTTAGAGCAATTTTCCTTGTGACTACTGGAGCTGTGCAGGACAAAGTATTGGCCATGATCCCTGTTTCCTGGCCTTGGCAGACATGGTAAATCAGGTGCTAGGAGATATTGGGTGTTAAAGAGAGGGGTTATTTCTGCTTCATATTTCAGTGATCAGTGTACACATTCAAGTGGAATGACGCTTTATCTTCAGCATCCTCCTCAAAAAAGTTGCACAGCTCAACACATTTCCTTGATAAATTCCTGGAGAATATCCTTATCCTTCCCTCTTGTCATCTGACAAATGAGGGTTTTGTCTAGTGTTTCTTATTGACTTATTTGCTTTTAATGTAACTGTGTCACAGTAAGCGAAGGACCCAGGCAGCAGGAGCACCTTGCTTAGAATTTTGGGGGTCATGTTTTGAGTCTAGGAACTAAGGTGCTTTCTTGGGGTTTTTAATAATGCTGGTTTCATTGGATGCTTTGTTGGTAAATTGAGTTTCTAATCTGCAACAATTTTTTTTTTTTCTCCCAAGTCAACTCTTGGTGCCTACTATCACATTTCTGGACCCTGACTTGTGCACCTGCACCTGTTTACCTTTGATTTCCTCCTATTCCAATGTTTTACAGGTGTGAAAGCCAGATTGGGACCGTGTTGGCCATGTTCACAGTTGTTGTAGATAGAAAGTCTTGTGAAGTTTCCCAAAACCCCAAGGATATGCCAGGAATGGAGAACAAACAACAGATGCTGCAGTGTCACCGAACAAAAGTGGAAAGGCATAATCCATCCATACCTGTGAGATGCATCTCTTCTGCATCTTGCTTCCATGCATTGTGTTGGTTAGCAGGAGTGTTCTGGGCTTTGCAGCTGTGTTTTCAAGTTCTTGGTCCTTCCTCCCAAAATGAGATTCCGTGAAGGACTCCTGCTGGCTTGCTCACTAATCTGCCATAGATGGGATTTGCCAAAACACTTAAGAGCTGAAGTTCAGCTGGCTTGCAATAGGATTAGGGCTCCTAAATAGGCAAGGATTTTCAAAAGCTGGTGTTACTGTCACCTCCGTCTTGGAGCAAGTGTCTGGGTGTCTGTTGCAGCAGTCTGGATTTAGGTGCATTTTCTTGCCTTTTTTTGGTCTTTTGGTGTCTTTTGTACTGAACCACCCTTAAGACAAGATCCCTTTGTTTGCTACAAGAGTGGTCAGTGCTTGCATGGAGCACGGAGGCTGCCATTTTAGCAAACTGCCACGGCTCTCGCTGGTTTATGACAAGTGGAGAAGAATTAAAACCCATGAGGATTATAAGAAGGCAAAATGCAATTACTTAGGGACAAATCCTCTAGGATTCTGCTAAATACCATATCTTAAGGGGGCTTGTGGGGCTTCTTAGCCATCTGAAATCTTTGGGATCTGTTAAGACTGGGCTTTGAGAAAAATCATCTGGAGGGCACAGCACCAGAAGTTTGCTGGAGGGGAGGCAACATCAGGACTGTTCTTCACTTGGACTTGGAGATCAGGCCCTGAAACCTGGGGTAGCAGCTCTTGCAGAGATTCAGCTTTTGGTGGCTTTGTATGCCAGGTGAATGCTGTAGAGGACAAGTGTGAGTGCATAGCCTGCAGAGTGGGAGGCTGGAGCAGAGGAGCAAAGCAAGATTAGCCTTTATGGTCAGAGAGACCCTCAAAAGGTGCAATTTTCTCTGGGCTAACAGTTAGCTACTGTGGGCGAGCTGGTAGACAAATCAAATAATGTGGTGGACCAACTTTCTGTAAGAGTATCTTTTTCAGGTGCTTCTTTTGCTGACCGGTCTTCTTCCAGGATGTTCCCCTCAGCCCTAGCATTTTGTCTGCTTTCTAAGAGAAATTTTCTTCCTCCTGTCTGAGTGATGCTCCCTCTCCCCCTCCCCCAAGTTCCAGCACCATATGTCATTAAAATGCTTAGACATGTGGAAAAGGCCTTGACAGAGATTCAAGGAGACAAGGGAGACGTGGACGAGCGGAGACTTTGTCAGATGGAATGATTCTGACGTTAGCAGTGCTAACCCAACGAGAAAGATATAGCTATAGGAGGAGGTTGAACGGGTCGGGGGATGTGAATTGACAGAGGCATGGAGGCAGGCATCATGGGTGAGGGAGGCTGAGGCGGTGGAGAGGCAGAGAAAAAACAGGAGCAGTTTCCAGCAGTGAATGGAGTGAGAAGCAGTGGTGAGAATGGGTGACCTGGACGTCTGCTCAGTCTTATGGGCAGTGCAGAGCAGTCTGTGATTTTGCCTAAAGTTTGGGAGCAGCAAAGCATTGTTTGTTTTGTTTGTTTGTTTTGTTTGTTTGTTTTTTAATTCCTGCCCCTGGGCATCCCTGGAGATTTTTGTAAGGTCGTTCAGGAGCCTTCCTTCCCTGTTTCTACAACCCACTGAGGAAAGCTGTTAGCTAACTCAAGCCTCCCCCGTGTCTGGTAGGGTGTAAAAATAACCCTGTGAGCATCTCAAGGATGGAGAAAGATTTCTACCTTCGTTTTCTCCTGGATGAGCAGCTCCTACCTCAGTCCGCTCCTGTCACCTGCTGCTTTTTGCCCACAGCAGTGATAGGGTGTAGGATTTCCCACTGCCATCTGCTGTTTGCATGGGCCCTCCTCAAAGAGCCAAGACGGCACTGTTTCACTGGTTATTGTGCTTTGAAGGTAGCTTTTGCCTGCAGAGAACACCTCAGAATTGCTTTGTTATTCTATAAAGAAAATAAATGAAACCAAGCCTACTCTGCTCCTATTGATAGGAGGAATTGGAGCATCCGTGTAGGTGGCAGGCGTGGATGTTTCACCCTGTTTATTTGATATTCAGGGTAAGAAGCCGGTGGGGAAAACCCAGAAAAGAATTCCATATATTGTTAATACAAATACGCCTGTGGTTCAGAGAAACAAACACTCAGAGCTGGGGGAGGGGGGGAAGGAGGGGGATCAATTCCCCAGATATGTGCATCCTGCAACACAAGCCACAGCTCCTGTTGTTTAAGCAGACTTGGCCAGGAAATGCCAGGAGGAGCAAGTGCTATCTGCAGCCTGGAAGGGAACAAAGGATCTGCCTTCAGGTAGCAGAAGTCATCCGCAAGCCAGGGCAGATACCTGTGTTGTAGGGAATGGTTCTGCTTATCCCCCCTCGCCATACCTGTACTGCATACAAGGGGAGGCTGGTTTTATTTATTTACACGGAGGTGGAGGAGAGGAATCTCCAAGCAGCAAGGATATGCCCAGCTGTGACTTCCATGCTGCTGGGGAAACACTGGGAGGCTGTTCACCATGACCTTCACTGGAAAGCTTTCTTTTAAAATGACCCATGTGGAGGGACATCATCATATCCTCTCCAGTGGTTGAATTACAGCATGTCTGAAGATGGGACGTTTCCCCTCGTGGCCATTCCTGGGTGGTGCACTAGTCTCCTAATTCTCTTGAGCTTTTACTGCATCCCTTGAGGGACACAGTGATCCATCTTTAGATGTAAGGGCAGATATTTCCTTGAGGGTAGGAGATGTTTGTATAGAGGCTGGGTGGAGATGACTCATATGGCTTTTTCTGGTACCTAGGCATGTTTATGGAAGTTTTCCAGGACTCCATAGGGTTTCCCTAATTTCTTTTCTGGCAGCCACAGCCTTGCAACAGACTGCAGTAGCGAGGAAGGCTGTTTTTTCCCACCTGTTTTCTTGGTGTATTTCTCCTCCTTGTTTTTCAGCAGTCTTCTAAGGTATTTCCTTAGGTATGAGTCACTGCACAGACAACCCATTATTTTTTGTGAGTAGCCTATATAGAACAAACTTTGTACTCTTAAGTACGAAGGGAAACATTCTTAGGGGAGATGAGCCCAATTTGTTTAACACTGTAATTCACTGTTAGAAATCTCTCTTTTGTCACAGGCAGAGTCGCTAGATGCATCAGCCTTTGATCTCAGCAGCTGATTTTCTGCATGTAAGAAATTTCAGCAACACTTTAAATTATGTCTAAGATACCCATTACCACCGTGTTGCACTTAGATTTAGGAAGACTGTTGAGTTGTAGATAAATACTAGATGAGATGTTTTTTTTTAAATAGTTTGTTTTATTATACCACTATTTTGCCTTTTCTGTGAGATGCTCTTAGGAACTCAGAAGCTGCATTTCCTCTCCTGCCATTTTATAAAATGCTCCACAAGCATGACTTTATGGTGTTCTGATTGCCTAATTTGATAGAAGTTGATAAATGATATGTCTTGTAACTAGTGGCTTTGGGGCTAAGTAGGCTTCATGGTTGGATTCAGGTTTGCTACTTGTTCTGCAATTAATTCCTTAGGTGACCTTGTGCATGTTGTTTTATATCTGTCTCATTTGTTGTTCTGTATAGTAAGGAAGTCCTACCATTTAGAGAGCAAAGTCTAAATGCATTTTCTGTTAGCTGTTGGGAGATCACCTGGTTGTGTGCAACAGGTTGCTAAAAGAGGTTGCATTTCACCCTCCAGTAACACGTCAGTCTATTGTATTACCTGGAGTTAAATCCTAGCCTTTTGCACTCATCTGTCAGGCTCCTGTGCTAAGGAGGTTCACCTTGTTGCTTTTCTACAGCTTCAGGTCCCTGTGCTTCACTTAAAGGGATTGTCTGTCCTGGAGACAGCTTGGGGAAATTTAAAGATGTGTTTTCTGCCTCCAGTGTTCTCACTATTGCCTACCTAGGAAAATCTGTGGAAGAAAACCTGGCTGGGTGCAGCAGGGAGTGCTTAGATAACACACACCAAGATTTGTAAATCTCTTCCTCTGGAAGCATCCACAGGAGTGCCAACTGCATTTTAAAACTGAATTTCAGACAGAGAAGCTCAAATTCCTCTTTTGTGCACATGTGAGCTGGAGAAGGGGTGGACCACTGAGGCTGTTAAACAAGTGCCCCCAGAGCCAGGAGAGGCTGTGGTCAGTTTGGGAAGGCACCGTGCTCCAGCCTCTGTGCTCTGGGGACCTGCTTTGGACTTTGTCAGTCCCCAGCAGTCACAAGGGCTCATGCCTCTGAGCCAGAGCTTTTGGACTCTGCTCCTGCCAATGACCCGAGGTAGGAAGCGGCGGGTGAACAACTGCTGCTGCTTCTGAAGCCCTTCCTTTGGTGGCTGCAGTTCCAGCATCCTGACCCTGACTTGTGTGTGGTGCCTGAACTTGTTTAATGCCCTGCAGCAGCAGAAGGGACGCTGCTTGGCACGCCATCAGATTTGTCAAGAGAAAGCAAATGTTGTTTGTTTTTTTTTTTTCAGGTCTAACAGCCGGTAGCTCTTGCTAATAGCATAATTTCCAAGCCGGTGTTCTTTTAAAATCCTATGAATGGGACAGGAGGGGTCAAATTCAGAGCTTTTAGCTACTTGACCTCCTTTTCTTTTAGACAAACTGTTTTCACATTGTTAGTGGGCAACTGCAAGGAAGAGTGTTAGGAGGCGGCGCACAGGAGCGTGTGCCTGCGCCACGGATGCCTCACAAAGATTCATAGTCACAGCAGTATTGGTGGTTGTTGTTTAACAGGTGACTAAGCCATCTCTGATTGTATTGAGACTTCAGCACAATGAAGAAGCTTCATAAAAAGGTGTGGGTTGTGTTGTTAAATATGAACTTGTGCTCTGAGCATATTGTATTTTTTTTATTAGAAGAAGGTTGCATACGTCTGTAGGCAGAGACATATGTAGAAGGTAAAAAAGATTTTCCTCAGGTGGGCGTGAGAGCACAGACACATTGATTGTTGGAAGCAGTCGGGTCTGGCTGGCCACCTACCTGCCTGGGGCCTGTGGTTTTCCACCAGACGTTGCGTTCTGCATTGAGCATTTTGCAGCATGGGCATAGCAAAGCTTGTTTCCCTTTGAAGTGCTCAGAGAGCTGCAGGACAAAAAAAAACAAAAACAAACAAACAAAAAAAAAAAAAACAAAAACACACACACACCAAAAGGAGGTGCAAAACTCTCTTCCTGTGGATCGTTATTTGGCATGTCTGGAAATACATCACTGAGGGAAGCAAACAAGACCCTGAGACCCAAGAGGTGAGCAGGAGCTGGGTATGGAGTGTGGTAAGAGTACCTGTGGCCGGAATACCTGTAAACATGGCTGCTCTTTAAAGTTCATTATGGACTTATTGCTATTCCTTGCGTCTAACATAGGGGAATAGCTGCTGGACTAGTAATATCTGAGATAGTAAACTTTTTTTTTTTTTTTAAGTGCAGCTGACGTGCTGTGTCAAGATAGTGCTGCACAGCACAGGTTAGCAGAGGTCCCTGTGTGCCGTCGTAATGAAACGCAGAACCTTTCACCCTTAGCCAAAGCTTCTGTAAATTGCAGACAGGGATTAAAATGGTAGCAAGAGTAAAGGGCCCTGTACCTCATGTTGCAAAGCACATGGAGTATTTTGCTCAAGCTGAATTACGGGCGTAACAAACAAACCACTAAGAAAACAAGTGTTATGTGGCAAAGGGGCAAGCCAAATGAAGCTGTGGTCATGTTCCCCAAATCCAGATTGATATTGATATTTTTAAATAAATCTTTTATCAATAATAAATCCAGAGCAGTCAGTTTGCAGAGAACTCCCTGGCCCTGGTTACTTTTTTATTCTTACTACATGACTGCTTTATTAAATATCTGAAAGGCCAGAGAACAGCATAGATGGAGAATTGCTGGCGGGTGGTGCAGGAGGAGGAGATCAGAACGTTTTTGTCAGTGCAAAAAATCACATAGTGCATGACAAAGACAGGGAGAAGCAGATCACACGGGGAAAATGAGACTGAGAAACAGTAGAGGTGTCAAAGCAGGTTTGTCGCTATCGGAGCCAACTGGAAGTGAAAGCGTCATGGAGAACTAGAGGCAGATCGAGGCTGTCAGGGAGATTTAATTTGTCTGAGGACTGAAAGCACTCACGGCCTTGTTGTGATTGGAGTGGACAGCAGGGAGGTGAGTGCCTGGAGAGGTTGGAGGTGCCGATGAAGTGCCCAGCTTGGGAGGATCTTGTATGACTTGGGGTAACGAGCCCCACCAGTGGCCAACCACAATGTCCATGGGAACTGTTGGTGTCCCCTGTGAAGGGTTGTGCCCTCCAGGTAGCTCAAGGGTCTTCTGGTGGTTGAAGCTAACATGGGGTTTCCTCCAGTTATCCAGCGGTGTGGCTGCGGGTCCTGAGCCCTGAATTTGCATGTGTGGTCACAGCCAGGGCTTTGTGGCAGCAGGTGGGTTTTTGCTCCAGTGAGAGAGACCCCAAGGAAACATGCAAACAGAGTGGGAAGGAATACTTGTGTCCCATGGCTTGTCTAACCTTGCTTGGAAACCTGTTTTGGAATGGCATGAAAAAGCACACAGTTTGGTCCATAAACTCTAAAGTTACTGACAACCAATGGATCTTGCTTCCAGAACTATGTTGGATGAATCCTATGCCGTCTCTGCAAACCCCCTGTGAAGGAGCCTTCAAATTCAGTTGGACCCTGTCATGCTTATGTTGTCTTCTCTGGGGTGTCTCTGACTTCTACCAACACACCCATGACCTAATACTTTCCTTCCATAACAGTTTCCCATGTGCCAGCAACGATTCGTATTTTGCAAGTAAAAGGAAGACGGGGCAATAAGGAGCTGGGTAGATGTGTAAACGCAATTCTTACATTATGAGGTCCCAACAAATCTTCTATTGGACTGATAGGATCTGGGGGGAAATTGCTGGTGTGTGAGAAGCTGGTGGCAGTCCCCATGTGGAGTGTGAGCAGGTGGTGGAGCAGGGAGCGGTGCCTTACTGTGGGGTTGCCCTCCTCACTGCCTCTGCTTGCAGGCAAATTCCCTTTTAATATTCCTCCCAGATCCTTTTAATATGACAGCCAGGGGATGCTGCTGTGCTTTATTGCCACCATGTTAATGAAAAGGCGATAGTAACTGAGCCTCTTTTTTGTGACTTGAAGATGGATTTCCTCTTAAGGTGAGTAAAATGAGCCATCCTCATCCTGTGTGTAGATAAGAAATGGTGAAAGATGGCTGGGGCTCGAACATATTTTGCTGGGCGCCTGCCATTCTTCTGCCTGATGACTTGTTGTTTCAAATCCCAAAGACAGCCCCGTCTTGTCAAGCAGCGGTACGGATGGTACAGGTAGGACTTTCTGAGAGCCTGGTCACTAAGGAACTCATTAGAGATGGGGATGATGAAACTCTCTCCAGGCTGGGGAGCCAAAAGAAGGCCTCCCTGTAATTAATGCCACAGCTGCTGAAACCTGTCCTCTTGTGGGCAGTGCTGCTACACCCACCCTCAGCTGTGCCCAGTTTTGTCACTGAAGTTTGCAGGTGGAGGAGGGCTGTAAGCAGCAGGAGGGCAGGCATCTGCTTCCTTTCCCAGTGCTTTGCCAGGGATGTGAATAGAGCCGAGGACACGCCAGGACCGGATGGGTTTGTGCCCCAGCATGGTGCTGGGGAGGAATGGGTTGCTGCCAGTCACAGCTGCTATAAAGCCCTGGCTGTGGTCACACATGCAAATTAAAGCTCTCTTGCCTCTTTCCACCCAAGTCTAGGTGCTGGGGCAGCTCCCTGACCAGAGGTTCCTGCAGCAGTTTTCCCTCCTTTTTTTTCCAATGGGATTTTCTGGTCTTCCAGCTCTGAGATGGGCTCTTCTAAAGTGTCCCAGACTGCTGCGCACCAAATACTTAATTGGCAATGTTTTTGGTGAAGTTTTGCAGTGCAAGCAAAAATAAATAAATAAAAATCACAGCTAGCTTCTGTGTGCAGCAGCGTGCTCTTTCCCTTTTGATACCATGGAGAGGAGGTTCAAAAAGATGCAAGCAATGATGCTGAGGCAGCATTTAAGCAAATGAAGGGTCAGTAAAGAAAGGTTCCAATTCCTACATGTTTCCCAGGTTTCAAAATAAGGTGGTGTGTTCGGGGCCGCAGCGCAACTGAATACAGAGCAGAGAGTCTGGAAGTAGCTGAAGTGGTGTCGAGCCCAACGGAGCTGTGCCTGCCAAGAGTTTGGCCCCTTACTGCTGAATTTGATGCATCTTTTTCATTTTGGTACAATTCTATTGCAGAAAAGCTGGGTTAAAAAATAGGGAGGAGAAAAGTTTCCTATCTGCTTTAAATTAAAATAAATCCAGAGCAGAGAAGGCCTTTTGTAAGGTCTGCTGAGTTAATGGATTCATAATGACTTTTAAAGCTTCACTTGGGTAAGAAATACTGTTCATTTCATAATTGCATATAAATATACTTTCTCATAATCCAGGACAGCATAGCAAAAGGAAATCTACTGGCTTAATTATAAATCTTTTTATTAGCTGGAACCCCGCTGGAATAAAAAAAAAAAAAAAAGCCACATTGTTTTTATCTAAGAGGAAAAGCATGGGGAAGGAGGTGTGTGTGGGGGGGAAGGGAGGTCTTGGAAATGAGTTATGAGGAATTAAACAGGAAAGAAAACAACTCTGAGTGCTGAGGACTGCGGGGTAGCAATACAGCTACTTGAGGGCTTGTGTGAGCGCTTCTCTCTGCATCGATCTGTGGGCATTCAGCATGCCTACCCTGGGTTCCCCAGGTGTTCAGAGCTAGCAGAGAAGATCAATTCAATCTCCAGTTGGTGGCTTCTCAAACATGTATTTTTTATCACTTTGACCTGCTGTGACCCAAGCTGAAGTGGATTTGTTCCTCAGCTCCCATCCACCTTTCTGGCACAGGCACATTTCTCTTCAAAAGGTGGGTCCTGAGGGCTGGAGCAGGGAGCTTGCAGGGAGCAGTGACCAGGACCTGAGGTTTGGGCAGCTGAGGAGGGAAGCAGAAGTCTCCTGCTTTGTGTGAAAGCCAAGTGCCGCATGCCCTGTGCAAGGGACCGAATGTGAGCAGAGGGATGCTGGGGATGGTTGGGACCAGTTGCTTGCCCTGGGAGCAGTGGGGGTGAAGTCCAGCCACTTGGGCAGTTGCCACCAGTGAGGATCTCTGGCATCAGAAATGCTCGTGCGTGGGACCATGCCGCCTGCTTGAGGCTGAAGAATTGGGCTGCTGTGCCCATGCAAACAGCCCATCCATCATGTCCAGTTCCAGGGGAGTGCAGCACCCAAATGTTGCCTTTAAAAACGAAAAGGAAACTAATTAAGCGCTTAAAGGTTGAGCAGCCCGTTTGTGCCTGATGGAGATGAACGAGGCTACTTCTGGGCACGGGGAATCCTGGCGCTCTTCTCCTGCTCCCAGGTGGCTGCTTGCAATTACAGGCTTGCTGCAGAGTCCCGGCAGTGCCAGACACCTGCCTGCTGCTACCTCCGTTTGCAGGGCTGGTGTGGCCGTGCTGTGCCTGGCATCCTCCTGCTTGACAAATGTGGTGGTAGCAGTCTGGGTATCTCTGTAAACCCTCCTCCTCCTCACGCTGCCTTGGCACTGTGCTGCTCACTGACTCAAAGGGCTTCCCCCAGCCCGGCAGACTTGCAGCGGTGATGGTTTCACTTCTCATAGACCTTGAGCTCCTCGTTACTGCCTGCTTGTGGGCTGGGGAGCATTGGGTTTTTCTCATGCTCTTCTTATGCAGGTGTTTCTCTGGCTTAAAGGGTCCTTCGTGAACCCACACAAGCATTGCAGTCATCATCCCATGAATTTCTCAGCTCAGTTCCACTTGGTCATGTTTCTTCCCTTATCAGCCTTGGGGGAGCAGCATGAAGCTGGGTTTCTTGAAAAATATGAACCCCCTATCTAGATGGCCCAACTTGTGACTCCCAATTTTAATTTCCCCCATCTCTGATGGCATTTAGGGACAGTAGGGGATTTTTTTTTTGTCAATTTTGCATGATGAGAGGAAACACACAGATGTCCTGCTAGTTATTGTTTTCTTTCTTCTCACCTCAATTTGGGTGCTGGAGTTTAAGATGAAACAACTGGGAAGTATGCAATCTGAGGGACTACAAGCAGTTTCTGATGGAAGAATATGTAAACCTCTCCTCCTGTCTGGATATAACCCAGTTCTGGAGCATGTAAAACACCAGGGCAGCTGGGCAAATAATTTGCATGTTTTTTCAGCTCTCTACACTGAAAGATCCAATGTTAATTTATTACTTTTTAGGGGTGCCCAGGAATGTTGTATCCAAGCTAAACTGTCCACAGTTCTGGCTAGATCTTCACAGGGTCCTTATATATTGATGGAGGTAAGAAGGAAGGAAAACTACAGCAAAACCAGAGAATTAAAGAAAAGCAGGCCAGGGCAGTAATTTCTTTTTTTTTTTTTTTTTTTTTCTTTTTCCTTTTCCATGTTTTGAAAAGGAAGGGGGGGGAATAATCGCTTCTCCTACTCTTCCCTTCAGACCATAGAATTAAATCTATAACTATTAGAGAAACATTTGCGACCCAGACATTTTTTTATTTCTGTTCTTTCTCTGTATTCAAAAGCCTCCAAAGTGTCAGCATGTTTCCATGCAGGCGAGATGTGCATAGCATCTAAACAACATAATGTCAGTGTGGTAGAGAAAATTCCCACTGAGGGCCCTGCAGGTCAAAGCAAGCTAATGTATGATGCCCTCCCTTGCACTATTGAGCGTGAGTTGTGCTGATAAGACTCCGTACACTCTGTCTATTAAATCTTGTCTACTGTATAAGCAACACAGGCTCGGAGTTGTTTATTTGTCCTGCCTTCTTTCCCCTTAAAGTATAATTCTCAATCAGGGGGGAACCTGGTTTGGCCACAGGAATGGGTGGTAGCCATCCTATTTTTTTTTTATTTTTTTTTTTAAGTATTATTTTATTTTTTTTCCAACTCTGCATGACAGTGGCAACTTGTGCCTGGTTGCTTTATGTGCTGTGACTTAGCTCCAGGGCCCTTCCTCGCGCAGCACTGAGCCATTCCGGCTTCCCCGCTGCCAGGGTGTGAGGTGAGTGCTGGATCCCCTTTGGCTCCTTTGGGGAACTGCTGCAGCATGCAGCTGAAACTTCACCCCTGCCCAAAGACTTTTGGGACAAGGTTGCCCGTTTGCGAAGCTCCTTCCCCTTCCCCCTGCCTTTCTCCATTTTGAACGTCTTGTGCTGACTGGGTACCCGCTCCCTGATTTTCATGGTGCTGCTGCTCCATCGCAGGCATTTTGGTGTTATTTCCACATCTTCCATGCCTTTTCTTATCCCAGCCTTGGGGCTACCTGGCCTAGTGATGAATGCATCCTGTCCTCTGGATTGCAGCAGAAATGCTTTCAGCTCCAGGCCGAGCGCCCTTGCAGAAGGCTGGCTCATTAACCATGTTTGCTCCAGCTTGCTCAGCAAGGAGGGAGAGAGGTCAAATTGTGAAAGCCGCTAACATGGGGGTTTTGTAGGAAACTGTTGGAAAAAAGGGGCCTTGGGGACTCATTATCTGCTGCCAATGTTGCAGGGAGTGAATTGTCTGTGGATCTGCTTTTAAACGTAAACAGACCCACAAGTCTGGTGTCACGGGTCTTGCTGTGCCTGCTGCAACTCACTGAGACCGTGGGATGCTCTGGGAGCAGGAGGGTGGGCAGCCCCACAGAACTCATGGGGTTTGGGTGGGAAAGGTTAAGAGCAAGAAAAGAGGGACCTCCTTTCCTCATCTCCATTTTAAGGACCTGCTGTTCCCTGGGCAAGGACAAGGATGACTGTGCAGGTGAGATTGCCACCAAGACTGTGGGGATAAAGAAGTCTTGGTGGGGTGATGGGGGCACCTGTGTTACAGAGAAAGCAAAAGAACCAGAGGAGGGCAACCAGATAGACACCTTTAATCTTTCACATTAAGTCTTTTTGCCGGTGGATTTGGGGAGTGCAGCTGGCTTCTGTAGAGCCAGGCTGGCGAATGGAAAAAAGGATGAGGGGAGATCTGTGAGGGGATAACGTGTGCAGGGGAGAGCGTTGGGGTGGGGAGCAGCAGCGTGGGGGAAATCACTGACATCTGCTCGTGCGCTCAGCCTTCACGCTGATCCCTCCTCGAAGCTGACAATCCGCTCCCCCTAATCCCTAAATCCCACCGATCTGCTGCAGCCACCCACCCTTAAACTTCATCTCTGTGCAATCTGCCTGCCTGCCCAGCTCTGCCGGCTGCTGGCTTGTCTCCGTGGCAGAGCGAGGGAGGCAGCTGCTTTGCATGATGCAGCCCAAATGAGACTTTGGCCTTGTCGAATGCTGATGACTTTCCTCACCCGGCTGATACTGGCACAGATGTGAATTAATCAAACAAGCATCGGATGCTGAGAAGAGTGGGGATGAACAGCTCTCAACTGCTGCATGAGAGGCAGTGGGGTTCAGCTGGTTTGTAGGGTGGCAAGCAGCCTGCAGATCCAGCCTTCTGCCTTGGCTGCTGTGGTCCCTGTCTGGTGACGGCAAAGCACATTAGTCAAAATAAGGGGGAGCCTTCTCCCCTTGGGGCTGGTTGTCCAAACGCTGCGCTGGGGCTTGACCTGTGCTCTTTCGCAGCTCCACAGCTGCAGTTCTTGACCCGGTTTTATGTCGCTTCATCTTTGCCTTCTCCATTACAAAATGAGAGTTGCTGATGGGCCTTCCTTAGTGGGCAAGGCTGCTTTCTCCTCTGGGAAATGTCAGTCTCCTGAAATCCAAACTTTACTTGGAGACAAAGGATTTGCAGGCAGCCTTTGTCGTCCTTCAGCAGAGGGATGTGCTGTGGGGGTGATGGAGGCTTGGCTGTGCATCCTGCATCGGGCTGAGCAGGAAAATAACAGGTTTTGTGCTTCCTAGGAGTGCCATTACTTGGAGAAAAGAAACATAGCTATGGTTGCTGCAAGGCTGTTTGCATCCCAAGGAACACACAGATGCAGCTTATGATAAGGTTATAAGCATTTTCGTTTTCAGATGCATGTGTGCCAGTTCTTGGGACTTGCTTGGGTTCCTTGAGCCACTACTCAGAAGCCACCAGGCAAATCACGGAGCGATGCAGCAGTGTTCAGAGACAGGCAGATTATATTAGTTATTTCCCAGTCCCTCTTAAGGAAATGAGAGGTCCTTAGGGAGGAGGAAGAACTCAGCTAACAGTCTTTCCATTGAAACCCGCTGGCATGTGCCACGTGCCGAGATGCCACCTGTCGTCTCTTTAGCACGTTGTCAATAATTGAGTCTGCATAACCAACTCAGCTGGCTACTGCAAAATATCTTACCAGCACTTTTTTAGCATAATATCCAGGTTTCTTGAGTGTGATTTTTCTAGAGATTCTCTCCCCTTTTGTCATCCCCAGATTAGCTGACTTTGCAGTGCTTGGCACAAAGAAATGACTGGAAAGACACTGCACCAGGCAGCCTCTTCTGAACCTCTCTGACTCCTGGAATCACCTTGCCCTGCTGAAGAGATAGCTCTGGCATCTCTGGGAGTGAAACTAACATTTGCTTCCATTGCTCAGGGCTGTGTTTACGTTTTTTTAGGCTGGCAGTTTTGCTGTTGGGGAAGCACGTAGATGTAGCTTGTCTTGTCCCTCTAACGGTGTGTTCTGGCACCAGTGGAAACCTTTGTGTGCCCTGGGAGTTATATTGGACCTGTCTAGTGCTGCAAGCAAAGTAATCCTGAATTGCAGGGGCTTGTCAGGTGGAAAAAGGAAGAGTTTGCTGTTTGTGGGGCCATGCACTAGCTGTTTGCTTGCCTTCTCTTGCATGCACGCTATGATTTATAGCTGCAGCAAGAGCCTGGGAAAAATGCCCCCCCCAGAGCGGCTGGTCATTAACTTACGCCATCCTGCACCACAGGTGTCCCGTAGATACTTGGCTCACAGGCTGACATCTAGGGATGTGTTGCTAATTACTCTAATTACTGTTGCCCGGACTGCCAAGGTCATCTCTCAGTTGTAGTTCCAGGCTTTGCTGTTCAGGCACAGCCCTGCCAGTTTAGCAGGAGTGATTTAAATGACACTCAGTCAGATGGGATGGGGAGGGGGATAAAAAAAAACACGGTCTGTGCATCGCAGAACTGTGCTATTGCAATGCCAAAATTTGGCACTTGCACAATGATACTCCTTTGGTCTCTAACAGCTTTAGTGGGAAGGAATTAGAGAGAGTTCAGGGCTGAGATGGACCGCTCTCTGGCTTGCTGTTGAGGTGTCTGGGCCATGCCCCCCAGCCCACATACTGCAAGGCCATGAGAGCTGAAGGAAGGGTGTCTCTGCAGTGGGTGGCAGGAGCTCAGCGACAAACATTGCATTAAGTGCTGGAGATAGATGTTTACCTTTATAACCCTGTACCTCATCTGCTGAGAGCATTGGTCAAGCCCAAGGCTGCGGTGTCAAAGTCTGGATTGCAGATGGGAAAGCAGCAAGCGTCCGGCTCTGCTCAGCCAGGCAGAGAGAGGGGTGGAAATCACTGACATGGGAATCTTTCCTGAATCTGGCTGCCTTGTTTAAATAAATCATGTTTACAGGCATTACCTTGTCTGCTGTTCTCAGCTTTGGCTGTGCAGCAGCAAGGCCGTAGGTTCTTGCCAAGTCTGGGGGAATTTGAGTCAGTCTTGGTTAAGAGAAGTTGTGTGGAGTGGGATTATCTCATACCCGCCAGTGTTTCTCATTCACTTGAAAAAGGAAAAAGACAAGAGGTGCCTTTTCCTCTCTCCTCCTTGCCAACAAAAATTATGAGGCTCCTTCTCACTCTATTATAGCCAAATTAGCTTAAGATTCTCTTTTTGTTTAGGTAACCTTCGCTTAGTTTAAATATATACCCAGCAAGCAGGTTTCATTACTTATTAATTTACAAAGTGGTAAATTTCAAAGCTGTCATAATGCTGAAGTCATGTTCACTTTAGTTATTCTGCATAATTAATTATAAAAATAATAATTTGTACATCATGATATTTTTATTCCAACATGAAAGGGAAAGACTCCGAGCCGTAACTGCCTCAGGCACAAAAGAGAGAAGGCAGCAGCTTACGGCCGTGCCGGGACCAAGAGGAATCTCAACGCAGCCTTGCTGGCCACAGCATTGTCCATGGGAGGAAAATGTTTCGGGGTGGCTGTACATCCTTTTGTCTGTCTTTCCATCTGTCCTTGTCTTAGCAATTGCAGATCTCTCCAGCTCCCTCAGCTCTGGCTAATCTCTCTTGCTGAGCCGAGTTGATGTGCTACAGAGGAGTCGCTGGCGCTGCCCAAGTGCTGGCTTTGGGTTGGAAACTGGGGAGGGCACTTCTACGGTGATGAATAAGCAACATTGTGCAAATATAACTCTGCATTCAGGATTTGGAAAGCACTGGGCTTTGGATACAGAATCAGAGCCTGCTATTGTATGGCTCTTGCTCAACCCTGTTGTCCGTGGGGCAGAGTGATCTGTGACTATCGCTGGCCTCAAGGCACCTGTTCCTGGGGGATCTTCTCCGTGCTCTCTTCTGTGTCAGTGGGTGGAGGTAACTCTGAATGGTCAGCATCACTGTGGACAGAAGGAGTGAAGGTTCACGTTTGCCAAACATTCACACCTTCTCTCTCACCTCACTGTTTAACCTGGTGCTGATACAACTTGCTGCACTTTGCAGGGTGCTGTTCAGTCCTGTCACTGGGGTGGTGGTGGATCAAATCACCAGGCAGCAGCTATCTTTAATTACTGCGTCTGCCTGCAGCTTTGTAGGGGAGAGCAAGGAGAGCACACCCCTGCCTCCTTGCTGCATATGCCCTAAGAAGTTGCTTGTGTGAATCTGCTCACGGGGAAAGTCAGGAGGGGAGCTTGGGGCTTGCTTGTGATGCCTGCTGAGCCTGCTACGGTGATGCCCCAGCAGTAACGCTGCTGTGACTTGGACCTCCAGGACCTGTTGACATGAAGGCACTGGAGATGGTGCTGGGAAGCACAGCAGGGTGGGCAAAGGGGGAGGCTCTGATGAAGAGGGGAGAGCATACTGCAGAGCATTGTCATTTTATTTGGAGGTTGAAAAATAGAGGTTGATTTGGGGTGGAAGAAATGCCTGTCAGAGGAGCTCCACAGGGAACAAAAACTCATGATTTTATTGATTTGGTTTGTTCTTTTGATGCTCTTTTTGTTTTTATAAACAAAAGGAGAAATAGATTGTGTGGAACTGCCTAAGACCTAAGCACTAGAACAACAAATGCGTGTGTATAAATACATCTGTAGGGAGGGAGCACGAGCTATTTCCCCATTCTACAGAGGGTGCAGAACCACACTGCAGCTGAGGTTTATGTGCAGCTCTTCTGTTGGTCCATACTGAGGGTGCTCTCAGTCTTTTTTCCTCCTGATGTTGTTTTGGAGGGATTGATCACATCTCTACACTTCCCACTCATGAGAATTAAAAACTTTAAAATGACAGCCAAGAGGACTGGGCTCGCCTGACCCATGGAGCTGGGGCTTTGGGTAAAACTTCAAGAGATCCTAGCAAAACGCCCAGTAAGCTCAGTGGCATTGATTTCACTCCAGACATAATGAGCCTTAGCAGCTCTGTCAGTTGCACATCTTTGATCTCCACTTTACTAGTAGTTTCCTCTCTCTCCAAAAAGCTCTGACTTTTGGTTCCCTGTCAGTTGATACCTCTGATTTTTACTTATCCCTGAGACAAGTGTGTGATTCCTGAAGTTTGTCTTTGGATCTCTCCCACCCCTTGAGGAGGCTTTTGGTGTTAGTCCCCAGTGCAGTTTCCCCTTTGCAGACCTTGGGGTTTTACAACTCCTCTTGCTGATGCTGTTGATCAGTGAGGTCCCAGAGATGAAGCCACCTCACAGTTTGGCTATGTGAGACTTTGAAGGCCCTTCAGGTGATGTTGAAGGGACAACGTGTGCAATTAAGATCACAGAGTTCTGGTTGTATGACTATCAAAAACCAAACAATCCACTTTAGGAAGCTCCATGTATACTCAATGGCAGCGTGCGCTTGCATCTAATTGCCTAGCAAGTGTTGATAAACTGGATCATTTTGGATTTGAACCTCCACGTGGGAAGCAGTCTTCAATCTACTGCCGCTGTCCCACCAGGTCACTCTCGTGTTGTATTTTGTATCTGCCGTGTGCCCGCTGGAAGCCATTCTCTGCAGTGAAGCAGCACAGGAGAGCCTCCGAAGGAAAGGGTAAGCTCATAAATCTCCCCCAGCTGAATCAATCCTTTGCTGTTAGAACTGGCTCCATCGGGAGCGTCACTTACCAGTCCTATTGCTGAAAAATATTCCTTCTGACAAGTCTAATTCATTAATTGTGGTTGATGATGTCACGTGTGATTGCAACAGCAAGTGGTGAAGGGAATGTTAACAGCAAATGTTGTGAGGATTTCTCAGCTGCCGTGCACTTCATGTCCTTCAACGTAGCCAGTTTTGACATCCCATTAGCAGTGAATTGCATTCCTACTGATACAGTAAAGGCTTTGCAACCCTCTGGAAACAGGACTGCAATTTTTATGAAGTCTGCCTATGTTTATTTGGTGAGAAAACAAAAGCAAGATATTGAAAGCAAACAGCTTTCAAAAATGAGTGGTGTAACGTTAAACTTGTAATTTGGGAATGGTGGTTATATTTACCATTGCAAAGATCAATCAATAGCTTTTGTTGAACTAGTTATTTTGCCCAGCCTGGAGAACTTATTTTAATCACTGCAAGCTAATCTCATTTCCAAGCCTGAAAATGGTCCCAAACATTGAAATTATATGTTAATATACAGAGATTGACAAAAGGAAGCTGGTTTTATCGACTTGGAATTAATGAAGCAATTCAGCGATGAACAATAATGCTGGCAGGAGGTGTTAAGGAGAATTGTTGCAGTTGTTAAATTTTGGCACTGAGAGGTCTCATTGCTCTGAGGAGACGGTCAGATCACAGTACAATGAAAATTACCTTGGAGCTCCAGAGTTATTTAGCCAGACTGAGTCATTTTGTGAGGAGTACAGGAGGAAACAGGAAAATGCTGGTGGAGGGATTCCTATTTATCTGTAAGTGCTTGACAGCGCTGATGAGGGAAGAGTCCTGTCTGTGTTTATTTGAAACAGTTGAAGTAACACGTTACTTATTGAGGCTGGGCTGCAAACCTGCGGCAAGCCGTGATGATTAGCTTAATCTTACCCTGAGTTATAGCAACGATGGAGCTCCAGGCAGAACAATCCTGGCAGTTATTCATAGTTTGCAGCTCTGGAGTTGCACATCCTGAGATAAGGTGTTTGCGAAGCAAAGGTGTCTGTTTATCAGCTGCTTGCAGGTCAGGTGTGTAAACACGTACACACAGTAGCAGGACCCTGTGCAGCTTTGCAGGGTGGCTGAAAATTTTGTGTTTCTAGATTTTCCTTTTTTTTCTTTTTTCTTTTTTGTGGGACTCTCATTAACCCAAGTTGGCTTTTGGCTTTCTGCACACAATACACAAACTGTTTTTTCGTTATGGCTTGTTGCAAGCGGTGCACGTTCTTGTTTTGGCTGCTGACAGCTGGAAAGTGTTTCTCCTTCCCTAGGATTAAATTTGTTAACAGCTCTGTGGTCAGCAGTGCGAGGGCTGGGAAGTGCCTGAACCAGGCTTTGATTCTTTGACCGGTGATCAAGATCAGCAAAGAGACACAAAGCATAAAGCTTCATGTCAGTAGAAAAGGAAGACTTGTGAAGAAATAGTTTCTGTTCTTTGGAAAAAAATTTCAAGTAAGACTGTACAGAAAGATGCCAAGATGTGTTGCTGCTGTTAACATCTCAAGCCTTTGAACTCATACATGCAATACTTGAGAGACCAATTTGAAGAAACTGAATTCAAGGCACAGCAAAAATGCTTTAGAAGCTGGTTACTGACAGTGATGAACATGTGAAAGAAACAGTGAAGTAGTTGCCCAACGGATTTTGAAGTAGCTGCTAGTGAAACTATTCCTTCAAGGAAGCCAAAGTTGAAAGTTGAAGCATGTTTACCAATTATTGACTTGTTGATTGATGGCTTAGTAAGACGAATGAGACGTGAAAACATCAACACCACTTTCCTTACAGAAGAGGGAGATTCTGTACACCACTGTAAAAGCAGAGCAGGACAATCAATGAGAAACGTGTTCCTCCTTTTCTCAGCACTGTGGCTGGAAAAAATGTCTTGTTTATGAATGTGCGTCTTCCTAAGCACCTCAGAAACAGAGGAATCGATGTCCGTGTCCAGACTTTACTCATCAGTCTCCAGCTTTGGGATTTCATGTTCCCTGGAGTTAATCCGTGCTTCAGGGCTTTTCTTGTCTGGATGTGCTAGCATGCAGGTTTAGACTTGCAGTGCAGTTCTGGGTATGCAGAAGAGTGAAGTGTTTTTTTTTTTCTTATCCTTTCCTTTACAGTAAAAAGGCTAGGACTGTTTCTGTATCCCACTGGTAGTTGTTTTTTTGGTTTTACTGTTTTTGGTTTGTTTTCCTGGAGCACTAAATGTTAACAGTAAAGCTTTTGAGGTAAAATGCATAGCTTTTTGAAATTGGGGCATTTTCTGTTTTGGTAGTTGGATGAGGGCCCTGGGGGAATTGAAATCTATTTTGGATGGATAGCAAATATTTTGGTTTATTTTCACCAAAGCAAAATGAAGTTTCACGTTGATCTCTTGCATTTAGTATAAACAAAATATTTACTTTTGAAATCATAAAGAAACCCAAAAATGTGGACTTTTTTTTTTCTTCTTGCAATGAAATGTAAAAATGCTGAAGATGTTCTCGAAACATAGCTTGGATTTGCAAAATTACTTGTCTACCCCCCTGTCTAACTCTTTATTTGCAAAAAACCCTCAAAAACCTGAGCTCTATGAAAATGTCAGTTTGGGGCAGCTGTGCTTTGAATTTCAGACTGGAATGAATTCAAAATCTCCATGTGAATGTCTCTATCAGGGTCCTGATATCCTTTTTATCGCTGCTATGCATGTGGATCTGGCAAATATCTCTGCGTTCTCTTGATATAAGGTAGTGTTATCTTTTTTTAATGATGGAAAATGGAAAATAATTTGTCTGAGGTCACAGTGAATCTGACTCAGGACTTCAATTCACAGCAGCTGTGCTCGAGCCCTGAGTTTTAACTGCAAGACCAGCCTTCTGCCCTAAAAATTAAGCTGATTTGGGATCTGAGATGTAACGTGGGTTTAAGCTCTACTGAAAAGTGTGATTTTGGTGTAAGGCTTGCGATGGCATTGAAACCTCCACCCCAGGTTTGTTCTCAAGCTCTGGCATGCTTTCTGGGTGCTGCTGCCTCTGGGGCTAGGAGCAACATCTCTGCTACTTTAAAAATGGATGTTCCTCACTTTGTTCGCTTTGGTATCTGAAAACTCAGCAGGAAGGAGATTTGGATGACACCACGATAAAATGCCACATTAAATGCAGATCCATGCCACTGTAGATGCATATAAGGTGCAGATAGACCACCTGCGAGATGGATGGCTTGCAGTTTTATTACAATAATAAGTATTTCTGGTCCTAACAGGCTATCCATTCAGAGGGTATTACAATGCCCTGTGAAAGGCAATCTGGTAATTAGTTAAAGCTATGTCAGCAAAAAGGAGCCCAAAAAATATACTCTCAGTCTGCCCCAACCTTGCATGCACAAAGACAGCCCCTTGCTGGTGTTAGTCGCAGCAGCCCAAATGTTGCTTATGCTGCGTGCCAGTGAAACACAGGGCCCTATCAGACAGTGCAATATGGATCTGTTACAGGGAACTACTGTCAGCTTGAAACCTCACACCAAATTAGCGGTAAAGGGATTGTGGCTTGCTGGTTGCCTGGGGTTTGCTCCTGAATTTGCTAGTGCCTCAGGTAGGGTCTGCCATCTTCTAATCCGTGCCCTTTCAGCTGGCAGGACTGCTAAGGTCTTTGCGATGAGGATGAGCTTGTGGCATTCATGTAGCTGTGTGGCCACTCTGCAGCTTGCTGTAGGATGCCGGCTGCAAAGGCAGGGTTGCCTGAGGGCTGGCAACTTCAGGGAGCTTGCTGTTGCTTTGGGCTCAAATCTGCAAACAGCTTTTAACAGACTTTGCGTGGCTAGGTGGGTGCAAAGCAAATGTGGTTCATGTTGGATCTGATGTCGTACTCTGCAGGCTGGGTGCTAGCAGATCCTTCAAGGGCTGGCTGTATGTGTGCATCAGCTTTTTGTCTGGGGAGCTCTTGATGATTGCAAGAAATCATTTGTAAGGGAGATAGTATCTCACTTCTACTGTTGAGTTTGAAATAATCATTTTTTCTGTATTTTTTCTAATACTAAAAAATAAGTTCAGTTAGGGAAGAAAGAAGAGTCTTAGGACTCCAGGAGATCTTCAGGAGTTGAGTAAGGATTAGAATACTGAGGGTTCCCTCGATCCCCTCGTCCAGATCATCGATAAAGAAATTCAAGAGAACTGGCCCAAGTACTGAGCCTTGGGGGATGCCGCTTGTGACCGGCCTCCAGCTAGATTTGATTCCATTCACCACAACTCTTTGGGCCCAGCCACCACGCAAGTTTCCAACCCAACGATGTGTACACCCATCCAGGCCTTGAGCAGCCAGCTTTTTCAGGAAAATGCTGTGGGAAACAGACCAAAGCCTTACTGAAGTTTAGGTAGATCACATCCACAGCCTTTCCCTCATCCACTGAGCATGTCACCTTGCTGTGAGAGGTGCGTCACCTTACGTATGTATGCGACAAGATGTCACAGAGTCGAAGGTAAGTACAGAGACTGCTAGAAATAGGATTTTATTCGTAGTGTGTTTTCGAAACTGATGAAATAGGGAGTGAGGAAACGTACTGTTTATTTTTCATCTCCACAGAAATCCACACGTTTAATAATAGCAAGGCACTGAAATACTTCAGCCAAAGCCCCAAATGTTTCTGTTCTCCAGGAACGTTATGTGGTTTTGGGGCTGCACGTCTTCCACAGATCTTGTATTGTATGCGGAGAAAGCTTTATGTGGTTTTGGAGTGCAGGCCAACCCCATGTCAGTCTCTATTTTTGGTTCAGATTGTGATGGTCTCCAAAATTTCCTTTGCTGTCTAATTTGCTCTTCAGTTCTGAGAGATGCTTTTGTTCACCTACAGGCAATTCAAGCAAAAGATAGACAGTCTGAGCCATTTTGGTGTTTTCTTTCTTTTTTTTTTTTTCTTGGTGTTTTACTGTGATATTGAGTACCCCATTCCCTGAGCCTTTTCCTGCCCAGGCACAATACTTGGCAAGTGTCTCAGCCAGCCTAAAGGTAAGAGGTAGCAGATAGGAGGTAAGCCTTTTAGGAGTCCTGGGGATAAAGCATGGCAGCATATCAAAGTCTCTTTCTTCTCAGCTAAATAGTTCAGGATTTTGCTTCCTTCTTGACAAAAGAAAGTCCAACTTGTCAATGTTTTCATTCTGATGATTCTTTTTTTTTTTTTTTTTTGGAAGGGGAGGGGTGAAGAGAGGGAGAAAACCCAATTTCTTTAGCACAAGTCTGCTTGTCAGTCAAATCCCACTTTTCAGCAGGAAATTGTAGGAAGTTGATTATCTTTATTGAAAACCTGCCATTGCATTTTTCTGTCACCAAGACCCAAGTGTGTGCAAAGTAGCAGTTGCCCTTCTGTACTCCTTCAGCCACTCCAGTGAGCCCCTGCCTACTCCAGGCAGGCACATCAGCGAGCATAAGCCATGTCTTTGCAGCAGAGGGTGATAAATCTGCCCTGCCCTGCCACAATAACCTTGGGTGTTGCTCAGAGTGTCTTTCCTCCATCAGGAGGGGGATAAATTTGGACTGGGTGGGGTGAGGAGCCCTACTGATCTGTCTGGTGAAAATCCATCCCTCTCTACTTACTTAATTAGGCTGTCGAGAACCTGGGATTAAAGACTTTGCGTTATTGGCTGAAGAAAAATAAAGATGGTTTAATGTGACTTCATCAAGCAGTCTTCAGCGGCATCTGTTACACTGCCCCAAATCGCTTGTGCATTTTGAACCCCTGGCCCTGAAGCGTGGCAGTGAGTTAGTACTTGTAGATTTGTCTTGGGCATCTATTCTGAGCACCCAAGTTGATGGCCATGAACCTGACTCCTGGGGATGCTTTATGTGTGTCTGGCTAATCAGTTTGATAGACTGTCCATCATTTATTTGTATTTAGGAGAGGGAAAATGTGTTGCCTGGACTCTGTGGGCAGGTATGTGCAGTGTCAGAAAGCAGTATCTGGCTCGGACCTTACAGGATTGCAGCAGCCTAAAATAAACCAAGGGGTGTTTTGTACAAAGGGGTTGGCATGAACCAAAGCAAGAAGAATGAAGCATCTTTCTGTCCCATTCAGATACTGCTGTGTGTTCAATAATGGTCACGCTGAGCTGGAAAATTCCACTGTATTTAGTGGGGTTTCTGGAAAAGTGTTCTGCAGCCAAACACAAAGACCTTGCTTCTTATCCCCTAAGAGCTGAGGACTGGAAATCACTCTCCTGATTTGGGGTTTATATGAGGTTGCACCACCTTGAGTGAAACCAAGGTTTCTGCTGCAAGCAAACAACCCTCAACTGCAAAAACGCCTGATGGTCGTGAGGAGGGATGGCATCCTGGGATGGGCATGTGCTGGATTTATTCTGCTGCTGTTTCCAAGTGGCTGCTGCTCATGTAACAGGCTTTCGTAGTGAATGCTGCAGGGTTTTTTATATATTGGATTTTTAGAACAGGATATTTATAAATGGTGAAGTTAAAGTGGGATGAACTGGTGGTTTTCTGTCTCGCAGTGATTTGCAGACTACAGTCAGGGCAAGAGGAGAAAACCTCTTCTGTAGCACAGTAATAATAAATAGGAAGCAAGAGTGTAGAGATGTTCAGCATGTTACTGTGCTCCTTAAAATACATATGCCTTGAAGTCTGCCAGGCGTTTTGTTCTACAAAGCATATGGTTTAACAGATAAAATGATTTCTGACCTGGAGACCTGAACTGACAACTTTGGAGACAAACAAAAACCAGGATGGCTCCATCTGTCAGGCCTGTTTCATCTCCATGCTGCTTACTGACATTTACGTGTTTGCATCAGGAAACTCTGCTTCAGTGCCCCTTTCCCTCCCTCTCCCCAGAAGTCAGGCAGCATCTGTCCTTGTGTGTCTTGACTTGGTGCATGTATTCAACTGCAGGCTCCTGGCCACGACCTCTTTAAAGGCATTTGCCATCTTTTTTGGCTTGCTGTTTTAGCAGTTGCTCGCTGGGGGAATGGACTGGTTGCTGGATTTGGCCTGAAGCACTAAGTACTCCTTCCTTCCTTCTCTGGGGGACAGAAGCTTGCCACAGGTCAAGTTAGTCAAGTTAGTTCCGTTTCTGTGATGTCAAAGAGTAATTCACAGATATCGCTTTAGTGATATATTCTTCTGGATGACAAAAGCTTTGGGTGCTGGCCCTTGCCGTCTGCTTCCATTTCAGTCTGTTGTACGTGTTTCACTAAATCCAAGGTCCTCTCTCAGTTTTCTGGAAATGTTTCATTTGATAGGTCTATCTGGCTGTGTATCCTTGCTATTTCCTGCACTACCTCCTGGCTCGTGCAGAAGTCATGCATCCCTTGCACTTAGCTGGACTGATTCCTTGTGTCACTGTTGAATCCAGAAGCCAGATGATGGTCTGGAAAACCCACCTGGCCTCTTCTTGGAAATTATAGTTCTTCATCAACATCTGCATGATCACAGCATTCAGGCTTTGATTTGAATAGGCAGTTGTAGTGCCCAGAATTGGCTGTGGATGTGGTCTACCTTGACTTCAGCAAGGCTTTTGGCACCGTCTCCCACAGCATTCTCCTCAAGAAACTGGCTGCTCTTGGCTTGGACTGGCGCACGCTTCGTTGGGTTAGAAACTGGCTGGATAGCCGGGCCCAAAGAGTCGTGGCGAATGGAGCCAAGTCCAGTTGGAGGCCAGTCACTAGTGGCATCCCCCAGGGCTCGGTGCTGGGGCCGGTCCTCTTTAATATCTTCATCGATGATCTGGACGAGGGCATCGAGTGCACCCTCAGTAAGTTCGCAGATGACACCAAGTTAGGTGCATGTGTCGATCTGCTCGAGGGTAGGAAAGCTCTGCAGGAGGATCTGGATAGGCTGGACCGATGGGCTGAGGTCAACTGCATGAAGTTTAACAAGGCCAAGTGCCGGGTCCTGCACCTGGGGCGCAATAACCCCAAGCAGAGCTACAGGCTGGGAGAGGAATGGTTGGAAAGCTGCCAGGCAGAGAAGGACCTGGGAGTGATGGTGGACAGTCGGCTGAATATGAGCCAGCAGTGTGCTCAGGTGGCCAAGAAGGCCAACGGCATCCTGGCTTGTATTAGGAATAGCGTGACCAGCAGGGCTAGGGAGGTGATCGTCCCCCTGTACTCAGCTCTGGTGAGGCCGCACCTCGAGTACTGTGTTCAGTTTTGGGCCCCTCGCTACAAGAAGGACATCGAGGTGCTTGAGCGGGTGCAGAGAAGGGCGACGAAGCTGGTGAGGGGCCTGGAGAACAAGTCCTACGAGGAGCGGCTGAGGGAGCTGGGCTTGTTCAGCCTGGAGAAGAGGAGGCTCAGGGGCGACCTTATCGCTCTTTTTAGGTACCTCAAGGGAGGCTGTAGCGAGGTGGGGGTTGGCCTGTTCTCCCACGTGCCTGGTGACAGGACGAGGGGGAATGGGTTTAAGTTGAGCCAGGGGAGTTTTAGGCTAGATGTTAGGAAGAACTTCTTCACTGAAAGGGTTGTGAGGCACTGGAACAGGCTGCCCAGGGAAGTGGTGGAGTCACCATCCCTGGAAGTCTTCAAAAGACGTTTAGATGTAGAGCTTAGGGATATGGTTTAGTGGAGGGCTGTTAGCGTTAGGTTGGAGGTTGGACTCGATGACCTTGAGGTCTCTTCCAACCTAGAAAATTCTGTGATTCTGTGAATTGCTCGTCTGGCTCTGTTCCCTTGAGAGGGAGAGTGGTGTTCCCTTGTGACCATGCTCCCGTGTGTCCAAACCAATTTGGACAGTAGCAGTGGTTTTACCTCTGCAGAAGGATGGTGGAGGACAGGGACCTGGGATCAGAGATGTCCTTTGTGTACATGCATGAGCTTGCTAGGTGGGGATGTGTCTGGGGATGGGCAGTGAGAGGTGGTTGCTGCCAGTTCCGGGAGGCTTTGGGTGATGAACTTGTTCTGTGTTGCCTCCTTTAATAAACTTTGACTTCTTGTCTCATTATTCTTTCAATATCCCCAATCTTCCTGTGTATGCTCAGTGGTAGAACAGATGATGGCTTAGGAGAGGGGGATTATTTCTGTTCTTCCCGGCAAATACATACCCACGTATTTATTTAAAGCTGGAACGAAAAAGCCAGTAGCATCTGAGAACAGAAGCTCTGCTAAGAAGTTTTAAGCAAATATTATTAGATATGACCTCTTATTTATGAAAGACTTTGCAAGTGAAAGTCTGTTACCCTGTTATTGCCTCAGCAAAAGACCTATTTTCCCAGCCATAATATCCCTGCCAGCAATCAGTCTGATTAGAGTTTAGGTTGATGCAGTAAATATACGAAAGCTCAATTTAACCAACAGCACAGAAGCAAATAATAATAAGTTGGGGCCGTTGGCCATAAAAATTCAGACATTTACCTTGAATGTTGACTTAAACCATTTCAATTTTGTGCCAAATGAGGCTTGAAATGCATCATCCGACGTACAGTGTCCAACCAATAAAAATTACATTAAATATTGTACCTTCCTGCTGGCAGCATGCTACAGAAGCTAAACTTCTCCCTCTTTGTTAGGGCTCCCTGGAAGCAACACAATAACTGATATTTTTTTGTTTGTTTTGGTGTCTCAGAGCATGCTGTGGATATTCCCTGATGCCATGGAGGCTTTCTGCCTTCACCTGGACCATATGGCAGAGTAAAGCTTTGGTGTTGCTCTGCTCAGAGGCATCCCAGCCTGCAATTCTAGGCTGAAGGAGCAGGAAGTAAAGATGGGTAAAGCAAAGCCGCAGAATCTTCATCTCTTTGCCTTACTGAGCTTCCTGATTCATTAGCAGGCCTGATTATCCAGTTCCTTGGCTTTAATCTCTAATTAAACACCACCACAGACAGCGTGTTTGTGCCAAGCTGAACATAAGTGGCCTCTTCTTAATAAATGCGTAACTCTGATCTCTGTACTGCTAACCAGAAAAATGTGAGAGCCTGAAGTTCTCAGGGAATGGTAATTGCCAAAGAGACTTTCACTTTCCCCCCCCCCCCCCCTTTAAATACACAGTCGATGACCGTTAGGCTTTCGGTATCTCTAGAATGGCAATTTCTTAAATCAAAAGCACATTCAGAAGAAGGGAGGGGAGGCCTCTCTGTGCCAGCAAGGTGGTAATTAATGCCTGGAGAGGTGCTGTCTTTTGTTTTCAGCTCTCGGGACAGCTTGGTATCCTCTTCCTGTGGGGACAGCGGTGCTAGGGCGGGTGCTAATTCCCCATTGCATGAGCAGGTTTATCTTGATAGTGGGCTAAAGCCATTGGAATTTCTCTTACATTTTTTGAGTCGTGTCTGTGTTCAGGAGTTCTACGAAGGAAAGTGATTCGGGGGATGGGGAATATGTTTAGGGTGGAGCAGCTATTATAAGGTATGTTATTCTGCTGCGTCTTTTAGGGACTGCTGGTTGAGCAGCAAACTGCTTGAGACAGGATCACACCGCCTCTGGAAGGGCAGTAATGCCTAAATTACTCAAATTTGATTGCAGAAGCACAGCTGATTACACCTCACCCCTACTTCTGGATGCGCATTTTCTTTAACCTCTTCTAGAGTTCTACCTGAAGTAGTAACAACTGCTTTACAGAAGGCCAAAAGCATTAAGGGAGCAAAGGTTTATGGCTGATGCATTGATGTGTACATGTGATGCAGGACTAAACCAGTGCTACACTTTAGTTTACAAAATCTGGGATTGGTTAGAAAGCTTTTGGCTAAAACATTTAAGCCTGAGGATACATCTGTGGGTCAAGATTGCATCCCCATAAAATAGCACACACCAAAAAGCTCTACAGTGTGTACATACAGGCCTGCCTATCTGCTTGGGCCATTTACCTCATGTTTTTTTAGCTCTATGTCTTATTTATCTGCTTTTTTTCCCTTTGGATAATTTGCAAAGTTGGGCAGGGGTTAGGAGCAGATCCCCCGAATCCCTTGGGACGAGGGGATGAATGGGGAACTGGAACCACAGAGCAAACAGGCAGAGTGTTTTTTTTCCCCCAGATTTACAACAAGCCTGCTCCTTTAAAGTCGCAGGGGGCTCATCTTGCATTGCATCCCCGGGGCGGTGGTTCAGCTGCGGAGGCAGCAGCAGATGGGGAGGCATCGCTATAAATTCCCTTGCCCTCAGAGGCTGCTGCCACGTGGCAGGCGGCTCTTCCCAGCGCTGTGCAGTGGGGGCAACGGCCTCAGGCTTGGGCTGTTCTCCGCCACGGTGAATCGTGGCACCTGCCCTTAGAAACCTGGATGGGGCACGGAGGGGGTCTGGTTTTGCAGCCCAGGTCCCCAGTGCGCTGGGTGGAAGTGCTGATATCTGCCTGCCCCATACGGAGCGTTAGGGACTGCTCTGAGCCTGAACCCCGCAAATCTAGGTGTGTGCAAGGTGAGACCACCCTGCCTGTTTGTGCAGTGTGATACCTCATGGGTTTGGGGTTTTGTGAAGGATGGGCTTTTTTTTTTTTTTTTTTTTTTTTTTTTTTTTTTAAAGCAAGTATATACAGGAGGTATTGAAAGCTTCCCCCCAGCACTTTTTTTTTCATTCTTGAAGCAGATGTGAAGATCGTGCTTTTGTCAGCTTTCCTCCACCTCAAAAGAAGGAAGAAGAATTTGAAAAGAATATTAAATTGCATTCGGGAAGGGTGCACAGAAGGGATGGGGGCAAGTTTTCCTATCACATCAGAGCTGTGTGTCCCACATTCCCCTCCTTGAGGCGGATCCTTTGCCTTGATTTCACTTCTTTACCTTTTTTCTTTTTTTTCTGTCATGACTCCTGGAATAATTAGTTACTAGCAACTGTGTGTGTATGTGGTTTTAAAGGCATCTTTTAAATCATCAGCGTGCGTTCCCTTTGCCACAGCTCTCTGCAGTGGCTCATCCCCTTGAAGATATGCAATCAATACTTCTCCTGAACCCACTGATATACTTGGCCATCACTTAAATATCATTACAGGAAAGATTTCAACGAGATCACTGCACATTATACTTTAAAGTTTGACTTTAAAAGAATGCCTGGGCTTTGCTAAAAGGCATTAGTAATGGGATTCTCTATCTTTGAGCTTAATTTATTCTGAAGAGAAAAAGGCCATTATCTTAAATCTTTTTCCACTTTTTTTTTTTTTTACCCTTACAAAAAGAAAAAAGGAAAAAGTAGGCCTCTGAAGTCCAGTACTTATGGCAAAATCATTGTTTAATTACTGACTTGTTTAACCCTTCGGAGGAAGAAGAGGCTGGGGAGGTGAGGTGTCATGTCTCGCGTTGCTGTGTGTGGGTAGTGAGTGCTGTGGCTGGCGTGCATTCCAACCCCTCCTTCTCTTGGCCTGCTTTGTTCCAGGATCAGCAAGTTGTGGGCTCATCTTTTCTGCAAAAGACTAGAGTCATTCATGTTATGCAGTGCTGTGCTTTGATATGGGTGTATGCTGGCTAAACCAGAAGATTGGATAGGAAAATCCTTTTTCACATTTCAGCTTTTTTCTCAACATTAGCCAATGACTACAGGATGGGAGCCTCCATCTGAAAATCATCCTGATCACAGACCAGTTCTGCTTTGCAGAGTTCTTGTTAGCTGAAAAGCAAACAAAAAAACAAACAAACAACAACAACAACAAAAAAAACAGACTGGGGTGGATACTTGTCCATTGGTGCATTTAAATGCAGGGTATCATGATGTACCACCAGACCAGGGAGCCTCTAAACTTCCTCTTAATCCTCAGCCAACCTTGAATTTTTGGGTATGTCACTGACACCTGCATTGTGCTCATGCTTGTGCTTCAAAAATCAGTCTTACCTTGGGTTAAATCCCCCCTGCGGATGGGTCTTTCCTTGAATTAAATCACGCACAGCTCCTTGAGTAAGGACAGAAACATAACCCAAAGTCAGCTTGCAGCAGCAGCAGGTTTTTTGTTTGTTTGCTTGCTTTCTTTTGCAGGACTGATGAGCAAAACTGAGGAAAGCTTTTCAGTTCAGAGCAACATGTGGTTCCCTAGAGCACTGGGATGTTAGTGTACTTAACTGTGAAATGTGGGGGGCACTGGAGCAGAGAAGAGCAGAGGCTTTGCCCCAGGGCTGTGGGAAGTGATTTAACTCCAGATGTCCTCCACCCTGGGCTGTGGCTTTCCCATTTCACCTGAATTGGTTTCTGCTCTCTGGGATGGAAGCAGGACTCTGTCACTTAGAGCTATAGTTGTTGGTGCCCGAGTTATCATGAGCTAAGGATCAATTATACATTAGAGACCTGGTAATGATGAGAATTAAATGATGAGCTTTTGCCGAAGTGAGCTGTGCTTCTGTTCACCTTCAAGTAGAAACTGCTCTGAAGAATGCCAACATCTGCACAAATAATCCATCTCGTGGAAAGCACAGTTGATCTCATGTTTGCATAAGGGAGTGCTCTTCTGTTGTCTCTCCTGGGGCACTGAGCTCTGCATGCGAGAATGCAGGATACCATGGGTTTCTAAAGGGCCCTGCCTGGTATAAGCACGTTTCCTCTAGCTCCATTAGTGAGGAGCACGGAGGCAGCAGGGCCATGGAGTGTCTCCCCGGCTGCATGTGGATGCTCCAGCTGCTCCTTCCCCAACCTGTAGTGAGGTGCCAGCTGTGCTGAAGGTGCAAGATCTTGTTTCTCTAAAGCACTGTGTGGTGAGTGCAGGAGCCTGCCTCCCAGGAGGGATGGTCTGAGCACCTTTTGTGTTGGTATTCCTCTGTGGTTCCGTCTTTCTCTAAGGCTAAATCAACCAAGCTGAGCTTGTCATTTTGCTCCTGCTATGCCTGGATAGTTATAAACAGGGCCATGACCCAGGGGTGTCTTGAGTCATTCAAGGCTTCTACTTTTTCAGATGTTTTCTCATGGCTTTAGTCCTAAGCATGCCTTAAACTTAGGTCTCTTGTCTTAAAACAGTTTCACTGGGCATCTGTAGCATAACCTTTAATTTGTGCAACTTGTAAGGTTGTACAGAGTGATATTGAGTCCTCATGACAATACAGTCCAGTGGTTAAAGCAGTATCAGGCACTTTTCTTCTGCTATTTGAATCCCTTTGACTCAGTTTCTCTCTGTGGTAAAGCTGTATTAATGTTGCTTACCTATTTCGATGCAGTTCTGAAGGTTAATTTATTTTTTGTGAAGCACTTAGCAAACATTAAGTGTTACATAAATCTCAAGTGTTATTATCCACAAGATGCATTGATTTGCAGATTGTGGTCATATTGTCTGGATTTCTTTTTTCCTTTAAAAAATTTCAATCCATTAAAGGGGGGGGGGGGACACACCCGTAGCTCTTATACCAGACCAAACAGTTGCATAAACAAAGAGCACAAAATGTCTAATCAATGATAAGGCAAATGGGGCCAATTGCATATCAGCTGCAGCCTGGAATTATGGTTCTCACGGACCGCACCGGAGAGCCAGGGCTTGTTAGGATCAGTGCTGCCATGTGGGAGCGCGGTGACAAGCTTGCGGTGCTCGCGCTGCTTGCAGCTCACCAGGTGTGCACTGCAGTATGACATTTTCCCACTTTTCCTTATTTCCATGTGCCGTGTGCCACTCTGTGCTGCCTCCAGTTGCCCTTAGTTATTAAAGGGAGCAACTCATGCGCTGTAGGGAGAGGTAAATTCTTCCAACAGAAAGCAGTATTATTTACACATCTATGCCCCTATTATCTCTCTTAGGACGTGGCAATACAGACTGTTTTTTTTGGGGGTACTGCACATAACCGCAGGGAATAAATCATCAGGGAGCAGCAGTGAGGAGCAGGGTTGCTCGTACAGCACCTCGATGATGCTGTAATTTACCCTATCAGGAACAGCAGGACAGGAGAGATAACTGAATGCTCTCTGTTACACTGGGGGAACCAACAGAAAAGGGGTTTTGGCTGAATGGCAATGTAAAGGCAAGTGTTTTGTTTTTCTCCCTTTTTGCTTGGTAAGCCAAGATGGAATAAGCAGAAGCTGTGTTTTTTATCCTGTTCAGAGCCATGAAAGGTGTCTCCTCCCTACTTCCAAATCAATCATAACTCTCTTAGACTCATTGATTTACAGACAGCATGACACCACCTGCTCCCTGCTCCATGGTTGTTTTTTTTTTTTATTATTACTTTTTGTTATTTTTTTGCTAGAAATTCTGGATTTATTGTGTTAGTGTGGCAAGAAGCTGGCTGTAACCAGAGGCTGAGCTGGGTGAGTTGCACCTACCTTGGCCCACTTACGTGGGCCAAACTCTTGCCAGTGGTCTCTAGCCTGATGGTCATTCAAGTGTGGCTCTCCCTTGGACACAGCTCCTGTTGAATCCTCTTGCTGCTTAATTCAGCTGCAGAAAGGAGATGTATGGTGGTTACACCAGGTTCTCAGGCATCTTTGCCTCCATTTCTCTGTGTTCCCTCGTGTGTGGTAGGCCCTTGAGTTTTGCCATGGTGCACGGGTTTCTGAGATGTGGAAAAGTGATGAAGCTATTACTTTTCAGCAAGCCCAAAAGCATGCTTTTGTTATTTTGTTTGCTACTGGATGGGATTGGTGTTTGCAGAAGTGCTTTGACATTCTGGGCAGATGGACTAGACAAGTGCAAAGTGCTGTTGTTCTCATCCTATGACGAGATGTGAAAGCTGAAGATGCACTTGTAACAAACTTTCCCCAAATATGAAGTGTGCTGGGGGTTTCGAAGCTGATCCATTCAGTGCCTCTGCTCTTGAGCAGAGAGGCCCTTCTGAGGCAGTAGATTACAGCCGTAAGTGTGTACTGCTGAATGGGATATCTCTCCTGCAGTACACACTTCCATTGTCCCAACCACATTTTGGTATTTGCCATAAGCCACGCGCTCTTATGAAAAACCATTTGCAAGATAAGTAAAGGAAAATGTAATCCCTGAGTGGAATGAAGGGTGCTTTGAAATGAATGGGGGATAATCCTTTTGTTGTCTGTTACAAATGCACTTTATTTCTGCATTATCTGAGCATGAGAATAGACTGTTCGCTCAGCCAACAAATCCACTGCAGCACCCTCTCCCCAATGCGTCAAACCCAAGAGACAGGCGGCAGAGCAGCCTCTGAACTTCCTCAGGTCTGCGGCTTGCAAAAAGGTTTCCTTTGAATTTCAAAATCCTGCTGGCGTGATTATTTTGGTGCTTGCAATGTACGCAGAGTGTTGGCTTAAGTCACACTGAAAGACATGGGTTGAGATTCACAAAGCAGCCTGAAGGATTTAGCTGTCTACCTGCCCTTGATCTTCTATCAAGATGGGTAGGGAAATCTGCCTAAATTGCTTTTAAAATCAGAAAGCCCAACCGTTGCCCCAGGGAGCTTGCAGTCGGGGTGGAGAAGGATAGAGAAGAATTTCTTCCTTTTTTTTTTTTTTTTTTTTTCTTTTTTTTTTTCTCCCTCGTTGTAGTTTTCTTTCTCTTGTTGGCACATTTCTCATAGCAAGTTCAAGCCCATTGACTTATGCAAGGAGATACCTCCAGCTTTTGCAGAATGCAGACTTTCTGACCCATGTGGCCAGCAGCCAGGCGTGATCCATCTGGCCATGCTGTCAGAAAGCAAATCTCAGAGCTTAAAGACTGAACACTGTGTAGTCTTGAACTCTGTAGCAACTACCTGTAAAGTCCTTTAGTTACTGCAGACATTGATTCTTAGGGCTTGTAAAATGAGTCACAGAGTGGCTGTTTTTTTTTTTGTTGTTGTTGTTGTTTGTTTGTTTTTGACCTAAGTTCAGTAGATACAAGAAGGGTGTATTTGTTTGCTCTGATTTTAGGGCCCGCCATACTCAGCTTCCAGCCAGCAATTCAAAACTTCCTTGTGCTCCCCTGCTCTCTTGGTTTGGTGTAGAGCTTCCCATTGTATTTCCATGGTGTGTTGAAGACAGGGTGCAGATTTTGTTTTACTAGTTTTTTTGAAGAAACTCCCTGAAATCGAGGTCTGTCCCAGGTCAAACAGTGTTGCACAGCTGGTTGAATGGTTGAGTGGTGATGCTTGATGCTCCAGTGCACGAGATGTAACAGGGCCCACTCCGAGCTCAGCTGTGTGGGGACCATCGTGATTTTTCCCTAATCAACAGGTTCAAGCCTGGAACTCCCAGAAATCCCCAGCCCTTAACCATGAGTGGTATCAGTCTTGGAATAATCCAGTTGCTTTCAGTAAAACAATTATAGCTGGCAGAATTTGTCTTTGCTTGCATAGTAATTAGGGAAGAAAAGGAAATTAATTAAAAAGCTAATTATAAAGCCTATGAACATTGTTTTCAAATCTTTAGATGAATTTACTTTTGCTGAATGCCACCTTTTTTTTTTGATTTATTTGGCTCCAGCAGTGGTAGGTTGGGAATCTGAGGGAAATGAGCCATTGGTTCTTGACGTGGCATGATGCTGTGCTGTCTTGTAAGGAGATTGTCATATGCGATGGGAAAGACACAGGAACAGCACTAATCTGACTGTAAGCCTGTTGTCTTCCAGCTTTTTCCATTATGAAGCACAAAACAAATTTAAGTTTTCTGCCTCCTGGAGTCTCATGCCATTCTAATCTAAAGCTAATCCCTTCAAACAAGCATATGTCTGCCCTTGGAGCAGGTTTGTTGTGGGGTCTTGCTTTCTTGGGAGCTATGTAGCGCTGCAATTAGTCTAGGTGTTTAGGTGGCTTCTTCTGGACCATGTTGTGCTCAGCAGCAATTTAAACCGAGTGTCCACTGGTAAATGGTAAAAACTACCCAGGGAAAACGTGATGTTCCCATGCATAGCAAATGTATTCATTAGCATCAAAGCTATTATGCAGAGTATCAAAATGACCTTGCAGTCATTAGAATCTAGGTATGTTATGACTTAAGTTTAGAGGGACTTGCATTACAATGTATAATCTAATTAGTGTTACCTCTGCTAATTGCTACATATTGCTGAGGTATATAAAATAAATGCATGATTGATGGCAGGTCCCACCAACGCTTATGCTAGCCCCCATTTTTAAACAGGAAGACAAAAGCACCGGGATAATAAGTTACAGTAATTTAGTTACCTTTGTTGGCACCTTTTTAATGCAGCTGTTGTTTTATGCCTGAATGTGACAAAGTTTTTTGTACGTGGGTTGTGACTGTAGGGTTCACCAGGGCCCTTCATAAGGTGGAATCAGATGACTGGATCCCTCTCGTGGGTAGGAACATCAGAGAAAGCGGATGGGGAAGTAAAAGTAGTAGTTGGTGGTGGGTTTGCCAATTGGCTGATCCAAGTGCCTGGCACAGCTGTGGATTTAGGATTCGAGTGGTCTCCTGTGCTGTCAATAAAAAGTAAAAGCAAGTGCTGAGGTTTTTAGCCCCATATCACCCTATGTCCTCTCTCCAAACCTAGAAGTTTGTTCTTGGGGATAGAGATCTGGTATGAATTCTCTACAAATAAGTTAAGAAAGTGATGGCTTGACCAAGGAATAGTTTCTGTAGGAGTCTGTGCTCACTGTGTGGAATGGCTGTTTTTTCATATATCCAGGTAATTAATGACTGGATGAATGAAAGAGAACTATGTTCTCTTCAACCTGCCTTGCTGGTGAACAGTACAAGTAGTGTAAGGGAAGCTGGAGAAAGTGGGCAGACGCTACAGGAAAGGAGCACATACAGGTTTGGTGTGACCAGGATGGTGTCTCCACCACTACTTCTGTTCTCGCTGTAAGTACATCTAAAGGGGGAGATGGTGGGTTAACAGTGAGAGAATCAACTGTAAACATGTTCATAACAGCAAGCAAGAATAGCTGCAGACAAAATCTTCCTGTTGGAAATGGCTATGCATACCTGAACTGCTGCTTCTGGAACACATTTTTGTTTCTCAGCTCAGTGCCACCTCTGCTTCCCAGCTGTCCTGGTGGGGATTTTTGGTTTGCTTGTTTGTTTGTAGCAATAACCAGGTTAGGAAACATTGAACTGCAAATAATTAAAATGAAATCTTTGTTCCATGTGCTCTCTAGTCCTAGGAAGTCATCATCAGAGCCAGACTGTGGTATTTTGATATTCCACACTCTTTTTTTGATATCTGGATTGCAGTTACAAAGCAGGGAAGGATGGCAGGCCTAGCAGTTTTATAATCGCTCTTTCTAATGTGCAGTACCATGGGACACCTCTTAGATGTCTCCACAGTGGCTTCTGTGTGCTTCAAACACGTGTGCTGTTAAATGCAGAAACCAGCTACTGAATTAATGAATATGCCTTCAAAGGACCCTCCCCCCTTTCCCAAGCTGGAGATCTGAAGGCGATCTCGAAGTGGGTGACGTGCCTTTGAAAATTATGCAGCGCAAACAATAAACCTCATTAAATAAAGTCAGCAAAAGTAGCACAGAAAATCCAACGTGGAGAACGGACATGGGGGGACCGACACTGGGCTTCCTCAGCCCAGGACAAGGAAGGCAGTAAAAAAAACAAACAGGCGTGCTGCAAGGGAAACTGGGGACAAAGCAAGGTGCACTAGAGTGCCCGTGGGTTGTCTTTTCCCCGAGGGGTTTTTGGATGCATAAGTTGGGCAGAAGGAGCCCTGCGGGGGGCAGATCCACCACCACCATCTGCAGAGGGCCTTCCCTTCTGCTGGGTGCGAGGCCTACTCGGGCCCAGTGCCTGCCCCTTCTGAAATGAGGATTAATGAGTTCTTCTATCTGATACTTGTTTGAGATTCGCCATTTGGGTTCATTTTAAACTAATTTTATTCTCCATGTCGCTGGCAATTTATGCAGCAAATGCAATTATTGGAGATGAACGCCTGCCACAGCTGAAGGCTAGAAGTGCCACTTCCTTGGATGTGCAAGGAGCGGAGAGCTGGGGGACTGGGGTGGGGGGAGGGAAAAAGAATATTAGAAAAATAATCTTTCCCCACAACACTCTCAGAGCTGATACACACACCTTCATAAAAAAGTAATTTAATTTTCCCAGTGCAGCACGAAACGGAGATCTAATTATCCACTTCTAAATTGCTTTCTTAATTTTTCAAAACATGGCTTTTTGTTTATGCCTTTCCCTCAGCCCTGCTTAGAGGCTGCCATGGAGCTCACCTCCATATGGAGGTCAGTGATAAAGCCACCTGGAAATGTACTTTCTCTTGATAGCAGGTGTCAGAGCTCCTAATGTGCCACGTGGGCCTTTTGTCCGCTGTAATGGTGCTTCTCCATAGAAATGCGCTTTGAAGGCATCCTCCACGTGATGGTGGAGAAGGCAGGGCCACGCTGGTAATTTGGGAGGCAGCCCTGGGAGCGTGGCTGGGAGCTTCCTTAACATTCACATCGACTGTTTTCTTGAGGTTTGCAGGGGTTTTACTGCCTCAAAACAGCACTTTTGCTGGTTTCTGCACTTCCTCACTTGGAAGTGTTTGTACATCCTCACGGTCTGTTGTGTATCAGTATCAAAGACCATAATCCTCTGTAATGAAATTTCTGGAGTTTCCTGAAGATTCCCGCAGGCACTGCCTTTTAGGCTGTTTATTTACCTTGTACCTGGACAATACTTTCTGCACAGTCCCAAGAGACCTGTGCTTCTGCAGGAAGCTCTTGTAAAAATCATCAGCGGGTGTTAGAGCAAAGAGAAGTGTTTGAAAAACTTGGTTTTGATCATATTGCAGAGTACCCTCCCCACACTTCATGTATTCTTCACATGAATTTCCCTAAACTTCAGCTAACAGGCTTGCTGTCTGAATTTAAGGTGATGTACACACACCTTCTCTAATATTTATAGGATAAATGCTAAGCTGTACTTTAGTGATTATCATGAGTTTCTGAAAAACAGATTTCTGATGTTGGAGATAACATGACACCTTCAATTATTTACCAGTAACTGTTTTCAACCTGCCAGCAACAATTTGTCGGTGTTAAGGTATTGAGGAGAACACAAAGCGATTCAGATGTGATGTCCGTCTTTTGAACTTTCTTTGCATTGCATCCCGCTGTTCAACGCTCCCTCCTCACACTCCCCTGCACCATGTTCTTCCCATGTATGGGACCTGGCAATAGGTTTTGTACGGAATGATGTATGATTGATGTTTTTCATCCCTAATTTGTCTCACTGGTGCTGGTGGGTTTTACATATTCTTTTTTTCTTTCAATGCTCTAAATTTAATAGCAGCAACCCAGTACACAGAGCTTTTCAGGCTGGCCTGCTTATTGCTGGTTTGGATCTGGCTCGCTGCAATGGGGGATGCCCAGCTGTAGGGGCAGGACTGGTCCCTGCGCATCTCCATCCGGATGCGTGTGGGTCAAGGACTACGTGGGACTGAGCTGTCAGCTACTTGTGAAGCTCGCCTGCAGAGCCTGCCTGTTCAATAATGCTCTAATTAACTACTGCAAACTTCAGAGGACCCAGCTAACTATAATTGAGAGATCAACAGAGGCTGCGATGAAGTTAGATGTGCATACTAATTACTGAATTATCTAACACCTGCTTTTGAGAGCGGCACCAAAATATAAATACATTTTGCATTGTAAGGCCCTTGCTATAAGGAATGCAAGATGTGCGAGCAAGAGATGAAGTGCCTTGTCAGACAGTGCTTAGATCCCTTTTAGTGTCTGCAGCTTCCTAGAAGCGTCTGCAAGACCTCATTTGACAAACCTCTATCCTTTATTTTTAGTCAGGGTATTGCGGCTGTCGTGTTGCAGGCTCAACCTGCAAGGAGCCAATTAAGCAGTATTCCAAACATTAAATCGGATGCTCCTGAGGTGGTGGCGGCAGTGGTGGTGGTGGTGATGATGATGGACTTTGCAAGGCCCTGGTGAATTCTTCCCGTGCTGCAAGTTTTGTGTCAGTGTCCAAATGACACAATTTGCTGTCAGCTCTGAAACCTCTTGGAGGAAAATAAATAAATAAATAGAAATTAGGATTCATTTTTCAGCTGCCACAGCCACAGATAAAAGGTTAAATGTCCCAGGTATTAGTGTAGTGGTCTGCTGAAGGTCTGTTGCCAATCATTCTTGATATAGGGAGGGGAAAAGGGAAATGGCTGAGAGAGAAACAGCTGCTTTTTTCTCCCTTATTCCATTCTGCTGTTTTATTTTTTTTAATACCGATCTAAGGTGCGATTTCCACATCATCAGCTCAATCAGCCATCACCATCAGCCCTCTGAAGGCAATAATTTTCTGCTAAGCAATTTTGTCACTGTGCTGGAAGAAAAATGAAACCAACATTTCAGTGCTTTGTCCAACCAGGAATCAGCACATGGCACAGTTCACCATCTCCCCCCCTCAACAAGTGGCTATTCACTTTTTTTCCTTTGAGGATTAAGCCACTTACCATGGAAAATACTTGAGCTTTGCTATTTCTTATCTTTTTTTTTTTATTATTTTTATTTTTTGAGTATCCTATTTGCTCAAGTGTCATAAGACGTGTTGGTTCCTTTGATGGTTTCAAGTAGCATTGTTTAGGCTGGTTACAGATCTGGTTGCATACTTTGCTGTTCACAGCTAACTGCTCCATCCCTCCTGAAAGGCAGGAGCTCACGTGAAACCTCCTGCTCTTGAAGTGGCGCTTTTAGTCACCGCTGCTGTGATGCACAAAGCCTTGAGATCCGTAACTCTTGAATGTATTGAGCCAGAGCCAGGTAGGTGAGCAGGTTGGCAGCGTGCGTTTGTTTTGCACAGCTGTTTGCTTGCAGAGCGGGGCTGCAAACAGCCTCTTCTTCAGAGTCCTATTGACACCTGGTCCTGAGCACAATGCTTTTGCTAGTGACCTCTTGGAAAGATAGAGATGTTTTGCCCATTACTGCCTTGTCCCAATGACTCTCGTTGGTTGCTTCCAACTGAACAGCCTCGCGTGAAGCTGTTAGGAGTTCGTTGTGTTTAGGGAAGTTGTTTGAAATTCTTCTCCTGCACCTCTTATCAGAAGCAAACCTGGGATTATTGACTGCTTGTAATGCTAAACTTTCCATACGCTGGCCTCAGCCTACTGCTTACTTTGAAAATCTTTTTGTAACCGCAGTTGCCAAGCAACTGTCAGCTGTATTTCGAAGATGCTTACCACCTTCAAGATGTTGGGGCCCAACTGCTGCCGCTACATTCTGCAAGATTACTGCTTCCCCGGGCAGAGGGCTTTGTGAAGGCCAGGGAGCATTCTTCCCGTTCTACCCTTATCGCTGCTTGCTTTATTAGTGTGTTTTCACAAAGCTCTCTGCCTTCTTACTCCACTGATTATTGTGCTGGTTAGGCTCCAAGGGAGCACCTGGCTCTCACAATTTGTCCTTCCAGCACACGCTTTGACACTGGGCGTATGGGAGCTGTGGAAATCCAAGCATTGCCCCTTGTAGCCAGCATTCTAGTTGTGTTGTATTCTTTTCGTCTTACAGAGAAAAAAAAAAAAAAAAAAAAAGGTATTTTGGTAGGAGGAAAGATGGAGCAGGGTGTGGGGAGGCAAAGAAAGAAAGAAAAGGAAATCTGTGGCTGTGTTGTGGCTGGGGGTCGCTGCTGGCAGTGGCTCTCAAAAGGCAATTGCTTCTTGGTGTGGCTGTAGGTTTCACTGAGACTCCGCTCCTCTCCACGGGAAGCAGGTGCTCCAGGTTGTTTCTGCAGCCGTAGAAGCCTGGTAGCATCTCTCGTGGCCTGAACAGAATGAGAGGGCCAAGGGGAAATTAGAAGTCCATCAAACTTTGCCTACAGAAGTGCTTATTAACAGACTCCCTCTGTACATGGATATGCATGGTTTATTTCATTTTAGTGCCAGCCTATTCCATTTGGGTTAATAAAAGAAATATCCGTTCTATTAGGTGCATTACAGTGACAAAGCACCAAGGGAGCGGGAGGCTGCGTGCTTGTCAGCCGCCTGAGTATTGGGCTGTCAGTTGTGCCATCAAGCCTTCCTGCTTATTTGCAATTTTATTTTCAGATGTGATTGACATCTGGAGGCTCTGACATTCTCGGCACAAACATACAGCCTGTTATTATGCTTGCATTAACATTTTGATAAACACACAGTGCAGCATTGAAAAAGTAATTACATGTCATCACATCTCTGCCTCATCAAAGAAAACTTTGCTGTGTAATTGCTCCAAGATTTACCCAGGTACAACGTACAGCTTCCAGCAAGAGCTCCTTTCTGTTGAAGAGTTTACATTTACCTTTTAAGATGCACAATATCCTTTCCCCATGGGGCTTTCTTGGTCTAAAATAAACCTGGCAATATAATTTAGCTTTCCATAAATATGCTTGGATATTAGAGTGTAGTACTTTTTGCATAATAGTTATTTAATGCTTGATGTAAATATGTTGTGTATTATATGGGCTAAGCTATCAAGGTAAGTTTTTGACGACTGGGAGAAATAGCACATTGTTACATTGGCTTTTGCATTAGCAGAAGGGTCCTTTTGCACTTATATTTATATCAGTACTTCTCACAATGACATCTAATTTTACAATAAAGTGAGCCTAGCTGAAGCGCCTCGCTCTGGATTCTAAAATATTGGCTATTTCCTCACTTGTAAAGGACTTTTCTGATGTGTCTCTGAAAGAGGTATTATATGGAAGAATACAAATAATTCCAAAGGTTTTTTCTTCCTTTCCTAGGAGCCAAGTAAGGAAGAGAGTCTCATTGATGTTCAGTCAATAAATCTTGCGAGATAGACACTGAAAGACCTGAATGAAAGGTAGAAGAAAAAACCACGTGTATGACAATAAAACAGGTGAAATTGGTCAATCAGACAATTGCTAGCCGTGTTGCATTTTCAGGTTATTTCAGATACAGTGTGCTGGCCAAGTCAGCTTTCCTCCTTGCTGGGAAGTCCAGATAATATGAGCCTGTATCTACTGGTAACTGATGGGATTATTCCTTTTACTCAAATAGCACTTGTCTGGACTCTAGAATGACAAATTTTCGGTTATGTCCCCGATTCTGGTGGGATAATGTACCTAACCCCAGTCCTCCCTATAGGCAGGCAGTGCTTCTAATGCCTCAGCTAGAGAGAAGAATTCTCAGGGTTGTTCATGAGAGGAGGTTTGTGGCCAAACCCTCTGAGATGCCTGTTCTCTTGTTATATAGCAGTAAGGAAAAAGAGTGAGGAATGGCTTTAGGAGTCGTTTCTTCCCATCTTCTGTCTTATGCCTTTCATCATGGCTTCCAGTTCAAATGAAAACACCCCCTTCCCTCTCCAGGAGCAAATTTTCTCTCTTTTCTTCAGCTTGACATAATGGGAGTGATGTGTGGAAGCATTTTCTCCTTGACTAGCCTGCCTCGAAGTGACTCTGAACCCATCACTGTGTGCAGGACAGGAGCTGCACCACCTTATAGCTGCCACCACCCAAGCACATCAACTTTCCCCAAAAGCCAGCTGCCTTGTTCCCCGGGACTGGTGCCATCTCAGACAGCAGTGCCAGACCATACTGCTGCAAGCCAGCACCTGCTGGGACTGGGAGCTGCAAAAGCTGTGCCCCTTGGGGAGCCTCTCTGCAGGAGCTGCCAGGTGGATAGCAAGAGGTCCGAGGGGTCCTGGAGCAGCTCGCCACCCATTGCTGCTTCAGGAGCCACAGCTCCAGGCACTGGCTGGAGCGATTGGCATGGCTGGCCTTGCTGGGAGGAGGGATTTTGTAAGAAGCATTAAAGGCGGACAGAATGGCGCGCATTTCCAAGTGTGTTTAATGGTTTGATAATGCGATGTTAGTGTGTATTAATCCTCTAAGGAGATTGGTATTAGCTCAGCTTTAGCACTAGACTGAATAAATACACTAACAGGATGCACCCCGGCTTGTGCCTGGAACATCTGTATCCAACATCTGTATTATTATGATTATAGGCTTGTGGCCTACATACAGTATCTATGAAATGAGATCTGCTATTACACCTTTAGTGCAGCCTGGATAGGTTAATTCCCCAACCCTGCTGCCAACGCCAAGTCAAATGGCTGGAGGAGCAATCCCAGGCTGTGCCGAGGGTCTCCGCATCGTTCTGGAGTGGCACAGGGCAGCGCTGGATCAGTCCCTGGCTTCTGCAGTGACTGCGAGGGAAACAACGTGTGCAGACCTGTGGCTGTCACCCCCCAGTGCTATCTGGGTGGGTGAAATTGGGATTGCAACACAGAGTGTTTTTTCTGGCATTGCATTCAACCTTCTGCTTTCCCCCTTTTGTGGGGAGCAGCTCCCTGGGTTTTAATTGTTTCCATCTCTGTGGATGCTGTGAGTAAAGCGCAGCTTTCAGGCCAGGCTGCTCTGTCCAGAAGCTTCAGGGTGTCTTCCCAGTGCCCCGCAGCTTCGTACACATGAGGAACTGAGAAACTCAGGCAGTGGCAGCCCCTCCGTGGTCTTCCAAGGGTTTGGGTGCAGATACCATTAAAAGACATTAACACCAGAGCCAGGGGAGTCCCATGCACCAGCCTCCCCATCACAGTTTATCATGTTACTTATCCCAAGGAGCCATTACAAGTGACTCGTGATTCCTATTCATCTTTTCTGCCCTCACCCATTTACTTTCAGGACATTTACATTTAAATATGTGTTTCTGCAGAAGCTTTACAGGAAAGCAACATTGGACCAAAAAAAAAAAAAAAAAAAAAGTGGTTTAAAATGCATTTTTCATGCTCTTTCATACTCTATCGATTTTGTTTTTCTCATTTTTTCTTATAAAGAGAAGGTTTTCTAATACATTTTTCAGAAATAAAGGAGTCAGCAGTTCTACCCTCCTAAAGCAATAGTTATTCACCTAGATTATAAACAGAATTTGTGAGGGAGGGATATTTATATAAATTTCCTTTTTCAATAAAATGAATATTGTGAAAAAGCGGTAGCTCACAGTGAGTGGCTCCCAGGCACAGGGTTCGGAGGCTGAATTTCTCCCTTGCCTGGGCTCCTGGTGATGGGCAACGTGCTTCGCTTTGCCCGCACATGAGAGCTGGCAAGGAGGGAGCGCGGAATCACCTGCCTCTTCCCAGCGCAAGTGGCTTGCAGGAAAAATCAGTTTTGTCTTGTCATGCAGCAAGACTTTTGGTAAGCGCTGAATCGCTGCGGTTTGACATTGTTGACGTCCAGAATTCCAATTCTCAGTTTGAAATGGCTGCTCTCAAATGCTGTTTGTGTTTGGTCTTTTTGAAGAGGGGAGGGGAAAAAAGAAGGCAGAAGACATGCAGTGTGTCAGAATTATTTAGAAGAATTGCTGTCACTGACTTGATTGTCTAATCTCACAGAATTTTTTCTTCCAGTTAGGTTCTATTTCTGAAATGTTGATAGGTTTGGTGTTGATTTTTTTTTTTTTTGCATTTGTGTGCATGAGTATTTTTGATACCTCCAAAAATATTATAGAACAGGAAACCTTTCTCCAGCTGTATTTTGATGTTGACAACCATGCATCTTGGTTAAGCTCTTCGAGTTTGCATGAAGCTGCCAATGATAGTCAATAATATGCCCTTTTATATAAAATCCACCTTCTCGGTTTGCTGGAAAACAAATGGGGCCACATATACTGAATGACAAACTTTGGCTCAGAGGGTTAGCTCTTGTTATTACTATTTTGGCTCTGTAAAATCTGAGCCAAGGGACTACCAAGCCTTGGTCAGGGAGGGAGGACTGTCTTGCTCGGACCCTTGGGGACACAATTGCAGAGGTTTGCGTGGACAGCACGGTGCTGTCTATTCTGGGTGGAGGTCTGTGTGGACGGGGTACAACAAGAAACCCATTTCAGTCTTGTTTTACTTCTGACTTAAATCTCTGACTTGTTACGTTATTGTGTTTTGTTTTGTTTTGTTTTGTTTTGTCGTTTCCTTGCTATTGTTAGTGTTAATTATTATTATTTCTGCTTGCTACATGCCTCTGGAGTTTAATCCCCCTTTCTTGCTCTGAATCTCTCTGGTGTCTCCCTATTTACTGCAGACAGAGCTCCGCCTTACTGGATTTTTTGCTTAGGGTTATTTCCTCCTCCCCCACTTTTGTGGACCAAAATGTCCTCACTGGCTGGAGGAACCTCCCCCTTCTATTTATCCTTGTTCTTTGTGAGCTCATACAATATAGCTTAATCAACCCAGCGGTGCTCTGCTCAATTCTGTCTGGGAGACACAAAGGAATTAAAGCAGTTGGGTGTTGAAAAGCCTTGCCCTGCCTCTGCCGTTGGCTCCGTAGGAGCACCCCTTGTAGCGCCGAGTGTTGTCAGGACGGAGCTGCTGGGTAATGGCAGCAGCCTGCACTGGGGGCTCTGCCAGTCCCTGCTCCCATATTTTCAGATTGGTAGTTCCCAAAATGTGCCAAGCAAGCACTGGCCCACAGCAAACAGGAGCTCCTGCAGACCACCGAGCCCTTCTCATGGCATAGAGGAGCATCACTGCACCCTGGTTTGTGCACAGGACTTGAGAGAGGGCTGGCTCTGCTTCTGGGCGAGTGCACCTATTTCTGCACCTCGGGTGCTGTGGGCAGAGTATCGCTGAAGACAGCCCTCCGTAGATGCTGCTCCTGCAGGCACTGCTCTCCATCTGTCACTGGGGGAATTATTGGTTTAATTTATTTTCCATCTTCCATTCCTTACCCCTTGGTGCCAATCTGGAAGCCTACCACAGTTCATAATAACTTGTAGTGAAGGGCGTGGAGTTGCCCCGTGGGAATATCACTTTCCTACGTCCCATTGGATTCATTAATAACAACATTATGTTATGATGTTTTCTCCTTGTATTATTCTATAGATCATTTTTATTATGTAGATACGAACCCTTTGATATTGTAATTGTGAAGTACACGTTATGAAGACAAATGTGTTTGGCTTAATGAGAATGGATTGCCAATAAAAGCTGAAATAGAGGGAAGCATTTTTTTTAGCATTAACCCTCATAGAAAGCGATGTCAGACTGAGAGCTCAGCAATCCTCAAATGCAAAGAGAGTATTTTTAGTCTGTTGATAAAGCATTGACTTCCGGAGCATGATAATTATCTGATAAAAATTTAAAATAAAAAAAATAAAGAGCTAGTTCTCTGGGTAAGAATGAGGCAGCTGCTAGAGGAATGAAGCATCGCACGGTGTGCACACAGTGTGCAGCTGGACCGGTCCCTGTAGCCCATGGGGTGGGAAGCGTTGGGAGAGAACCGGAGAGCAGCCGACTGCAGGCTGCCCTCACCGGGCTGCCTGAAGGGGACCGGTGGGGTCATGGTGGTGTGCGTGACACCAGAAAGCCTGAAGGGTCAGCAGTGTGGTCATGACGCCTTCTGCCAGGGCTGCTGTGTCTCTTCTAACTGCTAATGCTTTCTAAGGTAGGCACAGATGGGGGACAATAAGTTGCTGTCATGCCTCTTGCTTGCTGTGTCACTGCTGCTGCCTTTATGGGACTCCCACTGTGGCGCCATCCCAAAGCCACGGAGAGGGGAAATGCAATGCTGCTTATCCCATGGCAGTGTTTTGTGAGGGTTTCAGTGGCACTCAGACCTTTATCGGACCATCAAGCCATGGGGAGGGAAGCACCCATGCTCCTGCTCTGCGGATGGAAATGGAAAACATCACTGTGTTAAAGGAGGGACTTGGAGATTTTGAGCTGTGAAAGGGCTTGCCCAGCACAGGTGAGAAATCATCCCGTGGCCAGCTGGAGGAGAGGGAGCCAGGAAGCTCGGCACTCAAGCTGGGATCGGTGTGCTTTTCTCTCCCTCCGTTCCTGAATTTACTGGATAAGAGCTGTTTATGCAGAGGAAGGCGTGCACAAACGTGCATGTCCAGACACACGTGCACCTCCTCAAACACAGTCTTCACTAACCTGTGTCTGCCAAAGCACGATAACTCGGTGATACCAGCCAGGGGATTCGCTGGTGAGCTAACAGATGGAAGGAGCCCTCTCCCCATCTGACGCGAGCACAGATTTAATCAGCTCACACTTCCCTTTTCCACCTGGCATAGACTCTGGGAAATGTATCTTGATTTGCGTCCTCCCAGCTCTCCCCATAGACTCTTGACATCTTTGTTTTTTTGCGACTTAACAGCAGCGATTGCAGCGAAGCACTTTGCCACCTGTCACAGGGACAAGCCCATTCCCTCCCTGTCTGTTGCGAACTGCTTTGCATCTCAGGCTCTGCCGGACGGTCGGGAGCACGGCGAGGCAAGGTTTGTGCCTCAGCCACCCGGCATCGTCACGGAGAGCTGGGGACAAAACAGGAGAGCAAAGAGGGCTGGGTGGGTGCTGAGGCTGTTGGCTTTTTATGTTGGATGCCTGGTTCTTTTCCACGCTTCTCTGCTTTCTTCCCAGCATTAGCAGAATGTTTAGGTTCCCTGTTCTTAAGCTGTTCTGGCTAAAAAACTGTGCTGGTTATGGCACGCTGAGAGGTCTGGGGGCAGGCAGAGCTTCAGGTGAGAGTGAAAAGAGATAAGGAGGCTCAACTTCATTCCAGACAGTGGCAAAAGTGGGGCTGTTCCACTCTTGGAGATGCTGTTGGTGCTTGCGAGTTTCTTAACATTTAATGTCTTGCGTTCTTGAAGCCCACCTCTTGTAGTTGGTTACTGAATGTAAATCTGTTTTCACCAAGAAAATGGAAGCAAAAAATAAAATAAAGACACCCTAAAGCATTATATTAAAGCTTGAAAACATGTTTTCTTTGAGATGGGAAAATGAATGGAAACCCCAGCAAAGCAGTTCTGTTGCATGTGAAGAAAGACTCCTACAAAGCTGTTAGCTGCTCTATTGAGCAGATCTCATCAGGGCCTGGGAGGTGGGAGTCTCTGTTGTATGATGGGAGAAACTGAGGCACAAAAGCATTTTGATCGAGGAGGAGAGAAGCCAAGTCTCATGTGCTGTACATGGCAGCATGTGCACACATTATCTTCTAGTGAGAAAGTCGATTAGACTAGTTCATGTTGTCTGTACTGAGTGAAATGCTGAAAAATCAACGTGATGAAAAGTGAGGAGGTGGGAGAAGTCATTCCCTGGCTGTGATATCTGAGATATTTGTGCATGGCAGGAGAGCTTCAGAGTTAAATCCTGAACGCAACCATTGGAGAGAAGTAAATTGAGAAGTGAAAAGTATTTTATTAGTATTCTGCTATTGATTTCTTAATGGCTTTTCTTCCTGGAAATCAGGAAAATATTTACCCTGCTTTAAGTTGCTGGGTGCAGAGGCTGTCTGTAGGGCAGCAGGGGTCTGGTATGCAATGCCATGAAGTGTGTCTGACAGTGAGCCCCAGCCTGCCACTGCAAAGCAGATGCCCAAAGATGAAAGTATTGAAACTTTTCCAAGGTTGGGTTCAGTTTCCATCCTCTGCACACTCTTTCTCACTTGCACATTTCTATTATTTCAAGCTTTCAGTGCAGCAAGGAAAAATGAAAAAAAAAATCACTTTCCACCTGCAAATGATTATATAAAACACTTCAGTGCCGTAATGCTAGGTGAGGAATCTGGGATAATAAGAAAAACCTGTAAGGAGGATCATCAGTTTGCTGTGCCTACCTGCAGCCAGTGGGAAAGTGATGCATTAGATATTGTCCTGCCTGGTCCTGCCTGATATACTGAGCAACCGCGTTGCCTCCAAAGCTAAATGCCTTGTTTGGGCTGCTCTTGACTTCTGATTCTTTTCTCTCTCCACCAGATTTTTTTTAGGGACTGCTTTATATGAATATCCTTGGCTTAATTTGCATTGCATTAGAGTAAACCATTTTAAATTTCTTCACAGCAGAAGTAAATCTGACAGACTTTATGAAGCCATTATACCTGCAGGTATTTTATACTTTTAAAATACATTCTTGTCAAGCTATCTTAATTATATTATTATATGTACTTTTGAACTCGGATCCACTCTTGGGTGATACATTACGCTTCTGACAGTGCAGTCCTAAAAAGCTACAATTTGTATCAAAGCTCCTTGGCTGAACAAAGATGTATCTATTATGGATTCAGGCGAATTTATTAATTTACTGTTTTGGAACACTTATTCATTGACAAAGCTTGCCGGCTTTAAATTTCTATGGCGATTATTATGTGCAGCGTTTACGTGGCTTTCAGGGCTGATGGGATTGTAATTGAGAGTACCAGAGAGCAGCTGCAGGCAGGAGGCAGCGAGCTCTGCAGACTTTGTTTGGCTTTTACCCAGGGTCATAGTTTACAGCATTATCTCATTCCTGCGCGTGTGTCCACCTTGCAATCCACTTAGGGTCATTGCCAGTGCTTTAGGAGGACCTGCTCTGGCCAAAACATCTTCAGCAAGTACTTAAGCAAAGCCATTTGGCTCTCGAAATCAATGGGAGTTAAGAACATGCAAGTTAAGTGCTTTGCTGAATCACAAACCTGATTTGTGAGAGTGATTTCGCTCGCAGAAGTGGGTCCTGTTAGCTGGAATTTGGTTGGGCATTGGGACGGGTTGCCCAGGGAGGTGGTGGTGTCACTGTCCCTGGGAGTGTTCAAGGAAAGGTTGGACGTGGTGCTTAGGGACATGGTTTGGTGGGTGACATCAGTGGTTGAGAGGTGGTTGGACCAGATGATCTTGGAAGCCTTTCCCTACTGTTATGATTCGGTGAGTCACAAGTGGAGCTGTTCTTTTGGATGTCCTGAGGGCTGGGCATCCAGAGGGGGCCACAGTACTCTGGCTGTGTCACGCAGAGTTCTGCTGTGAAACACAGACCCAAACAAGCCAAGCTGGGCTGGTGGAGCTGAGAGTTAGCAGGAACAATCGCCTTGGGTTTGGTGGAGGCTTTGGGAGAGCTCATTCATCTGCCCAGTGGGAATCTGAAGGAGGGAATTTGAAAAGGGAAGCCATGCAGCCTGTGGATGTGGAAGGGCTCCTTTCCTCCCTGGTGTCTGCTGAGAGCTGGGCCAGAGACCTGGGGAGCCCACAGTTCTCTGTCCTTTAAAGCCCCTCATCACAGTGCTGACAGCCAGGTTTAGTGCCAGGGCTGGTGCCAGAAGAATCTTTTTGGGTCTTTTTCCTCCTATTTAACAGTGAAAGAGGGATGGATCGGCCGTGATTCGAGCACTCATTGCACTGCCATCAACATCCTGGCTGATGGGCTCCAGGAGGCGGGGGGCTGCTGGCTGTGCTGGCAGCAAGGCAAGGGACACATCTGCCTGCCCGTGTCTTCTTGCCAGAGCTGGCGGGGGGCTCTCGACAGCTCCAAAGTGAGCTGGGGATGTTTTTCTGTGAGCCCCCGCCTCCAGCGCCTGTTTTCTTCCTGCAGCAGCATCAATGATTCCCGCCTCTCCTCAGATTAAGAAGGCGAAGAGAATCGGAGAAGCAGCATTAGGTTTTCTATTCTGAGCTAGCAATCACCGAAATCCATTCAGAAAGTTTAATTGCTGCAAGTAAAACTTGTAAATACCGATGTGGCATAAAGCACGGTCTAGCAGGCAATTTTCTCCTCTGCCTTCTGAGAATCCAAATGATTTTTTTGTTGTTGTTGTTCTCTAATGTTGTTTTAAAGGTTTGGAATAGCACTGATTTTATTTATTTTTTCTTCAAACCATGCACTTCCCTCCAAAAACAGGTTTCCAGCCAGGCTCATTGAGAGCCTTGATATTGTCAAAAAAAAAAAAAAATCAGTTCAACTGTTTCATCTTGTAAAACTTTCAAAGCTAAAAATTAACTGACATTTCAAAGTGAAATGTCATTTTGCTCCAAATAAATAAATAAATAAATCAAGTGTTTTGACATTTTTAAAGCAGTTTTCCCTTGCAAAAGGAAAGAAGTTCTCTAAATGAAAACTGTGTCAAAACTGCCTTCTTTCTCTGAGAAATTTTGACTTCTGTGGATTTCTTCTTACAAGACAAAGCGCCGCGGCTCGCCCTTGGGCTCTTGTCGGCTTGAGGAGCCAGCTGCATCATCGGGGGGCCATGCCATTTGGTTTTCCCTTGTAGAGCAGGATAGATGAGGATAAAGGGCAGCATCGGAGCTCAAAGCCAGTCACACCCCTGGCTTGCTTAGTTTTGCTTCCAGGAGCAGGGCTGGGACACAGGTGGGTACACGTTTGGCTTGCATTCCCCCACTTGTTGGGCTGAAGGTGGACAGCACACAGAGCTGTACACGTAGGATTTCCAGTTTTAAATCAGCCGGTGTGACACCTGCCTTCAGTGGAAGTGGCGTGCCGTGCTGAGTAAAGCAGATCTAAACGTATTCATCCTGGCACGCTGCACAGCTCAGGGAAGGGCTGAGTCCAAGCATGGGCACAAACAGGAGGGTAGGGCTCTGTGGCAGCAGCGGGTGGCCCCGATGGGATCTGTGGTGCCAGGTTAGCGGGGCTGCAGCAGGGCTGCTGCTCCCTTTGCGTGTAGCAGGGAAGGTCACTCGTGGCAGGGCTGGGGGATGCAGGCTGAGATGCTCACTTGCCTCTTGGAGAAATGAAGAATAAACGCATCTGTAGCTGTTTCTTTTGCTGCGTGTTAGGGAGTTAAATTGACGTTGGTAAATCGCTGCAGTATGTTGTAAATGATGTATGGAAGGGGAAGGGAAAAAATCCCGTCTCGATGCAGGAAATGGTTCTGCGTTGGGGGAGATTTCTCACAGACGTTTCTTGTAATGACAGAGCAGGAGAAACTCTTCAGTCAGAAACCTTTGACTCAAAAAGGAGAAGAACAGGTCCCCAGCTCCAATTTTTTGATGTTGTTTTCTTGTTAATATCTTATTTCCCTGGGAACTGCCTTCTCCATGCGTTCCCAGGTCCTCCCCAGACCCAGCAACTGGGGGCAGCCAAACCTTTCAGCCACAACCAGTGCTTTCACCCTGCCAGACTACCCCATTGCCCCTGCTGATGAGACTCTTGTATAACATTTTAAAAGCCAAATCTCTTTCCTCCCCCAGCCCCCCCTTTTTTTTTTTTTAAGGTTGTGAAGCTCCCATGCCAACAAAACATCTTCTCTCCTGCTTCTTTCTGGGGTAGTCTGCAAGCAGCCGAGCACAGAGCAGTCAAAGGCTGCTGCAAAACAGAGGGGAATTGTGAGCGACCATGGAGGGGAGAGCAGTAGGCATGTATTTAAATTGCAGTCAGGGAGATTTAGCTCGAGCATCTGGAAAATCCTTTTTGCAGTAAGGAAAGAGAAGCCCTGGGACAGATTATGTGGGGAGGATGTGAGCCCTCCATCCCTGGAGGGCTTTAGGGAAGCTTAGACACACATCAGCTGTTTTTATTGGAAGCAGAGTTCCTCCTGGACCTGGAGAAATGCAGAATAAGAAAACTGGCTCAAGGGGACCCGGAGGCATCATCTAACCCATCTGTCTTGCTTGAAGTCCTGAGTTAGGCAGCACTGGGCTGGCTTCACTGGGCATCAGAGACCACCACAGGTCTCGCCTCTGGAGGGGAAGGTCTCTGACAGGGGGAGATGCTATCTGGGGACGTGACCATCTCGCCAGGCAGGTGCTGTTATTTCTCACCTGAGCCCCAGCTGCTGTGAGCTCAGTGGTTAAGATCAGCATAGGAAGATGCAGGCTTAGCAGCAAATTGCAAACCAAAATCGAGGTGGATGATGCTGCAAACTGCTCATTCTGAGTGCTGGCATCCTTGGTTTGAGAGCATACAACTGGTTGCCGCATCAGGCTGTTATCTCCCATCCTTTTTTTTTGGCTGTGTCCTTCTTCCTGCAGGGACCAGTGGTGAGTTGGCCACTGCCTGCATTCCAGGGCAGTGATCAGCAAGCCTTTAGCTGCTGCCTTAGAAAAAGGAAAGCGCTTGAATATTCCTTGGCTGGGATTCAGATCATCCGAGATTGGCCAAAGTGTGAGCTGAAGCCCAGACACAGCTTAAGGTCCATGGTGAAAACCTGCTATTTTGGGAGGCGAATGAATGCAAGAGGCTATTGGTTATCTGTCAGTGCAGGCGAGCCGGTAAATGAGAGGTAGTCAATGACATAAGGGATGTCAGGTTTTATTTCCAGTAAGAGCCGGTGAAGCTGGGAAAATTGCTCATTAATGCTTTATTGATATTCATGTTACTATTGAAGGAGTCTGGGGTGGGGAGGTGGGGGGGTCTGTGCCCATGTTAATGGGGCCAAGCTGAAAATAGGCTCTTTTATGCCTGGGCAAAGGGTACACACTGACCACGGGAGGTTTGACTATGTCAGTCTCTCTAAATAGAGGATAGATCGGTTCTGTGGCTGAGCCAAAAGCTTTGGAGGAAAAAACTAATAACATGGGTCAAACTGCGTCAGGAGCATTCCAGTCCTCTTTTTTCAGAAAATAAATTTTAAAGCAGATTGTTGTAAAACTATGCAAAATGTTCTGCTTTGGGTTTTGGGACTATTTAACCCTCATGTTTGCTTTAGCATTCTGTTTTTAGAATAATTTGAATTTAAAATGCTCTTTCAAAAGGAATTTATTTCTAAAATGTCAAATTACTTTAATTCGGAAGTGCTGACACTAAAATGTTTGGATTTAAAAAACAAAGCAAACTCCATTAGTTGCTTGGCATTGTTTACATTCACAAATATTTTTCATGTCTCCAACTCCTTAGCTTGTGCATTTTTCTATATCTTGCCCACTTTTTCAGTTGGAATTAGGCTGGGTGCTGCAGCTCCTCAGGGAAAGAGCCCAAGTGAAGCAATTCCCAGCACAGCTGCAACTCCTGGGGCTCTCTGGAAATCCAATGTGGTGTGCTTGGAGCTCACCCCACACCTCTTCTCTCACGGTGTTTTTGGGGCGCCCTTTGTGTTAGGGGTGAGAAATGAAGGAACTCACGCATGTTTGGGAGCATTGCCTCTCCTTTAGGATGACGCTCATCCTGCCTCAGTTTACCTTGGCACTGAAGCAGGAGCCGCAGTGCCTGTCCCAGCTCTGAGATGCTTGATGCCAAGGCTCTAAGCGAGGCTGCTGAAACTGCTTCCCAAGCCCTTGCCAGTTTGCCCCAGCTTTGCAAAAAGCTTCGTGCCTCACCTAACAGTGAATTCATGTGGGAGCTTCACTGGAGCGAAAGCCAGTTCCACTCTGCCTCTGTGCCATGCTTGGCCAGAGCAAACCTGAAATAACTCAATAATTGAGATAGTTTAGAAGAGAAAACATCTCCCAGTATCATGTTTAATAAAGCTCTGAATCTCAGCTGTCATCACGCAGCCTAATTTCCCAGGCTGCAGATCAGCAGGGAAGCAGGTGATTGCTGAAACGCTGTTGGTGCAGTGCATCCATCTCAGATGCCCACCCTGCATAATCCCCTGATTTTCAGGGGGTTTGGCTTCTTCTTGTTTGCATTGCTGCTCCCACCTGTGTTCTTGTGCATTGGGAGTGTTTGATCACTGCAACATTATGGAAGGGCAGCATGTAACATCCCAAAAGTCTGAGTTTGACCCAAGACTCCTTGCTGAACTGTGAACTGCTCCTTTTGGATTTTATTTTCAGCGCAATATGTTCCTTGGTCTCCTGCATTCAGTCTGATCCTTTTGTCTGCTGGGATGTTGTCTTAATGGACCATTGGGCATCCCACAGTTGTTAAGAAGCTTATCCTTGTTGTTCCTGGGATATAAAAGCAGAATCGCTCTTCTCGCTTCATAGGTAGAGAAAATTTTCCCTGGTGACCCCTCCTGTCAATCAGCTTTCCCAGTTCCCGTTAAAGCTGTGCTTTAGGAGCAGGTATTCTCTCTTAGCAAGGCTTCTGGCAAGGATGGGGGTCTGTCACCCAGCACAATGGAAACTTCTGGCCAAAAAAAAAAAAAAAAGTTTGAAAATGCTTGTTTTGTGTTTGTTATGTTGGGGGAACTGAGGTCAGGGCACTTGGTTTTCTTTTTTCACTGCTTTCCATGGCTGCCCTGTGCCAGGCATTTCCTGTAGTGTCACGAAGCGGGTCACATTTGTAGCACAGGGCTTGGGAGGGTTGTCCCACTGGTCCTGCAAAGGCACACTGAGAGGTAGGAGTGGCACATCACATAGCCACCCTCCCCGTAGAGCTCTACCGCCTGTTAAATGGGCAATCATCTGCTCTCCCCATCCCGATGTAGAGAAAGGGGACTAATTAAAGTTTATAGGCGCAGAGATGATGAAAGATGCAGTAGTCAGCATTACGGCAGTGCTGCTCCCCGAGCTAAGCAGAGCACGAGTCCATGGAAAAAATAACACGCTGAGTAGCGCTGCTGTTTTATGGTCCCTTTCATCACCGGAAAGTTGGTTTGGTTGGAAGTTGATCAAACTTTCAGGGAAAGATAGAGATTTATTCCAAACCAATCCTCCCAACCACTTTGTAGCCATGATGTGAATTAAGGATTATTAACATCGAGGGAAGGCTCCCTTCTGCCTTGCCTAGGTTTCTGGATCAGGCTATCAGGAGCATCCCTCCATGCTTCTGCTCCACTGTGTCCCTGGAGCTAGACAATGATGGCAGAGGAGGGCATGGGCCAAAACATAGGAGCACGGCAGTTATTATTCTAAATGAAAAGCATCTCTTCTCATTAAAGCTGAAAATTATGGTCCGCAGATAACTCTGGTGGTGGTTCATGGAATCAATAAAACCCCAGTTTGTTTTGAAAGCCAAGTTGCCGATATGCCAAAATACATATTTTGCAAATTGCTTAATTTACATTTGAAAAGATCAAACCTTATTTCTTCTGAAAGCCGAGAGTTGTGGTGGGGGAAGAGACGTACACGCAGCAATTCAAATCTCCTTTTTGCCATGCTGCAATATACATAATGCGATCGAAATTGATAGCAGTTGAGAAACTTTTTTATTTTTTTTTGAACAACAACAATGCAAGGAAGCTGATGGTCTAAGTTGTCAGGGAGTTTTTACTAATTCCAAAGCAGTAGTAGCTATTCTTTGAAGCAACATTTCTAGCTAAGCAGGGTGCCTTCATTTGTAGCATCTGTCTTCTGGAGGCGTGATGGTCATCTGCACCCTTGGGAATGCTCATTACTTCTGTCTAAGCTCTTTACTCTTTCCTACAAACTTTGTTGACACTGGAAACGTAGGATATAAAAGCATCCTTTACGTGTGGCAGAGATGCATGCTGGCAGGAGCACTGCAACATGAAATCATTAAGACCTGTTTGGCAGAAAAGGGGGGAGCTGCAGGCTTGGATGGGAACCCAAAATGTCAAGCCTGTTGATAGTCACATCGTTTGGTCCCCAGCTGGGTGCTCAGACAGGCATCAGAGATGCTGTTTGCATCTGGAGCTATTTTAGCCTAGCTGTGGAATATGTGGAGCTGAGCATCTGACCAGCCCCTGAAACATGTCAATAACAATTACTTGGATTAGTTTACTGGTAGCTGCTAACTCGCTCAGAAAGGGGGAAATAAATGTACTGGGTCAGAGAGGTGGTCTGAAGGAAATTGAGTCCTCGGAGCATCCACATGTGGGGAGAAACCAGGAGCTGAGCTCTGCCCTGTGCCTTTTTCATTACCGAGCTGAGGGCTTGGCTTCTCTTCATGTTATAGGGACCCTGTAGACCAGTCTGGGAAATGCTTAGCTGATGGTTCATGTGATAGAATTAAAACCAGTTTCAATTTTGACTTGCACATGTACATAGGAGTGGGAAGGTGAGAGATGAAAATTGTACGAGGGAGAAAGCTGACATTTCAGTGAGGGTTAGGTTATATAGAGATCTGTGTTGTGGGGAGGAAAAGCTGAACGTAATGGGTTGTTTGAGGAAGGGACAGACGGCTGTTTCCTAAGGCAATAAACTGTCCTCGGCTGGTAACTTTATTGATCTGCGTGTGACGAAACCCTCGCTGACGCTGAACTGGAAATGCCACTGGAGTGCTGCATTTGGAGGAGGACATGAGCCGGTTAGAGAGGTGTTTAAGACACAAGTGAAAATAGGATCTCACTTTTCCAGAAAGCACAGGACAGCACTGGGAGAGATTTTGGGAGCTGCCGTTAATTGGGAGGGTGTGCAGTGCTCATCTCACCTCGAGGTAGCAGGATGGGGAGACCTCAAGTTTTTTTCCATCCCAGGAGCCCCCTTTTGACAGTGCTTCCTTACATATCAACCTTACATGGTTTGTGTAAATGCTTCCTTACTGCAGGATCAAATTCAGCAGTGCTCACTGTGTTTTGATGGGCGGCTCAGTAAGGCTGAAGGCTGGTCCCTAACACATTTAGGGAGTTCGTTAAACCACCCCTCCTGCAGGCTCCTGCTGTGGCTCCACTTCTTCCTTCCTCCCTAAAAAGTTAGAAATGCCCCTGTGCTCATTAGGCTGCGAGATAATTTGCCTACTGTCCTCATCGCGAGCACCTATGGTGCGTGTGCACCTTTCCATCGTGAGCGTCCCCTCCCAGGGGCTTTTCTTTGTTCATAACCAGCCTCCCTACCCACTTGAAAAATAGAGACGTATGGCTTCTGCTTGAGGAGAATAGATTGTTTTCGATTGCTATTCATCTATTATTTTAGAAAGTAAAATGAATAAAACTTATGCAGGTCACAGACATTAAAGAGCCTTTTTATATCAGTTTGGGAGTGCTTGTCAGCTTTGATTTATTAAGTAAAGTTCCCAGACTGGCTACTAGTATGTGTTGTCAGTCTCTTGATAATGGATAGACCTCACAGCTGAGTGCTCTGTGATTAGACTTCTCAACTATATATTTTTAAATAAAGGCATTGCCTTTTTGGGTTTGCTCATTTCCCTCTCTTAGGTGATTTCATTCATCTTCCTCTGCCCTCCCTCCCTCTGCTGTAAATTTGTTGTTGTTGGAAGCTGGGAGGAAGGCAAATGGGACACATCTTTATGATTTCCCCCCCAAGCCTGCTCCCACGTTAGCTTGATTGATTAAATGTCATGGGGGGACAAAACCGGATAAGCAGAAGCTATCTCAACAGCTTTCCAGAGAGACCCATTCCACATGCTGCTCTGTCGCTACAACTGCATCAGCATTTTTTGCTATCAAACTTCTCTTCCTCGGGGCTTATGGCTGGATATAGCAGAGCAGCGTGGAGAAGTGCCTGGCAGAGCCCCGACTTCTCCAAAGACAGCAGATGCTGCAACTGCTGCTGCTACCTCCTGTGTAAGGTTGCTGAGAGTTAATGGGAATAGCAAGCATTGCATGCATTGTGAGGAGCGACACGCAGGAAAGCGATGGCCCTGCATTCAGAGGCATGGTTGTATATCTGCTAACCACAACAATCTGCCTTCCCACTGGAGGATGGGCCAGACTGAGCTCAAATCCTGTCTGCTTGCATGCAGGAGCCTCTCCTAGGGTGTCACAGCCGCTCGGTTTTGAAGGGCAGGGGATTTGCAGTGCTTCCACTGAGCTGCTGTTTCTAGGCATGTGCTGTTGTCTCCTTGCAGGGGTGGCAGCAATTGGGTATTGCGGAAAGGTACTCTGGACTAAAATCCCCAGCTAGAACTGTAATTACGCCTTTCATAAAGAGCTGAGCTGGAACAAGGATGAGATTGTTTCCCTAGGGGCTGAACGAGGACTGGGACTAATTCATTAGCGTGGAATTGAAATAGCGCAGGTGGGAGGCCACCAAGTACCTTCTGTAAATGAGTCTTGGAGATCCTTCAGGAAGGACAAAACTGACGACTTCCCTGGGAGGCTGAGCTGAGACAGTGGCCTCTGGTTTTGTTATCCAGTGTCTTGAAACAAAACCGATCCGTGTAACTTGTGAGAATGCAGAATGCACTGAAATGAACAAAAAAAATCCAATTGTACCAATTTCATAAGCCTTTTTGCTTTTGTATGACTCCAAAAATTGCTTTGATTTAAAGGCTAAGATCTGACAAGCCAACAGACCTTAAAGAAAGATCTATTCTTTTCCCTCATCTTTTCCTCCCAGTTTGTTCAAAACTTGAAAGATGAGAACATCTCTGAGGGTTGGGGGGAGAAAGGAATTCATTCAGGGACGTGCTTTCTGCTGCCCCTCTGCTGCTGTTGAAGGACTCGGTGCTTGGACAAGGACTTGGTTCCCTGCTGTGCTCGGTCGCACAGCAAAATCACTGCGTGTTGGGAAGGGAGGAATGAGTGACCCCATGTGTCAAGGATGGGTGGCACAAGGAAGGGGAGCACGAGGAAAGGACAGCGCAGCATTTGAAGTGGTCTTGGGAGTGCGGGTGCTGGGGCTGTGGTCATTTGATGTGATAATTTACCCCACTCTGGTGCTGGGGTACACTATGAGCAGTGTCTTTTAGCAGTTCATTAAGTGTCTCTGTGTTACTGTTGCTCAGCCTGAAATGGCATTAGTTGCTTTGCACGTTCCAGTGCCACTGCCATTATCTCCTAATAACACATGCATTAATTATTAAGCCAGCTTGCTTATTCTACACCTTTAAATGATAACCCTGCCATACACACTCGCTTAATATATGCAACCCCAGTGTGCTTTGAAATGGCTCATTAGGGGTGTTTTTAGCTTGTCCCTATTGACTATTGTTTCTTAAACTACCACAGTGACATGCTGCATCTCACATGCAAAATAATGTTGGAGGCTCAGGTGCTAGTGGGAAAGGTGGCTTTGCTGCTAGGGAGAGGGGTGGCCAGCAGCCCCTGTGCTGAGTGAAGGGGCCCCGCAGAACTGGGCTGGCAGCTTAGGGACAGCCATGGGAGGCTGGCGGGGGAGTTCCCATGGGGTCCCTGCTATGCCCCAGCCCTCAGCATCAGCCGGTCTTTTCGCATGGCTACCTGTGGCTTGGCGAGGAGCTCTCTGGCCAGGCTTCCCAGGAGGTGCTTAGTGCTGAGAGATGGAGCTGGGCATTTGGTGGGTGCTAAGCCAGAGCTATTTTGCATGTGCCCGAGGGTCCTGCAGTCCTCAGTGCTTTAAAGCCAACATGAACACAGGCAAACCTCCACATCCTAAAGCATAATCTAGCTAACCAGGTCCTTTATTCCTCTTTTTTTTTTTTTTTTTTTTCCTCCCTGAATAAAATTGACTGTGTTTCTCCAAGGTACCAGCTAAAACCCCAGAGCAATTTTCCCTTTGTCATTCCTGAGAACATGTGAATAATATTCCCCTGTAGCAGGCGTCCTGTCCTGCTTCTCTGTGCCAGCAGCAGGCCGATGGTGCTCTGGTGGTCTTTCTCTCACCGGCTGAACACTGCAAGTTTTTGTCCTCAGTGTCCCCGTGTCCATCCTTTTGTGAGCTGTCTGAAGGCTCCCAGGTCAAAGACAGCTCGGGGTTGTATATGAGTGCTGGAAAGTACTATGAATTGAAAGCTGCAGCTCCCTGGTGTCCTGCACACCTCCTGTTGGAGCGCCAGATGGGGTTTAATCAGGGCCGCCGCAGTGCCGACGGGGCATTATTAAGAGACATCTAGTTCTGGATGAAAGAAGATTATCCAGGGTTTATTTCCAGCTGATAACACTCTGCCCTTCCATAACACCTTTTATCTGAGGATCTCGAGCTCTTTACAGACTTCAGTTAATTAAGCCTCACATTGCCCCCTGGTGTCGTGGGTGAGACCAGGGCTAAGCATGGGCAGACTAGCAATTAGGGAGGGATCGGCTCTGGCGGGGAGATAAGATAGATGATCTGGCTCTTCCCTGATACTTTATTCACATGTTGATCTCCAATGGGTGGCTGGGGAAAGCCACACCAGGGGTTGCTGCCCTCGCGCAGAGCCTGCAGGCCCTGCTGGCCGCAGCCCTGCTGCCCCTTCCCAGGCCGCTCCCTGCTCCTCCTGTCCTGGCCTTGCTTCTCCGGCAGCCTCCATGCTGCTTTCCACCACGCTTTCTTCTCTGCAAACACAATCTCCAAGTCTTCTTTTAGGGGGAAATTACCAAAAATCCAACCAAACCCTAACACGAAACAACAGCAGCAAAGCCCTCACAGGCCTCCTGAAAAGAGCTTCTGCTGCCTGTCTCCACAGGGCCAGATCTCTCAATAGAGATTTCCCCAGAGAAGAGCTGGGCCTGAGGTTTCCTTCCCCTCCTCTTTTATTTTCTTTACTTTCCCCTAACTAAAAATCAGGAAGCTTTAAAATCCTCTTTGAAGTAACACTGTATGAAGAGGATTTATCCTTGTCCACTTAAATATTCATGACAGCTTGCATTTCTGTTCAAAAAGACACTTGTTTATTTAGATAAGATTTAATTTATTCATAATTTACCTAAATTTGCAGGAGCGTGCATGTACATTTTAGCTTATAAGCAGCATAATACATAAAACATTATTGAGGCATGCAAATTACACAAATACAGCATTTGAAACTGCCTGCTTGTTTTAGGCAGATAACTAATTTCTTATCCTGAGTAGAGACACAAACACAATTGCATGGGCTTGTTGCCGGGGATTCAGCGACTCAGAATTATGCTTCCCTTAATGGAAGAGGCACAGCTTTTCAGCAGGGCCGTGGTGGAGCCCACTTTTTTTGGAGCAGGAACCGTAGTGGTACTGGAGCTCTTCGCTGACAGTCTTTTCACCATTCTCGCCTTGAGGGGCCCTGGTCTGGTTCACTGAGGTCTCTGAACAAGTCAGAGCTCATTGCCATGGGTGGGATTTGTAGTGGGGCAGCTTACCAGCTCCTGGGGGACAGATGGGGTGAGCAGCCCTCCCTGCTCCACACCATCAATCAGGCAGTGCAAGATCTCCATCCACCTCCTTCACGGGGTTGCTTGCCCCAACTGATCCCCGTATCCCTGTCAGCGATGTGGGCACTGGACCCTCTCCTTAGGGCCACCTGTTTTCTAGATACCAACTGCACAAGATAGGGCCAGGCTCTGATGGACGGGGTTTGGCTTCCCCGCAGACCTGGGACCATGACATGCCCTAAGAACGATGGCACTGTATGGAGCAGGGCTCAGGGCTGGAGACACCATGTTTTTTTTGGGGGGTTATGCATTTGGCAGCCGGGCAAGATGCACTGACATAGCACTGCGAGGCCTTTTAGCACTGTCAAAAATTGTTCCTAGCAGGTCCCAGTCAGGAAGTAAATGTTTGCAATTGTATGTATGAAATCTAGGGTATGAAACCTGTAGTAGCAGATATCTCAAGGACTTGCACATTATGCAAATCTCTCTGTGTACGGCTGTGTTACCACACAACCTGTTATTAAGATTGCCTGCCACTTCACATAAGATTCTGCTTTCCACTGCTTGTAACCGTGCCAAGCTGTAACTGTTTGGGCTGAAATTTCCATGGCCAGATGTCCTCCTCAGGCTCACAGGCTTTGTTTGTTCTGCAGGGAGGGGTAGAAGAGGAGATATGGGGCCAGCAGAGCTGTTCCATGCTTTGTTTTTCTTTTCCTGTTTAAAATCATAGCCAATATTTTTGATAGTTTCCAAGACTGAAACTAATGGGGGAAAATACATCTTCCCTGGCTTTTCAAAAAAGACATATACATAGCTCTGGAAACTGAACACTTTGGGGGAGGAACTGGTGCTTTTTCTGGGGTCACAAAAATACTTTTCTAACCACATGCGTTGGTCACATTCAACGTGAATGTGTTGGTCAGAAGAATCAAAACTGGCTGGATTTGCCTGAGAAAACCTGAAGGGGGGAGGCAGTTTGTTCTGGCGATATCCCATGTGTTCCTCGTCCTCACAGCCTTAAGGCTGCCAGGTAGACTGGAGCAGGGTCTGCCTTTTCTCCGTGCTACCTGCAGGGTCATGCAGCAGGGAGAGGAGGTGTCTATGTCTGAAAGCAGTCTATATTTGCATTATAAGAGACTCTAATTACAGAAGCTTAATTACGTGATCACAGCCTATTTGCTTTTTTTTTCCACAGGACTGTGCTCTTGCTCCCTGCACAGGATTGGGCAGTATTTGCTTAATGAGTTGCTTGCACTCAGGTGCTGCAGTGATGAGCACCACAGGAGAAAACCAGGAGAAAATTATTATCCCATCTATGAATAACATGCAGCAAAATAAGGCCTGGAGCCACCCACAGAGCAGCAAAGAGAAATCACAATATTCAACGTCTCCTTATTAAGGAAGAACAGCCTGTTGTGTGCAAGCTGTAGGTCCTGAAATGAAATGGTCTAACAAGTATGCATAAGAAGTGCTTTACTAGTCTTAACTTCAACAACCGTTAATTTAGCATGAATAATTATGTTGTCTGACCATGACCTTTCAATTTATATATCCGTGTCTGCGTAGAGGTTTGGGTATGATATTCTTTATGTAGGATTGATCACTCTGCTGCCTTTTTGCACCTGGACCTCACCTGATATTCCTGTATGACAGTGTGCTTAGGTGGGAATATGGCGATGTATCAGCAGGGTCCAAGAGAGTTTTGTGTTTTGTTTTGTGCTTTTTTTTTTTGGTCTGTTTGAAATCACGGCCAATATATACATTGACCCCAACAGCTGGGGCCTGTTGGAGCTACAGAAATGTAAAGAAATAGCATCAGTGGTGGTAGGCTATCGTCAGTGCTGGATGGGTGAAAAAACAGCGCACCTCAAGAGTGAGTTCTGGAGAAGAAGTTGACTTTGCTCTTTTCTGAGGTGAGTTGAGGTGAGGAAGTATGTGGAGGAGCTCCTGTGGAGAAGAATCTTTGAATAAAAACCTCAGGTTTCAAATTATTTCACTTAAAAGCTCATAATCGTATGTGTGAATGGCACAATGGTTGCACCACACAGAACAGGAGAAATGCTATGTTTTGGTATGCATGGACACGTTAATAACAAGGAGAGCTGAGTATTTACTAAATATCACTGAGCACGGTGTATTGGAGAAGAATAAGCTATTGATTGGAGTTGAAAATAAATAAAAAAGTCTCCCTCCCTACCACCTGTAGATGTATTAGGGAGAAAATATTGAACTGGGCTCTCCTGGCTCCCGTGCAATTGATGCAATTTATTTTCAATTTGTCAAACGTGGCATTGGAGCAGCAATTGTTTTTGGTGATTTATTAGGAATTTTCTAACCAGGGCACTCTGTCATTGGAGTTACTTCTCTTGTGTCCCAGTAGATATTGTCTTTCTGCAAGTTGGAACTGTGAACCCAAGGAGGTGAGTTTTTCTTTTTTTTTTTTTTTTTTTTTTTTTTTTAAATCATGAGGGAAAAATGAAAGAAACTACACCAAAAGGGAAATGGGGAAAAAGTAGCAGAATTGACGTATTTTAAACATGATGACAGGATCGGCTGTTTAAATTGCCTCTGTGAATTGATTTAAAACATGTTGGTAGGCATCTCTATTTCATTAACTGTCTTTCTCCTTCATTTCAGTCACTGGAGTCATTGCCTCTTATTACCTTCCAGGCTCATGATATCCATCCACATGGTTATTTTAGTTATTACTATCTGTATACAGAAAATATAAGAGGCAATTTTGGGACAGAAGCAGCTTGGGAGGGATGTGGGAATAGTGAAATAAATAATTTGAATTCTATGTGACACCCATGATATAAAGCCATCAGGATTATGATGTGTTAGTGCTAGGTATGCATTTCGGTCAGAACCTGTGGGAAAAGTGAGGAGGTTTGTGGTATCAAATCTGGACCTGGTAATGAAGCGTTTTCCCACCCTGTGCAACAGATGATGACCCCAAACCAAATTCTCTCTTGGGTAATCAGTGGTACAGTGTGTGCACAGTATTTTTGAGAGTGACCGCTGCCACATCAGGAGTTTGGTGAACATGAAGATATGTTCACCACTGTGAGATAGCACTTGGGGAGTACAGAGACCCCACGCATGTTTGCAGGGCAGTTGGTGATCTCATCCCTCTAATACACGAGGAATATTAATATACCCCTTAAATAGCAGGGATGGTGTGAAATTTGCAATGCCTGTAGAGATTGCTAGGCGTTATGGGGCACTCTCCATAAAGGTCTGCCTGCTACAACTAGCAGGAAACACAGAGGACAGCATTTTGGGATGTCTTTCCCAAAGCTCAGTAGCCAAGAGACCAGAGATTTCTATCACTTCTTTTCAGATTAAAAAACAAAAAACCAAACACCACAAACAAGAGAGCATTCCAGATTATTTTCACAGTTTCAAAAATACCGTAGCTTACAATATTTTTTTCTAGCACTTTGCAGAATCATTAGCTTGCTTACAGCACTTAAAGGAAAAATGTGGTGCTTAGGAGACTTAGCTTCTGCTTACTGTCTTTACCACCAACTAATTGGTTGGATAACGAGCAAATATTTTTCCTCTGTTCCTCAATTTCCCAGCATTTTGACTTGTAAGTAGGAAGAGAAAACCTGCTAGTGTTTGGCAGACAGCAACGGGAAGCGTGCTTTGGTGAGGCAACTCGAGCCGTGCTTGAGCTGTGATTTCTGTGCTTGCTTCCAGCAGTTGCTCATGCTGCCCCCTCGTTTCGTGCCTCTTTTCCTTTGCCTTTGCATCATATAGGCCAGGTCTTACTCATCATATGGGCCTTCAAAGCAGGCTCCTGGTGGGGAAGGGAAGAGGCAAAGCTCTGCAGGAGCAGTGCTGCTGCTGCGTAGGAGGGAGCAGTGTGTTGTGACAAACGGTTGCTGTGTGGAAGCGGTCAGAACAAAGCGTCGAGGAGGCTTGATAAGAGCACTCGAATAATCCTATTATCGGGGTAGCTGCGGTGGGAAGAGATGGTTCCTGGCTGCACGTACAGGCATTACCTTGATTTAAAGGCAGCATTTGTGACTTTAAACTGAATTCCCTTGGTTTAATTCAGACCCTAACAAAGCGTGCTTGGTGTATTGCAAGAGGATGCTATTCACCCAGATCCCTGTTAAAAGCAATGCTGCTCCACGCACATGGGCACAATGAAATGCACTAGTAGGCTTAATAAAGCATGTTGTAAAGGAATCAGCTTGTTGAAAGCATGGACATCCTGAGTGCCAGGAGGAGAATAGAGATCTGACCCAACAAGTGAGAGCTGACGTCTCCAAGGAACTGATCTATTGCACGAGGACGCTCTTGCTGTAAACAGCAGGGCTTCCTGAAAGGGTGACCGTGAGCACGACTTACAAAGCGCTCATCCAGACTGAAACCTTTACCCAAGCTTCCGCACTCTTCCCTTACCACTCTGCTAATGGCTCAGCATCCACACCCAGCACCTGGGAGGATTCAGAGCCAGGATTTCAGCCTGGTTGAAGTGAACCATGTGCAGAGCAAAGCCCTGGGGCATTGCTTGAGACAGCCAACTTTGGTACTGGCTCCCTGCCCTCATGTTGGGTTTTGGGTATGGCAAAGGGAGCATTGGGAATGGCAAAAGGAACATATTCTGCACTCATTAGCTTTTTTGCCTATGATGGCTTCACACCAATAAGTAGCTCAGCACCACCGTGCACTCCACTCAGAACAGTTGGAGAAAATAGGACGGAAAAAAAAAAAAAAAAAAGTGGATTGAGATAAGTGCAGGGAGATTGTTCACCAGTTACCGTCACGGACAATGCAGGCTCAGTGTAAGGAAGATTAATGTAATTTATTGCCTATTACTAACAGACTAGAGCAGTGAGAACTAAAAGCAAACTATAAACAGCTTCCCTCCATCCACCCTCTTCTACATCCTCTCCCCGAGCAGCTCAGGGGAACGAGAAATGGGGAACACATCTTTCCACAGCACTTTTGTCATCTGCCTCTCCTTCCTGGTCACTCTGCCCCTGCTCCACGTGGGCTCCCTCCCACGGGATGCTGTCCTTCCCGAACTGAGCCTGCAGGGGCTGCCCACAGGCAGCAGCCCTTCAAGAACTGCTCCAATATGGGTCTGTACCATGGGGTCCATCTGTCAGGAGCAAACTGCTCCAGTGCAGGTCCCCCACATGCAGCAGCCCCCCCAGATCCCCTGCTCTTGGGTGGGCTGCTCCCCGGGCTGCAGTGTGGGGATCTGCTCCATGGTGCCCATGGGCTGCAGGGGGGCAGCCTGCTGCACCAGGGGCCTCTGCGGGTCTGTGGGGGAACTTCTGCTCCAGCGCCTGGAGCACCTCCTGCTGCACTGCCCTTGGTGGCTGCAGGGTTCTTTCTCTCGCGTTGCTCACTCCCCTCTCCCAGCCGCTGAAGCACAGCAGGTTTGGGTTTTGCTGTGTTGTTTTTTTTCTTCCCTCCTTTCTTCAATCTGCTCTTCCAGAGGCCCAACCAGCGTAGCTTGTGGCTTGGCTCTGGTCAGCAGCAGGTCCCTTTTGGAGCTGTCTGGAGCTGGCTCAGATCTGACATGGGGCAGCTGCTGGGCTCTGCTCACTGAGGCCACCCCTGCAGTCCCCCACTACCAAACCCTTGCCAAGACATTCCACTCTCTCACTGAAGCTTCTTGATGATGTATGACAGGCTCGTTTCCCTTCTGCGAGGCTCTGTACCTGGCTTTTGAGTTTGTGGGGCTGCAGAGGTTGCTCCACGTGAGGCGACTGCTGCAGTTGCTGCTTGCTGGTGTGCAGGAGGCTGCAGGTGATGAGCATTTAGCCTCCATCCCTCACACCTAGTTACCTCCATGCTAATGGTGGCAGGTGAGACCTCACTGCCTCACCACCAGTACAAGGGCTGCAGGATAAGTCCCTTATATTAATTGCAAACGTGGTACTCGCAACATCCAATTTCCAGGGCCCATTGCTTAGAAATGTTAATGCTATTTACTGTAGCATGTGCTGGATAATGGCATTTCTCAACATCTGCTTTCATTTAAAATTTCCAAACCTCTTCGCACGCAGCTTTCGGTAACGATGCTGTCTCGTACTTACTGGGTGGCAGGATGGGAAGTGGCAGTCTCCAGCCCAAACAAAGCGAACCCAAAAATTTTATTAATGAAAATTTGCAGCTGCTCCTGGGGCTTGGCAACTGCCTGCAAAGGCTGGTGACAGGATTCATCTCGTGAAACGTACCCATGATAAATATCAAGTGGGAGTGATTAGCAAGAGGTGGTTAATTCATGAGCGGGTTTTTCATGTTGACTGGGGAATAATTTGGTTTCCAGTGGCAGCAGAATGTATTATTTTTCCCTCTCTCCCCCAGCCTCCTAAAGGAGCTGTAGGCTTGAGCTCATAAAGCAGCAACTGTTGCAGCTACTCACCATATTTACAAGCCAGGGCTGATCAGCCTGGAAAAGAGAAGGACCTGGTGAAGTATTGGATGGAGAGTTTCCAAATTACAAAGGGCACAGTGAAAACTAACACGTCCCTCCTGGAGTGTTACTGATCTGATGAGGGGTTCAGGGAGTTTTGGTGGGTAAAAAAGCAGAAAGCAGAGAAGATGCATAACTCCTGCATGGTGCTGGTGGTCTGGTAGTTAAAGTACTGGGCTGAATCTCATTTTGGAGCCATCATGCTGTCTGCACAGCTGCACTGACCTTCCCAAAGTCACTTCTTCTGTGCCCTCCTGCAGAGGGCAGTAGGATTGCAGGCAAAGCGGTGCCCAGTTTGGAAGGGACAGACTTTGACCTGGGGGGGAAATGGGTAGCTGAACTACCGTCCTGGTGGACACAGCCCCTGCATAGGGGATGCTCATGCAAGCAGCACGATTGCTCGCTACCGCTTTGGGAACCAGCCCAAAGAGCTGGGACATGGGGAGGAAGGAGAGGTAAGGGTTAAAACCAGACAGATTTTTGCAGGTGAAGGCAGCGTTGATGGTTATGGTAGATAATAATCCTCCTCCATCTGGGCTGGAAAATCTACTAATTGAGGCAGGACTCATTTCCTGTGGGAGAAATAGCCTCCCTGTTTTTGAGGCATTATTGCTGGGGTCAGGGCCAGGCATCCTGTTGGAGAGGCTCCCCTCCTCATTCTCAGACTGGTTCAGCTCTATTTTTCTCCTATTTTCAGCTAGTCCTACCACTTTCAGTCCCTGCCTTGTAACAGGCTTGGCAGGGGAAAGATGCGGGGAGAGCAAGGGGAAGAAAAAGGAAATCTTTCATTTCCATTTCTGAAGCTGCATTTTGGCTCCTAAAGGACAGGCGCGCGGAACTGGTGTTCGCGGAGCCGCTGCTGACAGCTGGGGGCCGGGGGGAAACCTGTGCCTCCATTTCCAGCCCTGTCCCTCGTGGGCACAGAGAGCAGCGTGGAGGAGTTCACGGGAATGGCGGGGAAAGGGAAAACAATTTGATCAAGGGGCCCTGGAGTCAGGCACATGGAGGACTGGCCTGGTGGGGTTTTTCAGCTTTAATCAGTGTCAAGTTGATTTTATTTTTAAAGAAGTGATGATACTAAAAGGCAGGGGTGGGGCAGCGGGAGTAAAACACCTACAGGTATCTGGTACAGAGCCCCTATCGGCTCTTCAGCTGGTCCTTCCTAAAAAGCTCAGTGCTTTTAGGAAGCATTTTGGCTAATTGCATGAGAAATGTACAGTATGGAGTTGCAGGTGCATTTTACCCCATGTAGCCGTGCATGCCAAATGCATTACCAGTGTTCTTCTGGTTTGTAACTTTTGGGGGGTATCATTTTATGCTTTGGGGAAAGAAACCTGAGGAGAGTGACCCCACCACACCAGGGCACTTGGACTGGGTTTGCTGCTGATGGTGGGGTGGGCGTAGGTGACGGCCCCTCCAGCCCTCGCCTCTCTGTGCCAAAGTGCTAGGGAGGACAGCAATTAGAGTCAGGTAGGTAATTAGAGGCAGGTGTGGTGCTCCCCGGGAGCTGCCCCTGCACCATGTCCTATTGCTGCCAGTGGCCTGTGTTAGATATTTATAAGAAAGACCAAAGAAAATCCTGCAGCAGATGGAGATGAAGGTCATCTACCCTCCAGACAGGTCTAGTCCTAACTCTTAATTATTAGAAATTGCTCTAAGAGCCAATGCCTGAAGTTTTTGTTTACCTTCCCAAAATGCTCCCTTTTAGCACTGACTGCCCCCACCCTCCTTACCTGTATAAACATTTCATTCTTTCCAAAAAGGAAGTGAGGCCATACTCTTGCTGACATACATTGGTGGAAGTGAGCTGGTGTTTTGGGAAAATGCATCCCATTTTCATAGGCAGTGAATGGAGACCATCTCCAAACATGTCCCTTGGGTTTTTGAAATGTTTTACATCTGTGCCGAGAAAGTAAGAAAAACCTGTGGGTGGCAGACTGTTGCCTGGAGAAACACTGCTTCCTTCATCTGCTTTCACTCAACCCCAAATTCTTCCCTGTTAATGATGGTCATGTATATATGATGGTCATATATATAGTTACCTACGTATGTATTTTTGGTGCTCTGAACTGCCCCAGCAAAGCTAACCTAAAATCAACTTTGAAGGAAGATGAAAGTTCATTTTTTCTTTCTATGCTAGAGAACATGAAAACAAGAGGGTTTTCAAACTTCTCTGACGTTTTCCATTTCTTCCGAGTGAAAGGTAGTAGGAAAACAATGAAATAAGGCTTCCAGCCCAGACTCCAGCTGCCAAGAGAATTATTAGGCTTTTTTCAGCCTACTCTCACTGAAGGCTTTTTTACATCCCAAGCCAGGAAGGTGAGATGAAACACCGATGCTTGATGGTGCACAGGCAGGCCTGTCTCTTAACGTGCAGCTGCAGCCAGCAGCGAAGAGGTCAAGTCAAACAATGTCGTCTTCTCTGGCAGCCTCACGTCAGGCAAAACTATGAATTTCCATAATTTTACTCCAAGTGAGAAAAGTGCCTTTGTTGCAGAGATCACACTGTTCTCGCAAAGACAATGAGTCTGTGCAGTGCAATTCTGACCCTGTGCTGGCAGAAATGCCACTGTGGTTTAATGAAGAATCCTAAGCAGGGGGAAATAAAAGCATTAATGCTTGCTCGCAAGCCCATGGAGGTGAGCTGTTCCTCTTGATAGAAGAATGGGTAAAAATTGCCCCATACAGCTCTTATCCCACCTCAATTAATCAAGATAATGGTCCTCTTCAGTGAGCACTTCTGCTTTGCTACATCCTGTGACCTCTGAATTTCATGGCAGTGGCACTAATGCAGTCATGATTCCTGTGCCTGGAAAAGCCAGGTCTTGGCTGAAAAACATGAGGAAGTCACCACTGCCCTGGCTTTGTGGTCATCCCAGCCAGTAGACGGTGGTGGTGGGTAAGGGGGGACTCCTACATGGAGCCACAGGTGACTTAGATCTAAGCAATCAACAGCTTATTCATCCCGCCTTGGAGTGTCATGCTCTAGTAACCAGGCAGTTCTTGTTGCTCATCTAGAAATCCCAATCGAATGCCTTCATTATCACACAGCAGTGTTTCCTTTGTGGATAACAAGTCATACTGCGAGCATTAATGTAGCTGGCGTTGTATGGATTTGTGTTGCAGGATTGTTGTAAGCTCTGATTGAAGCTTTTTCTGTGATTAGGGTATTTACTCAGGTGTGAGAGGGGGGAGTCTCTGTTGTCTAGTACGATTGGAGTTGGCAGCTCAGTGCATCTCCACGGGGTGTTTATAGGGACGTGCCTTATGAAGTCAAGTTAATGAGCTGCACGCATGAGATCTCTGTTTTCTTCTGTCCCACTACGTGCCCATCACTGGCATTGCCATTGTCTCACAGGGGTCTATGCATGACCCGTACAGGCAGGCACAATCTAGGCATTGCCTGGGATTTTAGCAGCTGTTGGAAGGGGGGGGTTGGCTGGACCATCGCCCTTTCTGCAGGGTGTGGATGTCTCCCTGCAGGGATGGGGACGTGGCTGCATAGCGGGAGGGGGCAAGGCACAAGCTCAGCTTCTCGTGTGCCCATGAAAGCACTGTAGTGACATGAGAAATGGTCTGTCCTCATTGCCCTGGGGAAACAGGGCGTTGGGTGGGGTGAGGAACAGAGGCAAAGTTCTTCCATCCTAGCTAAACCCAACAACTCTTCCGTTCATTGAGGAGATTGGTTGAGGTTTCCTTAATTGAGGTTAATGTGTAATTGGGGGAGAGGCTGGAGGCATAATCTATCAATTCTACCAATGAAAAATGATAGGAAACGGCGTACTCCCACTGTCTGGCAGGCTCCCAGCCTCCTCCACTGCACACCTCATTATCCCCTTTGACTGCTTCATCTGGATAGTGTTCATCTTTAATGATGGCTGAGTGATATTAAGTTTCTGCAGTGTTATTTGATTATTATCTAGCCACCCCCAGTTCCTTCTGGAATAACAACAGGGTGTATTTCCAAAACATCATGCGTTGCTAGACCTGGGCTGGTGCAAGATGAGGAAGAATGATGTCCACACTTAGGGTCCTGCCTAGTATGCGTAATATTTCAAATCCGGCCTTTTTGTCAGCATTTCTGGCCAGACCTTTGTCTTCTCAGCTCCAGGAGAAGTTTTAGCTTTGATACCAGCAGGAGAAGGATGCTTAGTCCTTCCAAAGAGTCATATAGATGAGTTGTGGGCTAGACAGAAAGCCGGAAGGCATAATAAAATGGACAGGGCTTGGTGTTACAGTACAAATGTGTATCTAGGCCAGATGATAAAGTGGTTAAATTATCCTATAGGTTGTGGGCAGTAGGGGCTATAAAACTTGCTCCTTCTCACCTACCTCCTAGTGTGCCTCATGAAGCATCTCAGGGCCAGTCTGTGTGTGACCCTGTGAGATGTCCTTGTGGATCTTCTTTCCTGCACATTACACCTGACTTTCTCATTTTCTTCATCATCAGGCACTTCAGACGCTCACCATTAGTATTAGCCTCACGGGCTGGACTTTATCAGATGCTCCCAGTCCATCTGAGAGATGCATGCCAATTGCATGCTCACTTGTCCACTGAGTCAAGTAATCTCTTCAGAGACTTCTAACGAGTTAATAAGGATTGATCTGATTTTCATGAGATCATGTTGACTGTTCTTAATGAACCTGGGCATTTTCAAGCCTTTCCTTCCCCTTAAAAATCAGTTTCCAAATAAGTACTCTTCTCCCAGTCGATGGGCAGCTGATTCCTTCACTGTCTATATATCCCCAGTATGCATTAAGATTTTGATTGAAGGAGGCACTTCTCCAGCTTGAGTGATGGTCATGTATTGGTTTTGGTGTTGTTTGTTTAATTTTTATTTTATTTTTTTGATTTAAGCAATAGCTTACATTTTGTCCTAAACAAAGATGGATCTGATTATGACTGTCTCATTGAGTGATGGCTTGAGAAAGCAGGTTCAGAACTCATTTTTCTGAAAGATATATAAAATTTAGTTGTTTGCTACCCATCTGAAAACATACGGATTTTGGTTTTCTTCTGGAGGCTCAAATACTACAAAAAATAAGATGAGCATTTCAACATGAGCACCCAGAGCAGTGAAATTAGTGACTTTTCCCACAAAAAACATTGCTGTTAGTGACTTAGACAATCCATCGTACTGTCTGTAGCAACGCCAAGAAAGAGATGTCAGAGTAATGGGGTCTTTGAGAGATCACTGGTTCTTGTATAAATGTCCAAATGCTTGCACTCTGTGTTCCCTGTCTTACCCATTTTAAGGGAAATCCATAAGGCTGAAGTCCTGCTTTGTCATGGCTTCCCCTATTTGTTAAATCCCACGTGCGTATGTTACCATCCGGTCTGTAATGCTTTGTGACAGTTTTAAGTTCCCCTAAGCTTTTATTGACCATTTCATGTGTTATCTGCACACCCCCTAATTCCTCTTCTCCTTTCCCTGGGGATCAGATCCCTGACTTAGGCAAATCCTCATCCTCTTCATTTGCGAACAGAGATGCAAAAGTAAATATTGTAAGTGTCAGTGTCAGCTTCTTATCCTCCTCTGCCTCCAATTTCCCTCTGTCACTCTTATCTGTGCTGTATCCACTTATCTCCTGTGTATATATAATGGATGATCCTTTTCTGTTTTTGTAAAAGCCATGAAAATCTCCATCGTTAGCTTTCTTTACTCCTTTAATTATATACGTGTATGTTTACCTTCCTGAACCCATACCCCTTACCTCTAACATGTCTCTATTTGTAAGCAGGTAGGTTTTCTTTGTGTGCCGCTCTGATTAAAGATGGGGACACGCCAAAATCCCGCATTTTGAAAACTCAAAACCTTTGGCTTTTTGAAGCTGAGCCTGATTTCTGCATTGAGCCAACATTTCTGTCTCTGCTTTGAAATGCTACTGTGACTCTTCAGGTGGTGCACATGCAAGATGTAGAATATAATGCCACCACAGCCCTCATCGTGATGCACTGAATGAAATAAAGGGCATTTTGTTAAGGCTGCATATCTTGATTTTCCTGTCTGTTAGATGAAGATAATATTTCCTACAAAGAAAAGAGGAAAAATTTACTCAGGTGATAGCTATGGCAGAGGACAACCAGTGGCAGTAGGAACTGAGCTGCCTTTTCTATTGTGGTTTGGCACAATAGGGATGCAGGAACATTTTGGAGAGAGACTACACCTATAGAGTATGCATAGTTTAAGCCAGAACATGAATAGGAAACCCCCCAAACTGTTTTAGAGGATCTTGCTCCTTGGAGAGCTGCAGCCATGGTGGGTTTGTTTCTTGTGAGTTTTATGCTAACATCTGATCCACACCAAGTCTTATGATTTGTGGTCTGATCATTGCTGATGTTATAACCTGGTTATGTATTGATTTTTACCTGCAAATGGCACACAATAGTGTTTATTACATAACAATACCCATCAAGAAAATGTCTTATTGTATGATGTACAGCAATACTAAATGTTGGTATAGCTGTGCTTTCTGCAGGATGCAGTAGTTTGTAATTTCAAGATCAATATGATGATGTGTTGTTTGAATGTTAATGAATAAACTACATTGGTGTTTGTTGTTTACCTGCTTTCTGATTTTTTAACAAGTGTCTCTAGTGATAATTACCAAAATTCTGTAGTCACAGAAGAAAGAGGAGAAAGAAAAAGAAAAGGATCCTTCATAACTATCCAACTGGGCAATTATCTCCATACTGTATGTGCTGCTTTTCTATAAATGTTGAAATTCAGTAATTACCACTAGAGCCAGCCGTGACATTTCGAAAGCAGATACATAACAAATAGGGATGCCATGGAGTCATTAAAATTCAGATATCAAAACAGCTCTCCCTATTCTTCTTTGCATGAATCCATCTCTTTGTTTCATGAGGAATTCAGTTGCCAATTAAATACCTTTTCTTTTCCTTTTTTCTTTTTTTTTTTCCTTTTTTTTTTTTTTTGCTTTTCTCTTCTTTTACAAATGAATTTTAATCTCCATGAAGGCAAGCTGAATCGACAGTCGTGACAGTTGGTGCATTTGGGAAAAACACGGGCAAATTTACTCCTTCATAAGGAACCTAGCCAGCATCTCCCCAGCTTGGGAAATGGCAAGGCCATATCAAAAGCTTAGGACGGAAGAACATCTTTTCCCACTGATTCCCCTCTTCTCCTTCCAGCACCATTTTCCCTTGTTACCCAGTAAGGAAAAACATCTTTCCAGGTTGTTAATAACTTTCGGAAATCTTTCTTGCCTATCCCGCCAGGGTGCAGGCTTCAGCCTGCTCGTGGGCACACCATTCACCGCCAACAGAAATAGCTCAATTATTTCCAAAATTGTTATTCGCACTGCGGTCTCATAGCAATCGCTGGCATCTGGCAGTTGTTTTTAACAATGTTGTCTTGTTTACGGGTTTGACTCTTGGAAGACAGGATTTGATGCCTCCCAATCAGTCGCTAATGAAACGGAGGAATTGACAGCATGGAATTGATCCTTCCTTTGTAATCCCAGAGCAGTGAGACGTGTTTGTTTCTGAATCTGTCAGTGGGTTGTATGTAAACCAGGTGTGATAAGGAACCCGTGCGCTGAAAACAAGGAGAACAGCGGTTTCATAAACCTCACAAGGAGAAAAACCTGTAGGGTTTTTACGCCTCCACTCTTTCTTGTATCTGAGCATCTCTCATATATTTTCTGTGAATGTCTTTTAGAGACAGCAGAAGGAATTCCTTGTGAGAGGGGCCAACATAGCCAGGTAATTCAACTCCTTAAGCTTGAGTAAGCACTGGAAGCCTAAATAATGATAACAAAGGGATCTGGAGAGGTCCATGCTCCTAATGACCTGAAGGTTTTGTCTTTAATGACTTTACTCTGAATTTTCTCCGTAGTTTGCCCGTAACAAAGGTCTCTTCACCTCCAGGACAGCACCCTGACCACTCTGCCTCACTAAGATCATTTATTGCATACTTCATCTTAAGAAAAAATCTACTGAAACAAAAAGATTTCATTTTGCAACACACTAGAGGAGGAGCTGCTTTCACTAGTGTGATTTCCTTAGGAAGCCTCAAGTCTGTCATTATTCAGTGGAGGACAGCTTTAGGTGCTCCTTCCTCAGCTCCTCTCTGGGCGCAAAATCTTCCATGGTCTAAGGTTTATTCTTGAGTCTGATGCACGTGTGTTAAGGTGAATATGAATTATATTCACTTCAAGGAGAGATGAGGCCCTTGTGTTGACTACATTATCATTTATACTAACAAAAAGAGCTTAAAATGTTAGCATATTCCTTTGAAAACAGAGCTTTGCATCCCATTAAGAGGAGGGAAACAGAACCTGCGGAGCATTGTATTTCCAAGCGCCTGTCAAGAAACGCTTACGGCTGTCGCCTGCTTACTGAACATCCAGCAATAGGAATAAATTGGGAATCACTACCCGTGTGCTGATCCCCTAATCAAGAGACAGAAAACTCCATACAATTAAATGCAAACCAAACACAAATGTCTTGGTCTGTGTTGGCCAGAATCTCTGGAAACAGGGGTTCTCCAAGAGCTGCAAAAGTTTGCTCATGCAGAATATGTGAAAAGAAACAAGTATTTAGAGTGTGGTTTTGGAGGGTGAGGGAATTCAGGTGAGGTTCCTCCAGCTTTTTTTGTGAGAGATGGAGCACTGGATTTTGTCAGGGTGTTTTCTAGCCTTGTTGGAATGAGGACGAAAAGCAAACTTAATCTAACCTCTCAGTCCTGAACTCTGGTTTGGGAAAGGCACTTAAACATCAAGTTTAAATGCTGATTTACTGAGAGTTGCTGGAGTCATACAATTGGTTTAGGGGCAAAGGAACAGGCTGAAAGTCTTCAGTTCCAGGTGGATAAAAACTTGTGTTACAAAACCACATCTAGCATGTAGCTGTCCTGCAGGTATGCCACCTGCTAAGCTGGCCATGGGGATGGTGCCTCCTGCTCCCTGAAGCTGCTCATCCATCCCCTGAGGAAGGCAGCAAGTTCTGCATGCACCGTGTGCCGGTACAATCAGTGTTTGTGTGAAGGAAAAACAAAAGAAAATCCCAAATCCCAAATAGAAAACCTCAAAAGTCCTTTCACTTAAAATTGGCCTGAAGGACTGGATGAGTGCTGCAGCTTTGAAGTTGAGGCATGTGAGTGGGGCAGTGGGAAGCCTGTGCTGTCCTGCCTGTGCTATCCTTGCTCCGCTCAACAGTGGATGATCCTGGCTCCCAGGAATGTCTTTCTAGAACCAAAATTCACCTTGAGGGGGAGGAAGCAGGATCATAAAACAGGCTGCATGGGGGAGATGCAGAGTTTTTTCATTAAGCAGCTGAGTCTAATGCTTTGAGCCTTTCACATTTATGTCCTTTAGTTGGAAGGAAATCACTCGCGTACCCTTCATGCTAGTTGCCATCTCTGCTGAGTAGCACAAGGAGGATGTGTGCAGCTCCCATAGCAATTCAATTCATTTTTGGGGGCAAGATTAGGTGCTTTAATTTGTGCAGGGGCTCAGAATCCTTGAAGAGGAGCTTTCCTGAGTTGGAAAACCAGAGTCAGTAAAAGACGGTATGTTTATTTCTGTAAAGGCCCCAGAGCTAAATTTGTCTAACATGATTGCCTGCTGATATCTTTAAGTTGAGATCCAGATCTGCTTTAGCCAACAGATGAGGGTTTATGTTCTGGGCAGAGCAGTGGGCATGGACACACGCTTCCAGAGCCCCATCCTGCACAAGCTGCAGGAGATTATGCACCAAATGACATGAGGCAGGCTTATCTAACAGGCTGGATGCATCCTTACTGGCATCAGTGTTATCTCAGTGCAAGTCTATACTATACACGCTGGCACGTGCTGCATCTGTCTCCATGAGCAGGTGAAATGAAGATGTCTTGCTGTCCTTTCTCATCAACAGTGGTGCATCCAAGATCCCACTGATACAAGGAGAACTCTTCCCTTCCCTGTCCACTTTGATTAATTTGGTGCCTTGTCTCTGAAGTCTGTGCATCTGTCTTGGTTTTGCTCTTCCCCTTGATGCAGGAGTTTCTCCCCCTCATTTTAGCCACTGTTCTGCTTCAAAGCCCATCTGGGCTGGCCTGACATGGTGAGACCAGCAGGAGGCGATGCACTAAGAGCTGCTGCATCACAGAGCACAACACCCAGTTGTGAATCCTCTTCACAAGACTCCAGAAACTGCCGCTAACACTGGCCAGATGCACAATGCACTGGCCAGAGAACCAGCAAAAGCACTGCAGCTTTCCATCACTTCAAACCCAGCGATATCAGGAGGGCTTTGGGCTTGCACAAAGTAGTTTCAGCTTTAGCGCAGAGGAAGGAATAAAAGCTCAGCAACAGTGAAGTCCATTGGAAAGGTTTCTTGTGTGTGCAGTAAGATAATATATGGTAATGAGGACAGCACCGAGTTGCTGTAAGTTACGAGAACTTATCACTGCTCTCTGCTGTTGCGGCACATTCCCAGGATTTGGTCTCGCCAAAGCAGCGTGAATAGATTTATTTTGTATTGTTAGGCTGTCAAGCCACTGCAGAGTAACAACTTTCAAATGATAACTTCACCAGCGTGCAGAAGTTGTGAATTACATGCTTTTAGTCCCCGGCAAACAAACGAGGTTGACAGCTGCTCTGCAGAAACCTTCCTTCTGCTCCTTCTCTCCGCTCGCAATGTACGGTCAGCAGCTTGGTGCTAGCTCCCTCCTACCAAACCTGATGGGGCTGTTATTAAGAAAGACATGAATTTATTCCTAGTGGCACAGCGTGCTGGAGCAAGCGAACATGCAATTAGGGGAGGGGGAAGCATTTCCTGTCCTTGCCCCTTGGGCCTCTTTTCTGAGGGTTTGGCACCTTTTGCTGTCTGTGGCACTGGGGACTTGGGTTTATAGGTGTGGGATGACTTCAGGGTGGAAAACACCTAGTTCTGGAAGACTTATGGCTGTGGGTGGTATTACACAGTGTCATTGTCCATAGCTGTGGGTGACACCACGAAAATGCACCCACCAAGGGGTATCCTGCAGTGCAGCAATTACACAGGTTGTGTGAGCACAGAGATAAGTCCTGTAAAAGCAAGAGCTGCTCTTGGATGTGGAACAAAAGGGAAAGACTGAGAATTGGAGCCATGGAGATGAAACATGTAAGGAGACTGGGAGGAGAGCCCAGGCTTTTGTACAATTGTTCCCAAGCTTTCATTTGGTCCTGAAAAGGTAAAAATAATGGCTGGTTCTGGGCTTTCACTGCAGAATGAGAGTTGCTTCTTTTTTTTTTTTTTTTTTTTTTTTTTTTTTTTTTTTTTTTCTCATTTTTTCTGCCTTTGGCTCTTCAGAATATCTACAGACGTTTGTTTCTTCTTATGGTGGGTGTTGCACGTGCAGGCCTGGTCTGCATGTCTTTTCCAGATTAATGAAATTATTGAGGAGGAGTATAGCTTCACAGAAAGTGCTGTTCCAGTGCCACCTACATCATGGTACGCAGGTATGGGCACTGGCTTTGTGAGTGCAGAGTACCATTCCACACATGCAATACTATTCATGCTAGATTAGGCTGGAAAGTTTTACCAACTCTAATTTATTTATTTATTTATTTTTGTTAATATTCCAATAGAGTTTGAGATTGTATCAAGAAATTTCTTTGAAAAGGAAATAAACCCATAAATTATAGCATAGTCTTTGCAGAAAGGCAAAAGGAAGACAAGATTGTTTAAATGTTTTATTTGCTGACCTTGACAGTTTACTTGTAATGTTATTTAAACATTTGGTTTTGCAGGGCGGTATTCTTCTTTATTTATTTAATAAGCTGCCAGCTTACAAATTGCAAAACTTTTGCTGTTCCTCTTATCTTCTGCAGAACCACTGAGATGGCAAAATATATTCTGTGTCTCAACAATTCAGTCTATATTTGCATGAGGAAATTGGAAAGCAAGTTGTTTTTCTTCGTTTGCATGACAATACCCTGAGCGCAATACAATTCACCGTTTAATTTGTGATAGTTAGTGTGCGAGAAGAATGGGCCCAGCAGTTTGGCTCAGTTTTGTTGCTGATGTTGTCGTCATCGTAATTAAAATTGATTTAAAAGTAATGGAGAGGAAATCCAAAATACCTGTTTATTCAGCATATTGTCAACCTGCGGAGTGCAGTACTTGGGGTCACTGAGTTCAAATCTCCTACTGGAGATGCTGGAGGAGTTTTGCTGAATAAGTTTTCAGGGTTGAGCTTCTAATTAGCCAATTTTTTTCAAGTGGAAGAGAGTGGAAAATGTCAGACCCAAAATCAGAGTGAGCAGCAGCAACAGCAGTAAAATACATGCTGGTCATCCTCTGCTTCACAGCACCCAATGGCAGCAGAGTCCATTGGTGCGTCCTTACCAGGATGCATGAACACATTTTATGGCATGAAGCTTGCATGCCAGGAGTGACTTAATCCTTGACTTGTTGCATTAGTTTGGTACAGAGGTACGTCCACTGATAACAGCTCGGGGCAGTTAATAAGCCCTTGGCTGGACTGGGGAATCATTTGAATGGAGGGAAAACATACAAAACAGAGTGCTGATGCCAGGCATCCCCCACGGTTTGTTAGTGTTTCATGCTGGTGTTGCTGAAGATGGTTTCATGTTTTGGGTGGGATCTGAAAGTCGGGAAGCTACATGTGAGCTAGGAAGCTTGTAGTCCAAGGGTTGTTGGTTTTCTTTTTTCTAGACAATGGATAGAAACAGGCAACCTCAGAGGATGATTTGTCTCATCTGAAAATAGGCATTTGAGGAGACTTCCTACTAACAGTACTCATTTCTCTTTTTTGACTGCAAAGGAAATCTCAGGTGACAGATTCATTCTTCAGTGTCTGACTTGAGATATCTACAGGTGAATGAATCTTTCTTGTCCCGTTTTCTTCAAACAACTTTGAAGCTTTTCAGTGCTTTTTTTAATACTTTAAGAGGTCTTGAATTTCCTGACTTCACTGTATGTCACTAGATTAATCATGGAGCTGGATGCGATCTCATTCAAACAGGGCAGCACAATCATAACTATGAAGCTGCTGAGGCAACAAGAAGTGTTTTGGAGGACCAGTTTGGTCACGAAAGAGTTTTGAAAGGCAGATTTAGGCTGATGCCAAATAAGATTTGAAAATCCCACTCTTTATTCTTCAGAATATGCAGTAGCAGAGATTTTATGAGTAATCCCTGTACTTCTTCAGCACAAAGAAATATTAGCATTAGATAGCGATCACCTGACTTTGTAAAAGAATAAATAAGGCCAGAAAGATTGACTGGTTAGAGAGAACTATGTAGTAAATGAAAATCTATGTATTTGGCCTCTACAAGTACAGGCCAGGGTTGGAAAAACAATGAAGTATTAGTCCTTTTTAAATATGGGTCACTGAGGAAGAGCTAGAGGGTATATGTATATATAGCCTTAATGACTGCAGTTACCTTGCATGTATTTTTTCCTTGTGGTCAAGTACTCAGGATGTTACTGACAAAAAGTTGTATTTTGTGGGGCAAAACTTATGAACAGAGACAGAGAAGTCAGAGAATAAAATGCTCTGTCAGTGCTGCGTCAGGGCTGACGTTCAGAGATGCTATGGCAAGGCTCATGAAGAATATTAATAATCTGTGATAAGAGTTCCCCTTAATGAAGGGATTTCTCCAACCATGGCAAAGCTGCTACCAGTGGGATACCAAGCCACTACAAGTCATATATTTTATGTTTCCACTAAAAAGCAACCTGTAAGGATGTCAGAAGTGTCAGGAAGTTGTGGCCACCTCTCCATCTTACGCAGGGGAGCTGGGGTGGGTGATGCTGCCTGTCAGACACGGCTCAAATAGGGGTCTCCCAGTGGAGGGAAGGTAGCAAAAAACCTGAAAGTTTTTGCATATCTGTATGTACCGAGTAATGTTTGCCATTTATGATATTTCTGGGGAGACCTGACTTTATAAAGCATTCATGAGCTTGGCCTCCTGGTATGCATTTTTTTTCCCCGGTTATTAGGAAATATTCAAATACTGAAAACAAATGTCAGTCTGTGGAATATTCATGAAGTCTCCTGTTCAAGTCGGTCCCCCAAGTCGCTGCTGGCTGGAATACATCAAGCTAATGCTGATTGCGTACATTTAGGATTGAATAAAGATATTCTACCAAATAAGTGCAGAACTGCTTTTCCAGCTTTGAGGCTCTGGGAACTGAAAAGGCTCAGATGAGTCCCAGTGCCAGAGAGCTACTAATGGATGCTGTTTTCTTACTCACTTGACCATCACTGGTACCATGGGTGAAATTTATTTCATCTAACCCTGGCCATCTTAAATTCCTGTTGAAATACTTTATCTGGACTCCCCTCTTTATTCAAGAACAGCAATTACATCCCAAACATGACAAAATACCAGTGTTTTGAAATGTTGTGAAAACATAAAAATAAAAAAATAAAAATCTGAGTGGTTGCAGTCTTTCATTTCAGCATTTCATTTCAAAGGAAGACAGCGTAAGTTTCTGATATGGAATTGCCAGAAGAGGATGTGCTACCACTTTGAAGATGTCTTTGTAAATGTTTCCTGTTTTGGTCAAGCTGGAATTGGTTTTATAAATGAAATAAGTGCATCAGACAAAATAATGTTACATGGTGGGAAGTCATTTGGATGTTAAAAAAAAAAAAAAAAAAAAAGGAAAAAGATCTGTTTAGAACTTGGCTTACCCATATTTTCTTTCTGCTTCTGGGCTTGGATAATACACAGCAGAGGCTGAAAGATAGGGACACCTTTCCTTGTTGTCACAGGAGAGCATGATTAGGAAGATGTTGTTTTGGTCTGGCCGTCAAAGGTGTAATAAAACCCAGTAGCTGGAAGTCGAAGCTTCCAGACAAATTCAGACTGGAAAGTAAACACTGCACTGTTTAACAGGGAGGCTAATTAGCACTCAGCACAGTGTGTCAGGGGTTATGGTAGATTCTTTGTTATTGGCAAACTTTCAGTGCAAACCAGATGTTTTGCTAGCGTCCAGGTGCTGTAGTTCAAGCGGGCGAGAATATGAGGAAGCCCTGATGTGCTGCGGAGGCTGGGGGCCAAAATAGCCGATCCCAGTAGTCTTGCAAATCTAGAAAATCTGTGAATCCGGTCTCAGGTAACTTGTAGACACTGCTGCAGCATACGTCTGTAATGAGAGAGCCTCGCACTACCTTTCTGTAGCAGCCACTTGCTTTTTAGTAACCATCTTTAGCATGCAAGCCGCAGGGAGAAATAATTACATTTAATAGAAACGGTGGGTTCCCAATGAAGATGTACGGTACCTGTACACAGTGTGCTCCTAATGAACAGAAATGTCAGGCCAAAATAATAGATGAGAAGGATTATGTTCTCTGAGGTGTATTGTGTTATTACCCTGCCTTTTTGTTAGGTTGTCTGGAGATACGTGCTATAGCTGGAGGTGCTGGGTGGGAAAGACCAATGAGCTCAGTGAAAGGAAGGGAATCCCACACTGCTTTTAAGAGCTTCTAATTAAGAGGGTTAATCCAGGTTTGTTTGCTAAGCATCCTGAGGAAGCACTGGGAATGGCTTAGTTTGGGCACTGTGATTCCCAGGTGGGGATGGGGAGAAGCTGCTCTCCTGGGACTGGACAAGGTGGTGGGAAGGCAGGGCTGGTCTCCTACCATGCCACCCACCTCTCCTTTCCATGCCATCAGTGTCCCTTCTCTCCCTGCCTTCTGCAGAGCAGCACTTGGCAGTCTCTGTGTCTCCTCCTGCTGCCCCAGCTCGTGGTACTGAAGTGCTCTTGTCATCTTCAGATCATGACCCAATCTCGCTGAATTTCATGAGATCCTTTGCAAGCTGCTGTTCCTCAGCTAGTGCACCTACTCAGAATAAAATGCAAGAGACCTGTACCTTGCTCCTAATTTTTCACTCCCTGTGAAAACTGCTGCATAAGGATATTTTAAGAAGTCGTTGCCCCCTGCAGATATGATCACTTAATCTCTTTTTTCATCTTAATAAAAAGTAGGCATGAAAGTTGCTACCTGAAAACAGCCATCTCCCATGCTGCCGGTGTCTCACAACAGCATTTTTTAAGATCATAGCTCATAACCATGGGGAGAGCTCTCTGAGGAGGGAGTGAGAAGTAACTTTCTGTTTATAGCCATTTACCTTCGGCTGTAATGTATTTAAGAAAGAAAATTGCCACTTACAATTGCAGAGCAAATTGGCTTACGCTCAGTAATGGGTTTCTAGCGTCTGTCTAAGAAAGGTCATCCTGGAGACTTCTGCACTCTGCAGAACTTAGTCTTGATGGCTAGAATGGGAATCGCATGGTCCCAAGCCAAAATTTCTTCCATGTGCAGGGACCTTGGCACGGCCACGTGCAGGCTCGCCAGGTGTCTCCATCATCTCTGTAGCCTGGATGGGATGCAGACTTCTCCTTGGTGTCTCCTTATTAGAGTAGGAATTCCTCAACACTAAAGCCCCTGACTTAGGTGCAGCAGACCTGGGACTGCATTTCCCACTGCCCCCACTGTGTCCCCCTTTGCAGATGCATCAGCCTGCCATGTCCTCCTGCAAAGCACCCGTGTTCCATTCCAGTGCCATTAGCCATCACTGTGGCAACAAATATAGATGTTGTGTTTGCAGTAACAACGTTTCACAGGTCCCTGAGGAGTCTTTACCCATGAGTGCATTTAGTTGATAGCGAAACCAAAGTGAACGTCAAACAAGCAGGATGGAAAAGAGGCAGTGGCCTTTTTTGCTCCAGTCGTGCTCCAAAAGTGCAAATTATCAGGTCAGGTAATGTAGCTGACTGTCATCCTGTGTGTAAATCTCACCCACTTATTTGTCCTTGCAACTGTAAAGCAAGCAGCATTACTAGCTGGTAAAAGCCACTGTTGTGACGGAGCTGGCAAAGTAATTATCTTAATAATTGAATAACAGCAACAGCAATAATACAACGATGTGTTTGTTTGTTAGTGTTCTCACCTTTATTGAAGGCGGGCAGCAGGAGATAGGAGCACAGGTTTTGTTTGCAGTACGTGAAGTGAAACCATCTCAGATAATCGTGGTTTGCATCTGGCCCCCAAATGCAATACAGAAATCACAGCTAGCTGCATCCCTTCGTCCAGTGCAGGGATGTTCGACACCTTGGAAAAGAGACTGAAACAGCCCCAGGAGCCATAAGGCAAAGACAAGAGGGTGATGAGAGTGCTCAGAAGCAGCCTCTCAGATATAATCTGACCAGGTCATGACGGCAGCGGAGGGCTAGGTTTTAACAGGAGTATGTGTGTTACCGTATTAATTAGGGAGGAGGATCTTGCTTCCAGTGGTCCAGCAATTCGTGTCTGCCATGGGAGAGAGCAGCCTGCTTGTCCTGCTCACTTGACTCACTGCTGCTTCTCATCACCCCAGTCCTCAGGTCTTTGCTGAGTGTTCCTCTTGTCCTGCACCAACTACTTGAACCGAGACCTGGTGAAGCAGAAACTGGCATTAATTTTTATTCTTAAAATTTCCTATATCATCAGTGCCCTGACTTCATTTGTCCATCTAAGCCCAAATGACAGCTACTTGAATTTCTCAGTGCATGCACCAGCAAACTGTGGGCTGAGACATTTTCTTCCAGCAGTCCATCATCCTCGGTGGAATTAGAAGACCTCCCTGGTCCTCCGGAGTCCATTGCTTCATTAAACCTGGGCACAGTCAAGGACACGCAGCCAGGCGCTGAAGGCTGGGAAGAGGAGCTCCACAGACAGTGCCTGCAAAAAGCAAGGAAATGCCCCAGTTCCTTGGCCAGAGGAACAAGCGTCACGTCAAAGATCTGCTAATGGACCCTGCTAAAAGGATGCCTGGGGCTCATTATAGTGGAAGTAAAACTTGAAGGTCAGAGTGGCATTGCATGATGTTTCCAAGCTGAAGAAAGAAAAGAAGAAGAAAAAAAATGGAATTGTCTTTCGTCTATTTTGAGATTCTGGGCATAGCAGGCTCAGAGGGCAAACTTCTCATAGGAGGCATGTTTGTGATATTCCACCACAGCTGAATGTTAATCGAGATGATGTTTGTTCCCCCCAGCAGCTCTTTCCTATCTGTATAATATTTTTCAAACAAACATCCTAATGAAATCTTTCCATTTATTTCAGTTGAATTTTCCTGCTTGCCATCTTGTTGCCAATGCTGTTTTGTTGTTTTGGGAAGAGTACCGCTCTCCCCTTTCTAACAGGGTGCAGGAATAAGAAACTTGTGCCGAGGGGGGAAGAGGTAGGGTATGTTTTATTTCTTCAGCTGCAGAGGGAGGGCTTGCTTCCCTTCACCCAGCCCCTTTTTCCTTTTTTTTTTTTCCTCTCTCCCCTCCACCCCCCCAGCAGTGAATCTCATCATCCCTTGTCAAGTTTGGTTGAGATTCGCCAAGAAATTCAAAAGTACTTAGGAGATGCTGATTGATGGACCAATGAGGCTGTCAAAATAGATTAAGAAAACAATGCTGAAACTGAAGATAATAATTAGTGAAATCAATAAGAAGGAAAAAGGCTTGAAGGCTTTCCGGCTGCTAGACCTAGTGGGGATCATAAAGGCAATCCAGCACCTGGAGTAGAGACTGTTACAAAGGGAGCTGAGGTCTGCTGCAGAAAACTTTGAGACAGACAAAGTTTGACATTGTTTTCATCATATGCCAAATACTTGGGGGGAAAAAAAGCAGAATATTCCCCTGGAAAAGGCTTTGATTTATGTACCTTGAGAGTTGTCATTCAAATGTACTATACCTTTGCTTTCCTCTGTAAGCCGGTCTTCGCTGCTGGCTTCTCTCTTCTGCGATACGCAGGCTGTCAGCGCTGCTAGTGAGATAATGTGGAGGCAAAGGGGCCCCCAGATCACCTGGGGACTTGCAGAGTGACATGTGAGAAGGACTGATGGGGATACTTCCTGGGAATGGTAAAAGTGATTTCATGTCAGATTTCTTCCGCCAATTGATTGTGTTCTGATCAAGGGATGGAGTATGAGATAGCCAAAGGCAATACAGGTTGTTACGTCCCCTGCAAGCTGGATGAATCTGAGGTTTGTAAAGACCTCGGGAGCCTGGAGCGGGTCTGAGCAATGCCTCTTCCAGCAAATTTCTTTCTGGACCGGCTGAGCCTCTCCTGCTACAGATGGACAAATAGTCAAAGGCTGCATCTGCCTTGTGGATATTTGAAGTTAAAAGAAGCACAACATATGGTGCATGGCCCAAGGGGTGTGAAGTAAGGACTGCTGTAAGCACAGGCAGAGGTGACCTGGCAGAGCTAAGGTAAATGTATAGGACTGAGCCTGGAGTTGCTGGGGATGGCGCAGGAAAATGCCAAAACCAGGAGAGCCCTGGCATGGGGCTCTGGTGCATGGGCAAGGCTCTGCCCAGGCTCTTCTGACATTGCTGCTCCCCTGGTTAATTATTCTGGTTTCTGTGAGCGCTGGATGTGAATACCAAATTCTTGGCAAAGTTTTGCAGGAGCTCCTGCTGCCCTTACAGTGCTGCACAGCTCTCACTAGTGATGGGCACGCTGAAGTAGATAATGAGCATGATGGAGTGCTTTACACTTGACACCCATGTTTATAAATATGTATCTACATGCAGAGGAATTGTCTCAAGCTGGTCAAAACACAATTATTTCATTTTCCTCTCCGTTCAGGATTGTTGTTGTTTAGGAATAAATTGCTGCTGCTGCTGCTGCTGATTTACAAGGGCAGGAATGATGGCATGAAATGGGCTCAGTGAAGTGATTTTGAATTTCCACTACAATTACTCTTCTCTTCAACCATATGATTCCCTTTTTCTCGCATGCACCAGCCAGGTCCCGGTTTTGTTTTGCTCGCTGCAGTGCACCGCTGCCCTGTGAGGTTTGCTTGCCCTTATCGTGCAGCGAGCCCTGGGGTTGAGCATGCAGAAACAAACTCGAAGTGCTAAACTGCACTGTAATAAAGCAGAGAAGGTACATCCCCAAATCCCATTGCACTAGCACCAAGGGATGTTGATACTCTGGTCAAGATGCTGGATTTGTGTATACATGTTTTGTTTATACCTACTAACTACTGGGTAAGTTCCTTCTTGGTACCTCAACTTATTTTCCACTGCCCTCTGGAGAAAGTCTTCCTGCTGAGGACTGAACTCAAGCCCATGTTCACCTCTTAATGCTCTTGGTAATCCTCTGAGGAGGCTCTGTGAGTTTGGACAAATGGGTGAGATGTTGTGCGTCACTCTTAAAGCTGTTTGTGGCCCAGGGGGCAGCCTCTTTATCAGAACGGGAATGTAGGCTTTGGTAGAAGCTCATCTGGTTTCTTGTGTCGTCTGCTCTAGCTCACTTAGTGCCACCCTTTCTCAGGGTTCACAACTGTAAGTGGCTCTTTGGGTCGTGGGGTAATACTGTTACAGGTACATACGTTGCTCAGAGCAAAGGGGCAGTTTAAGTGGGCAGAGGAACCATTGAAGGAATTCAGCTTTCTCTGCTGCTTCTTGGCTTAGCTCGGTGTTGCAGGAGAAGCAGGCAAGCATGCATTGAGGCAGTGTGTGCCCCTTTATGTCACATCTCCCTCCTGGGTCTTTCCTTCTCCTTAAAACAAGGTCTGCAGTAGCTCTGTAGCCCAAAGCCACCCTGATGACCTTTGCAGGACTTTGGATGGTGTTATTAATTCAGTTTTCTCCATTATGTGTTGGTTTATGAAAGGTACATGCTGGGGATCCAAAGTTATTAGCAAAAATCTGCGCTCTGGTAACACAGTGCTAATACAAAACCACGCCAGCTACACTGAGCTCTAAATAGTATAATAAATGTGAACATCTTGGGTAATGTGATTTATTATTGGCAGCATGAATAGAAAAATAATAAAACAATATAATCATTCTGCAAGAAAAATGAGTTTCTTTTATATTATTATTCATATTTGGAAACTTGTTTACAAGGCAGGAATGAGGTCAGCCTCTTAAACAGAGCTGTTGATGCCAGATCCTCAACTTTGTGCATATCAGGAGATGTAATCCCCTTTTCCCCAAGTTCATTTGTGTGGGGAATTAGGCTCCCTAGTTTCATTATCACTAATAGACCTTGCATGCGTCTAAGTGGTGCAGTGTATCGGAGTGCTGAATTGATAACTGCAACTGCACAGCTTGACGGGCAAGTCGTTTTCCCGTGCGTGGCAAAGGGAGCAGCGGTGTTTGGAAACGGGGTTTGTTGGTTTAGCTCTGTAAGGCAGAAACTGAGGCAGGAGGTTTGGTGGGTCTGGGACTGGCTGGGGAGGTATCAGTGCAAGGAGAGCTTCGGGTCAGAACTGAGGGGTATCTGAAATGCTGCATGAGAAAGAGACAGCGTTTAAATGATTTGGCTGAGAGGGAAACTGAGGCACAAGAGGTTGATGCAGCCGACCTGGGGTAAGGCTGTCGGCAGGACCTTGGGCTCCATCTGGGGGTGGTCCCTTGGGACGTGCACCTGGAGTGGGTTTTCGTATAGCGGTGCTGCTGCCAGTGGCCCCTCAGGCACCTTCATTTCTTTCCCTGCCAGTTACCTGTGCAATTTCCTAAGATCCTCCTGCTCTTTCCAGGGATAAAAGGACCCAGCACCTTCCCCTTGTAGCGCATGGTGCATCCAGCAACTTTGCAGACAAAAGGCTTCATCCATCTTTTGATTTTGCCTTCCACTTCTTGCCCAGCACAGCAGCATTTAACAGAGACAGGCTAAGCAACACTTATTTTCCTCTTTATTTTGCATCAGCCCAGCTGTACTCAAGACCAATTGGATTTTCCATTACTGCAGCAGGTTACGATCCTCTGGTTACTTTTCCTGTAATTTTCATGTTTGCCTTTTAATATTTCTTATGAGATTGAAAGCTTTGGATAAGAGGTGGTAAGCTTTTGCTCAGCATGTTACAGAGGAACTACTTGAATTTGAATGATGTGCGAGGAGGGTTAAGAGATACCGGGGCTTGTATCTGCTCTAAGGCTGCACAGACGAGGGGAAGAGATGGAGCTGAGCACAGGGAGGCTGCAACTGTGGAAAAGCATTTCTTAAGGCCCAGCAGTGCTAAATCTCTGTGCCTTTATAATGACAGCTTCTGCTACCATCAACATCTCCCATGTTTTTCAGTAAAGTAATTCTTCTGGATGCCTTGTATATAGATAGATAGATTTTTATAGAGATTTATTTATTTATTTATTTATACATATATATCTCTATCAATTGTCGGCTGGTATTACAAAGCGTATAAAGCAAATCTCTGGCTTCTGTATGTTCAGCTCAGCTGGGATCACGTAGCAGGTAGCTTTGTGAGAACAGACATGAGCCAAAAAACACCATTTCCCCTTTGTGCGGGGGACTCTTAGGGCACTGTTACATATTCATTACTGCTTGAATAGATGTGGGATGCTTCTGGTATCTGTGGGATTTCAGGTAATTCCTGGGTGTTTTGGGAGAGAATAAGTGTAACTGAGCATTTATGGTACCTTATTTTCCTTCCTATGAAAAAAAAAGACAATAAAAAAAAATGCTTCAACTGCTGTTGAAGGCTGCTGCCTTCCCAGCCCCTGCATCCCCCTGGAAAAGAGGAGCTTTAGGGAACTTGTTTTTAACAGAAAGTTAGATCAACGCTGCCAATGATACTCAGCTAAACCCACCTCCTGTGGCCTTTCTCAGCTGGTGGCCGAGACCAGTATTCCACTTAGCTGGAGTCACCAAGCCACAAAGGGATACGATGCCAGCCTGCAGAAAATTTCTACTGTGGGACCCAGATATTGCATTTAGATGTAGCTGCTTTCATTAGTTGCCTACTTTATAGCACTCATCAGTCTTTTTCCCCTGCCAGAAAGTCTCAAATGTGCTGAGGAATATTCAGACCTCTTTTGGCAAGCGTCAGAGATAAGTGGATAATAAAACACACCTTGAAAATATTCTCCCTCCTATTATTAGCCACTTTCTTATTATACTAGCAAAGAAAGAAATCCAGTTATGGAGCAGTACACTTCCATATCGTCAGTTCGTGTCCAGACACTTGCAAGGAAAGACTTTCAATAAAATTCTCACTATTGTTTGTTGATTGGCTCCATTAATCAGTTGTTCATAGCCTCAGCTACATATTTCCATGAGTGTGTGCATTGAAATCCCCTCCTCCCCACAGCCTCCTTGCTCCCATGAAAATGCCTAACCCACGGCTTCGGCAGGAATGCAAAGATACCTGCTCTGTTTTAGAGAGAACAAAAGCTCCCTGGAATAGCAGCTGTTATTTACTCCTCTCTCATCAGCAGATTTGACCTAATTTTGGTCTGCCTAGCCTTTGTTTCAAACACCTGGCTGCAGCCTCGCCAGCGGATCTAGCTGTTGTAGGGCGGCTGGTTTGGTGTGGTGGGGACGGGGTGGAGACAGCCAGTGCCCGTGCCTGCAGCCTGGCTGTCGGACTGAATGCACACAGCTGAACAGATCCCACACCTGCTGGCTTCGCTTCTGGGAACCCCACGAGAAGCTTTCTTTAGTACAGTGGCATGCACGCCTCGCAGAGTCGGACAGGTACATGGCACACATGTGGCAGTTGGCAACCGTATTGCTGGTGGTGACTGTTGGCTTCTGGTCAGTCCCATCGAGCTCAGTTCATCTTGGGTGACAGCACCTTGCTGGCCACAGTGGCTCTTGTCAATATGCCCAGGCTTTCTCCAGTGAGCCTGGTTACATTGCTCACTCCCTTGTGCATCATCCCATGTGGAAGGAGCTATTGCCTTAACCCCAGAAGCTGCCCAGCTCTCTCCAGTGCTGCCTGGATGAATGCAGCCACAGATTTGTTATGGCTTTCCATTTAAAATAGCCTACAGCCCTCCTGTGCTGGCAAGGAGGCAGCCAGGAAGAGAGATGCACTGATGAGAAATGCAGGACCCCAAAATTCATTTTTCAAAGATGGCAAGCAAGGCTGGTGATTTATCTGCTGTCACTCTGGTCTGAGCAAACCTTCCCCACCAGGTGAGCGGCGTAGGAAGGGTTGCTCAAAATACAAAGGAGCTCTGCCAAGCTTCCCCACCTAGGGCTGACGTTTATTTTGAGCCATGACAGTAATTAAAAGCACTGACTTAAAGAAATAAAAAATAAAAATAAATAAATAAAGCACACACGCAACCCTGACCCTCTCTCCTGCACAGCCTCTCAAGTCCATCAGTCAGTTTTCCTTTCCTACCTGCTCGAGTTTGCTGTGAATTTTCACACTGGCTCCCTCTGTCATCTCTGTTGATTTTTTGCCTTCAGCTGGGGACATTCGTCCCCAGGGCTCACCATCCACCAGCAGATCTCTGTTGGCTTTAGAGACACCTTGGGTAGCATTGGGAAAGGTGCCGTGTGTGGGCACAGCAGGGCAGTTCCTAGAAGCAGGGTGTTCTGGCTGGCACTTGCGATGCGCTCCTCCAAGCCCTTCAGGGAGTCACCTCCAGGGGTGACTGCAAGCATTTCTGGCAGAAATTTCAAGGGGGGGGGGAGGGGGGGCAAGGGGTGACAAGGGGTGACTTCTCTCTTTTCTGCTTGTAATGTTGAATCATGAAAAGGTCTGGGGTTTGGGGAGGTCACGGCCAACACATTGGACTCTTAATATTAAACGCGGTCTGCAGTTGTTCCCCAGTGCTGAATTAATGGCCTGGCACTAAAATCAGGGCTCTTTGCTCCTATGCTATCAGAGAAACTGTGCCAGCCCCTGGTCTGTCATCACACATGGACACTGCTTCCTTTCAGGCTCCTGGGGTGGGAGCTCCGTGAGCCGGGGCTGCAGTCCTCATCAGTTCCCCTGGGTCCTCCCTGCTCAGCAGCTTGGCTGGGAAATCACTCAGAAAATTCAAGATGCTGACAAACAGGGGTGGTAGTTCTCCGTTCCTGTTGTACCTAACAAATAATGGGAATTTTTGGATGTATGTGTGTGGGTTTTTTTAACTAAAAATTGGAAAAATTAATCATCTGCCACTGCATGGTCTAAGGAACCTCTGGTAGAAGATTGGAGATGGTGGCCATGGACTCCAGTCAAATTTTAGATTATTTTAACTGCATCACTTTTTCCTAAATTCCTTTCTTTTTCCCCCTATTTTGCAGTTTCAGGTGGCTGAGTCATTCTTGACCTCCCACCTTGAATTCTCATGTTTAAAGAGCCACTGTGCTCTGCACCAGAATCAGTGCAGCTCACAACTAGGTAAATGAATCCCACAGACAGGCGATTAGCAGCAGTTTGGGACCCTTCTGAGTGTAAAGAAGTTATATAAGTGCAAGCAGTTATCTTGTCATTTAACTGGTGAGATGAATGGGCTCTTTAGAAGGACCCAATAGGTATGGATAGTTACTGCTATTGAAAAGCTTCCACCCGATGCTTGGTTTAATTACAAAAACTATTCCAGAAGCAAGTTCCTGAAGATCTCCTTTCTTCTTCCTCTGTGTCAGCACAACCCAGAATCAGGTTGTGGCATTACAGCTGAATGCCAGAAATGTCAGTGTTCAGCATCCATCCACACCCAGCAGAAGGGACAGCCTGGCGGTACGCGTGTGAGGAACAGCCACGCACACGGTGCATTTACTGACTGAAGGAAAGTTGCAGTTATGGGACCTGTCCCTGCCCTCCCCTTTGGCAGTTTGTGTTCCCAAAGCTGACTTCGGGTCTTTATTACTCCACTCGGTCAAACATCTTGAACAACCCTGTAATTTCTCATCTCTTTTAATATAATGAAGCATGTGACGTACTTGTTAATTTATTAATGCTCAGATCACTTTTATTAATGCTCTTAATGTGCCAGTGATAGGGCTAGGATGGGGAGAGGGGGTTGTTTTTAGATAAAAGAACGGCAATATTTTACTCTGAAAAGTAATACAAAACACTGTGAAAGTCATGATAAATCATGTGCTTGACATCACTGCAGCTGTGATTGAAATTAATGGGAGCTGCGAGGCTAAATTCCCCATCATCTCTGGCAAATCTCAACTGGAGTTTGTGCTCTCCATTGTGTGCATTGCCGCGTGGCAGCGTTGATCCGGCATTCCTGCGCTCGTTCTTCATGTGAAAAGGGCCCTCAAGCAGGCTGTAAACTTTATGACATGATGGAACAAACTGGAGCTAAAACGCAAGCTTTTTGTCATGACCAAACTCAGCCACTTCAGGGACTCGGCAGGGACGACCGCCTGCACAGGAAGGGGAATGCGAGGCAGCCAAGCCTGCAGCCACTTGCAAAATATGCAGAGCAGCAGAGACGGTCTGAAGCACGGCAATAACCGTGGAGTTGCTCTCCTGACTCTAATAACCCAAATGTTCAAGGTGCCGGCTCGTATCTCAGCTGATGCAGAGCTCCGGCAGCAGCACGGTGGGCACGCTGCTGTGCCAGTGCTCTGGAGTCGGCCAAGGCCCTTAATGAAGCATTATTTCATCGCGCCCTGCTTTTGGCATCTCCTGGCTGGGTGTGAGACAACACGGTGTGTGTAGCTAGCCGGAGAACCCAGGACTGCATGCTAACACCCGAAGGCGTGTTTCAAGCTTATCCACTTAAACACATCACTTTGTGTTTTTTTTTTTTTACTTTTTCTTATTTCCTTCTTTTTCCTTTCAGAAAGGTGCCTTCTTTGCAGGTAGCAAATTGATCACAGGTGGCATATTGCCAGATCCTGCCATGCCCGTGGCTGCCGTAAAAAATTTAAGACATCAACTTGTGCAAAACTGCCTGTAATGAAACACCCCCGCTGTTTCCTGCAATGAGTGCGAGGCGTGACGTTTTTTTTTCTCTTTTCCCCTCTCTCTTTTGGGCACATGCTCCCTTACTTTTAATGGTCTGGGGGTTTAAGACATCTTTGATTGCACCTGTCAGAATGTAGCTTCTGTGCAGACTCCTTGATATTTGCAGTGGGTGTCAGGACTCACCCGAAAGAGACACCTGTGGCGCCATCCTTGAAAAGCCCTGGAGACACGTGGAGCAACAGCAGCAGATTTTTCCATGGGCTTTTGAAGCCATTCTTAGCCAGGAACAAGGGCAAGGCTAAGCAGAGAGGGCAGAAAACAGAGCAAATGCAGAAGCCGATGAGGAGAGCTCTGGGGTCCCAGCACCCATCTGCTCTGCCTGGTTCCCCTGGGGGGGGGGGGGCTGACAAGTTTTTGGAGATGTTTTCACATCTCTCTCCTGTAACCACCCTGTGCATGTGTAGTATAGATGTTTGAGTACACTTGCACGTATGGAATTAGGATTTTCCCCCCATAATATCAGTTAAGTTGATAGCAGATTTTGTCTTTCTTTTTTTTTCCTTTCCCACAGAAAAAATATATATTTTTTAGCACAGGCTTTCAGCAGGAACTGCCTGCTTTCAATCAACCACTTGAGCATATCAGGGAAAGAACATTGCTAATTCTGGCCAAAATTTGATGCCGTGTTTAAACCAAGGTTTCTTTGCTCTTGAGACCTACCATCTTTCCGCAAAACACTTGCAGAAAAACTGTTGATGTAGTAAAATCTTCAGCGCCTCCATTTCTTTTTGCTGAGCTTTCTCATAGAAGCAAATTTCCCAACTAGCTGTAAATGTTCATTCCTTTCCCCTGTTCATGAATTATCCAGTGCTATTCCAGCGCCTCGTGGCAGAGATCAGTCAGTGAATAGGCACTGTCATGAAGCACTCCAGAAGTGTAATTAATAGCTCAACCTGCAGAAAGAGCTTAAATTTAGAGCTGCGAACTCTTGTGCACTCTTCAGAAGCTCAGCCTGGAGCGTGGGCTTCGTTCTCTGCTGCGTCTGCCGGGTGACCTGGGATGTGCAGCTCTGCTCCTCTTCCTGGGCAGGGTCGGGATAAATCTTTGTGTGAGCTCACAGCAAGAAAATAGCAAGGATTTCTTCTAACTCAAGAAAAATAAGTGTTTCATGAGAGGAGCATCGGGTGGGATTTGCCCCCCTTTATTAGGATTACCAGATGTGGCTGTTGCCTCCTCCCCTCGTCCCAGCGTGTGCTCATTTGACACGAGCTGTCATTACCAGTGCAGCCTTGCCAGGTCAGTGCTGTGGCACTGGAGCTGTCGGGAGCTGCTAATGCATCGGCTGCTGCGGTTCCCGCTGCTCACAGCCGTCCTGCGAGGATGCACATTGCTTTTTCTTGGGGGCGGCTTCATGATACCAGTGACCCATCGCACAGAAGGCAATAGATAATAAATCCCAGCTCTGGGGAGCTCGCTAGCTGTGAGGAGGGCAGCACAAACACGCCTGGGTTTCTTTCCCCTCCTCATCCCTTGCACTGGTCCTGTCCCTGTTACGTGCTCCTCATAAATTGCATGGAAAACATACAGTTAGGGAAATAATCCTTTCACCAGGCCAGCTGAGAAAAACAGCTGTAATTAAAAACAGCGATGCATTGTATTTCTAGCATTTGTCTTTATTCCCTGTCAGGCTGCCAAAGACCAGGCAAATTAATATGTTACAGGTGGGATTTAGTTTTAATATTGTGACAAAAGTCTACTGGGCTGTTGGGCTTCTTTTCCCACCATCTGACTCGATGGTCCTGCCCTCTTGCCTTCATTAGTGTGAGACAGTAAGGAAAATTATAGTATAGCCCACTCAAGGCAGCTGTATGGAAAGGTTTTTTTTTAAAGGCAGAAGTAAATAACAGTGACCTGGCAATTTCTGGATCATTGTTTATTCCAGTGCTAAATGCAGAAGCCACAAACCTGTTAAACTGTAGAAACATAGAAACCTGCTATAAGGGAGATTAAAAACAGCTAGCCTTTGAAATATTTTTTTAAAAAGGTAATGCATGCAGAATTGTTTGTTGTTCCTTTCTGCTGCTTTTAACTCTCCCTTCTGTAGTATCATGCCTACCCAAGGTGGAGGGAAAGGGATGCTTGATCTGTGGAGGGACATACCCATGCCATTAGCTTAAAAACCTTGTGCTGCGATATCAGCTCAGAATACACAGAATGGGGTGATATCATTCGATTTCACAAAGCCAGTCACTGATGGACAAGCACAGGGTGGCCGTGGCTTCTGGTGGCCAGGAGAGGTGGGCGAGGAGCAGGTTTATGGGTGGTGGCTGCCTGCTACACCTCCTTTGGCCATGGGAGCAGGAGCTGAATCTTGGAAAATAACGAAGCGGAATTCATTCTGATTTAAGTACCTTTTTAATGCTTAAACGCACAAATTATCTTCCCGTTAATTGGGGGATTTGAAATATCAGTGAGCATACGCACAGCCTTACCTCGTTTTGCCCACGGCAGAGGGTTGAGGCAGAGCAGACGGGGGAGCGGAGAGGGGGTGGCCGGAGATGCTGCGAGCTCAGCTGCAGCAAGGGGCACGCTGTGGAGCGGTGCCCAGTCCAGGAGGTGCAGGCAGCGATGCCCTCAGCCTCCTCCACATCTCTCTGCCAGCCCTGGCTCCCTGGCAAGCTTCTCTGGGAAGTCGCCCTTCATTCCAGGGTCCACAGGTCTGGTGAGGCAGGTGAGCGGGAGGTCTCGCTGTCTTCTCCAGGGAACGGGGAGGAAAACTACAGCTCAGGTGGTGTCTCTGCTCGAGAAACTCATCTGCAGAGTTAAGGGGCTCATTTCCAAGAGGGGAACCAGGGTCTGTCTTACCCTTACCTCACCTTCTTGTAAAAAACCTTTTATTCCAGCTCCTGCCAAGGCTTTATTGCTTTGTCTGCTGGGAGGGAAGGAAGATCCTGGTTCCTCCCATTTCATCCTTCTTACAAACCCTGCTCCTCCTCCTTGCTGAAAAGAAACAGTTCCCATGGCTGGAGCTGATGTTTCTCCCCATTCCCATTGCTGTGGATGGGGTGGCACCACTTGTTTCCCCTGACCCAGCGAACGTTTCCCACCAGCTCTGCACCATGACTTGGTATTGCCACTGGGCTGCAGTGGTGAGAAGGCAGTTAGTGGCAGCGCCCCGATCCGCTGTAGCTCACTTGGTTTTACTGGAGTCAGGGCCAGATTTTGATCTTGGTTGGAGGGGTGTAAATCCTCGCTTGGCTTCAGCAGAGCCGATCCAGGCTTTACAGTAGTGTGAGCGAGATAAGAGTCCTCTGCCGTCCCTTCCTTCAGCCTGAGCCCAAACCCTTGGAGAGCCTGAGTCAATATATACTCCCAGCCTTGTAAATCTATACATGAACTTGACCACTGTTTCCCTAGGGTAATGCAAATCACTATGGCATTCCCCCCCCCCACCAACCTCTCTCTCTCTCTCCAGAACTGTCGCAGGAAAATATAAATCTAAGCATTAACTGGAGCTGCTGGCCCGGAGGGTGTCATAAAGGCTGGAAGAGCGGCTGCAGCGTGCCCTGGGAGCCAGGAGAGTTCCCCGAAAAATCAGGGGATGCTGGGGAGGAGGAAAGGAAAGCAGCTGGCAGCAGTGCTGAGGCTCAGTGGAGCCAGGTGCTCCTGCTGCTGCTGGACCCACAGAGGAGGTTTTGCTGGGCCCACAGAGGAGGTTTTGTCCAAACACTGATTTAACCAGCACGAGGCATGGCCCGGACCAGCTCCCTCCCAGTGACTGGGTGCTGCTCCCAGCTGAGGAGTGATGCACGGGAGCAAACCTCTCCTGTCCCTCATGCCTCGGTTTCCCCTTCTCTCCTGGTCTGCCAGCTCCATTGAAATAGAAAACTCCCCATGGCATAAGGGAGAGGTTGGTGTCTGGGTTCTTTCAGCAATCATGCCCCCAGCAGCTGGGGCTGAGCAGAGCTGTGCGTTTCTTGCACATCTGCTAAAAGCCAGTGTCCCGGGGATCTGATCATGTTCCAACCTCCCATTGCTTTTTACACTTCTCCACCCAAGTGGGCACCATGGCACATCACCATTTGCCCTCACTCCAGGAGTTGCTCTGAACCAAACATCCCTAAACCCCATGGGCAGGCTGAGCGGTGCATCCTATGCATTTTGTTCCAGCAGTGTTTTCGGCAACCTTAATTTACAGACGGGCTCGGGGTGGGATTTCCTCCATCCTGGGGCAAGGCACTGAAGGCTTGCAGGGACTATGAAGTGAACATGTCTTCCTAACCTCAGGCCTTGCTGGTCTCCGATCTGTGGCTTTGCATCAGTCGGGTCAATAGTAATTTGCCACTCTGGCTGGAGGTCCTGGTGCATAAAGCAGGATGCCTTAAGATAAGGGACGATGCATGCTAGGCAGCTTGTGACCTACGCGGAGCAAAGAGAGGGAGGAGACCATTGACAGCAAAGGTTCCCATCAGTGGTCTTCCCAGTGAACTCTTGCTATCATAAAAGCCGTAATAGCTCCGATCAGCCCAATTAGCTCGTGCTGCCATCTGTATTTGGAGTTAATAATACAGCAGAAATTAGCACAGCCTAGGAGGGCATTGAAAAGTATGTTTGTTTGTTTGGTAAAGAACTATTTCTCCCCAGTTTTACATAGATTAATAGCTGAGCAGAGACCTTGAAAGGTTAAGAGCTTGCATCCTGGTTCATATTTTCTCGCTGTTTAAAAAATCCCCAATTCATTCAAGTCACAGCTTTTTCTGCAGCTAAAGCAGTTTCCCGGAAGAAGCTGTCACGCAGGCTCACAGTTATGTAAATGCGATAGTTATTTCTGACACTGGTAAATAATAGTTCTGCATGCACCAACACTGTTTTCTTACCTTATCATGCCAGGTCTCGAGCCATGATTTAGATGTTTGCAGCTTATTAGCATTTTTTGGACTGTGGCAAGCAATTTGTACATTGCATTTCAATCTTATTTTGTGCACACGAAAGGGGAAAAAAGTGATTAGCGTTCTCTGCAAAGAAATGTCTACTAAATTGCTGTTCTGATCAAGGTAAATCAAGCCATCCAGTCTAATGATCTGGTGTCATCTGTGAGCCAATCATGCCCGAAGCTATTCCACGTTCCCAGGGAAATTAAGACCTCATGGCTTTGTTTGTTGGTGGCAGTGTGGTTGGTGTTTTTGTTGTTGTTGTTGTTGTTGTTTGTTTTGTTTTTTTGTTTTTTGTTCTTTGTTTTGTTCCCCTTCTGCATAGGAAGACCTTTTTTCCTACAAAATAGGTAATCCTCAACCAGAGAGAATAGGATCTGGCCTCTTTCATCAGGAGATCTCAACACATGATAGGGTTAAGCATGTTAGGCATGTTAAAAGAAAAAAAAAAAGGCTCTGCTGTGCTCAGATTAAATATCATCCTCGAGAGAGAAGCTTTGCTCCTGGCACAGGTGGGGTAAGGAACCAAAAGCCTTGAAGCCTCTGCTTTTCCTTGCCATTCTGCCTAGCTAGTGGGTGCTCTTTTATGCCAAGTTTTTGTGGGTGCACCCAAAGGTTGTTCAGCCAAGCGGGAAGCGCCTCTGCCTGCTACCAGACTTTTGTACTTTTGCCATCCCTGGGAGAAGTTTGTCTAAGCCATACTTAATGGCCTGCAGTGATGGAGGCTGTGTAAAGCTGGAGGCTGTGCCGAACCATTCTCTTCCATATAAAGTTTTTTCTCATGTCTTTCCTAACTTTTTCTTGCTGCAACTTAAGCTCATTATTCTTTATCCTATCTGCTGTGGACATGGAGACTAGCTCTCCTCCCTCCTGACACCGGCTTTTTATGTTGGAAGATTATTCCTGTGGCTGTCCTCAGCCGTCTCTTCTGCAGACAAAACAGCCCCAGTTTGCTCACTCAGTCCTCTCTGGTGCTGTTTCCTCCTCCTCTAGGCATTGTCACTTTGTCACTGCTGTCACCTGGACACTCATCCCCATCTCCTTTCATGTGCGGTGTTGCAAACCAGGCTGCTACTTTATCAGAGCTGCGCAGAATGCAAGGATTGCTTCGAGGCTCTTACAGGTCCTACCTGACTGTGTGCAAAGAAAGAGCAAAGTCTTCAGAGGGGAAAAGATACCCTGAATCCTTCTGCAGCTTGCGCTGGAAAATGCTGCATGTACTGGAGGTAGTCATGAGACTCTGCACACGTAGCAGTGGGAAAGACCTCCTGGGGCATGTTCAGTCCTCTCCTCTCTCAGGCAGCCACCTCTCATGACCGTGTTTGCGTACTTCCCGATGTTTGTACTAAAGCTAATTAAAATCCTAGCTAGCATCATACAGTGGTACTCTCAAGATGCTCTTCCGCCACTTCATCCTTGTTACAGTTCAAACACTCAGTTTCCAGACCAAATCTGCTCACATGGCAGCAGAGATCCAGCCAGGACTAGCTCGTGGCCCTCATCTCATCCCTTTGATGAAAAGAAAGGGAAACGCTTTGGTAATCAAGTACAAGGAGTTTGCATGAGGACACCTGCATCCTCTAGCCATATCATCCCTCTGGCAGGGGCAAAAGCAATATTGACTCGTAGCATGAAGTGCTCGGCACAGCCTCTGGCATCGCTCTAGCCTGGGCTCCTTTCAAACTCTGCAAGGCTTACCTCCAGCTGGGAAGGAGGAGCTTGCTGCTAATTATTTGAGATGAGGGTTCCTCGTGCAGCCTGGCTGTCCTGTGAAGTTCAGTTCCATCCTCCGTCTCCCCCCAGCACACCTCCCACCAGCTTTTCTTTTTTCTTGGTGTTAGGACCACCTTGCACTGACCTCAAGGCAGTTCGCTCAGCTGGCAGCAAAGCTGTGTGTTAAAATCACTGCCTTCCTCGCCTCCGGTGCTTGCATGCCCGGCACCCTTTTTGTAATTATCTCCAGTCTGACTGCTCATTTCCACCAGAACTTTAAACATTGTTCCTTTTTATGTAGCGCAGCTTTTAATTTCCCTCCCTAACAGAAGCGATTGTTTATGTTGTAAATGCCACATTAGTCCCTGTGAAATGGAGATGGAATTGATTTTCATTTCAGAGATTTCACAGCTTGCCCCAGAACTTTCTGCTTGATTGCTGGTGCTCAGAGAGGCACAGGGCTTCGAGTCAGAAGCGGTGCGTGCAATGTGGTATTCAAAAATACGAGAATCATACTTGAAAGATAGATCACACTGCTCTGCCTGCTGGTAATTTGACGGCCATCTCGGAGAGTTTACATCTGAAATTCTGCTACCCTGCTTGCCTTTGCAAGCTGTGGATCAAGCCCGCAGGACATCCCATCATTGTCCCTGTGCTTCCCAGCTGTGAGCACAGGGTGAGGTGTACCCAAGCCAGCCTGGCCCCGTGGCAGCCAGCTCCCGTGGCTCTTGGGCTGCTTGGGCTTGTACCAAGCCCTTGGACCCAGCCGTTCCACCATCTGGGTGGGTGAGTCCATCAGGTCACTGGCTGTTGCTGGAGTCAACACTGAATCCCCAACAGCCAAGTCCCATTTTCACACAGGCAAATAAGGGGAGTGTGGACTGACTGTGAATTGCGTGTGACCATTTCGTTTGCTCCCTGGTTGTTCTTGCAACGCACTCCGGCTCTGTTGCTCATGTCAGCAAGGTGTGTGAAGGCATCTTGGAAGGTCTCTGGGGATATGGGAGCCACCCACGTCAGCAGTAGTAGGAGCCCTGCCTGGTTTACAAGGTGGGAGGACACCTTTCCATCTCAGGTACCAGCCAAAGAGGGGGAGTTGTACGAGGTCATGAGGTTTTTCTAGTAAGCTGGCACCTGAGCTGCGTAGAAGCCTCTCTCTGTCTCTGTCTCCTGCTGTAGCTCTTTCCCTTAATGAACCACTCATGTTTAATCACCCTGAGCCCATGTATCAAAGGCAGACCCATTTTGCGAAGGGAATGCGTATGCCCTCAGCGATATCACAGTGAATCATTTGCGAGCAACCCAAAGGCTGAAATATGTGTGCATCAACCATTTCTCAAAGAATGCTACATAAAGAATCAGTTCATAAATAACTAGGCTTGAGCATGGTAAGTTCATAAACATCAGAGCCTGTTGAACAGTTTGCTGCAAATAATTCACCATTGTGGGGTTTTACAGAGGGCAAAGGAAGAAAACACCACCACAGAAATCTCCTCCCTATCACCTTTTAAGTGTATTAAGCTGGGGAATAATCTGTCCTCTTTCCAAAATGTGTATTTTGAGCAGGCTTCCTCAATTTGAGTGCAGATATGAACTCCCCTCTAGGCAATGGAGCAAGATATAGTTATGTGCACGGAGAAGGGAGGCAGGGGAGAATTGCAAGTAAGTGGCATGAAGACAATTTGCTTGGAATGGGGAGGAAGATGTGCTCTGACAAGGATAGATGGAATGAGGTTGTTGCCAGAGAAAATCTCGAGGAGTTGTGAGCCAAGCTGGGGGGAGCCTTGGATGCAGTGAGCACGCAAATCTCACCATGGTTTTGAATTCGGAAGCAACAGGGGGTGGGGAGGGAATAAAATCCAAAGAAGCTTTGTCAAGTCTGACATTCCTTTTGCATCCAAAAGTGGGTATTGATTTTCCACCCGTGACTGCTGTAAATGAGAATTTCTGTGTCACAGCTAAGGCCAGCTCTGGTTGTGTGTTTCTTATCTCTTTAAATATGATTACCTGCACTTCATGGTTTCATGGTTAAAATCATAATGAACTTTGCCAGCCAAGTCAGTCCATCGTCTCAGGCGCGTTTGAGTGCGTGATCAAATGAATTCTCTCGCTGGTTACTCACAGCTCTATCTCCAGGCTACAGGTTTATTGACTTACTGCTAATTTTCTTGTCAGGATAATTCTTCCAATCAAGATTTAAAACAAACTGGGAGGTTACTGAAGTGCTGGAGATTAAAGTCCTAATGCTTTTTGATTTGATTAAGATACCTTTGAGCATAGGTACTTGTCTGAGGGGGGCAGGAGAAGTGAGAGGACAGGGGTACAGGTGCTTGATTTTGGTCTGGTGGTTTTCTTAGAGGGACTGGGTTGTTTGTTTAGAGTAAATCCTTTCTTCCACGCCGACATCTGCTGTTCTTTATTTGCTCACAGGAGAAACTTTAAAAAAAAAAAAAAAAAAGGAAAGAAAATAAAAGAAAAAGAAAGAAAGAAAGAGATTATTCCCACTGCATCAACCTACAGGCAGCTGCTGGCTGCAATTTTCTTCAATTTCTTGCCGTGAAAAGCAAGACCGTTCATTTTGTAAGTGCTGCTTTTGTGTGTGACCTATATTTTGAAAACTGATGGGGTCACCACCTCCCTCCTCCCAACCTGTTGAACCAAAGAGTGTTTGAGATTTGTCCTAGATTGTATTTATCTGTGAGATTATTTAAAAAGCAAGGTAGCTATTACTAATAAGACACTGTTCTTCTGTTGGGTTTAGATTTTTTTCCTCCCCTTTACTCTCTTTAGAAATGAAAATCCTACTCTGGCTCCACCTGACCAGGAAAGTGCTTTCCTTCATGTCTCTGTCCTTCAAAGCTTATTTGGAAAGTACATAATCTTTCTCCATTCATCATCTTCTGACCCTTTTGTATTTTTCCCCTGCTGGTTGCTTTTAGCTTGGCTGGCAAGTTTAAGAAGATGTTGTAGCTAGTCAGGTAGTTTTGAGGATACCATATTTGTGCATATAAATACACACAATTTCAGCACTGAAGTTGTTTAATGACACGTCTCGTACCCTTTTGATGGGAGGTTGAAACCAATGCAAGCAAAGCCAGGTGAGATACAACAAGCCAGACTCATCCATGTTCAGCACTTCTTTTGGTCTTTATCAGGCTTGGGGTCTTTTTTTTCCATACGAAGTTCCTCTTTTTTTTCTTTATTTTTCTTTTTTTTTTTTTTTTCTCCCTTTTAATCTCACTTTCTATTAAAAGTCTTCCCAGAGCTAATGTAATAAATTTAGATCCAAAGCCAGATGCATAGCAAAACTTTTGGCAGAGAATACTCTATCAGAAGACATTGTAAATGAAATATGCTTTCCCTTGGGGATTATTCTACAGTTTAATTTAATTTGATATTTCAAATTAAATTAATTCAAATGGTTATGCAGTTTCCAGGGAAAACAGACTTCATTTATGATGTTCTGCCACCAAATTGTTTTGCTCCTATCATATATCTTATATTGTTAACCAGGAATGATAAGTAGTGACAATGTAGGATTTTTTGTGCCCTTTGTTTTGCAATTGCCATCTTAAAGGGAACTGAAACATTTCCTTGTGCAGAGGCTTCTCTGTGTAGTTAGTCCAGCATTTCCACTGAAACCTTTTCTGGCTGAAAATTAGATGTTCATCAAAACATGAGTTTAAGAAAACAGAGTGCTTCTTTTGAGAAGTTTTTGTTGTGGATTTGTTTTGTTTTCTTTTTACAGAACTCCTTCTTTTTCTGCAATTTTTCAGTTTGCAGACGAGAAATAGTGGTGCTTTTCTTGGGACTGTGATTTTTACATGCCAGACTGTATAGCACAGGGAGAAACATCAGGAAACATGGACAGTCCAGGCTGGCTTGCCAGCTAATGCCAATGGCTTGGGATTCTCAGCTTTCTGTCAAAAAGTCGAATTTTACCAAAAGCATATTCAGGAAAATCTCCACACTTTCCAAGCAGATACAGCTTTAGCCACATGCAGAATTGAGGTGGTTCTGTTGCATTTGGATCAGACCCATTGCATTTCATCCTTAATCTGCAAGAACTTGCTAAAATAAAAACCCTCAAACCTGAATGGTTCTGCCTCTGCTGGCATGCCCAGGTTGCATAGGGTTACTGATGTTGTAACAGCTCCAAAACAACTGCTTCCCAAGACCTGCATGGGCTCCCATGGGATTTCTTTATCATCATCTTATACTGCTTTTGAAGTGACTGATTTATTTAACACGGCTTTTCTGCTCCGGCTCTTATTACCCAGAGTCATCAAGGAACTTGCACCAAACTCTGAAGTACATTAAGACAAGGTAATTCAGGGAAGCGTTTGCATCTAGAAATATATGTAAGCACTTTCCTATCTGCTGGCCTGTAGAAAAGCCATTATTCTCGACAGGGGAAAAAAATATTGGTAATATCACAAGAGGCTTTGGAAGAGAACATAAAACTAGTTTCATTTTCCAGTCAACTGAGATCTAATATTTCCTATACAAGATGTTTAGATGTTTTAGAAAAAGGAGATATGTTTATTTGTCTAAAGCGACACTCTCAAAACTTCTATATTGTGCTTGTGGCTTTTTTCCATTGTAAATGGTTTTGTAAGGAGAAATCTCTTTCTCATCCATCACAAGCAGTAGATTAGAGAAATATAAATTTCATCTAAATAGAATGGAGCTGTGAGTCTGCTAACGAATGCATGGGAGACAAATGAGGAATGTAGGGTCTGTCCTGATGGGGAAGGCTGAGTGCTGAGTCAGAGACAGCCTTGCTGTCTTCCCAGTTTTGGGATTTGCCTCCTATTCAGGGGCAGGAGTCCCAGCCCAGTATGACATGTCTTCACAGATGTCTGTTTTGGACCAATTCAAAACCATTTCATTGAAGTAGTCTGTCATGGGCAAGGGAAGATTTGTCAAAACGTATATATTTTTTCTTTTCCCCCGGAAGGGCACTGTGGTTTGTTTTTGTTTGTATGCTTTGTTTGTTTGTTTGTTTTTTTCATAACATTTTTCAGGTACAGCAAGGGCTTGTTCCAGAAAAACACGTAGCCCTAAAGCATTTTAGGGAACATGGGATTTAGATGCCCCCATGGTCTTACAGCAAGGAGTGGAGCCAGGCAGCCAGGCTGGTGCTGCAAGCTTGTGCCTTTTGAACCATGGCCATTCCCCAGCCAGTTTGAGGCACGATGGAACATCTCCATCCCAGAGAGCACTTAGATTGAAGAGTTCTCACGTAAGGAGGAATGCACAGGCAATTTTGGGGTCAGGGTTTGCAGTCAGAGTTGGAGCCCCCTGCCTCCAGTTTGCAGCTCATCTCCATCAGTGGGAGAACAGAGCCAGCAGAAGGACCAAGCACCTGTCTGCAAGAGCCACGCAGTCTCCAGACCCCGGCTTGTGCCCTTGAAAGAGGCACCTGGGCTGCAGCCTCGTGCACTGGCACATCTGACTGCACTTTGAAGGTTTTGTATCAGGATTTTCTTTTTTTCTTTTTTTTTTTTCTAAACTCTTTTTTTTTTTTTTTTTCATTTGAAAGCAATTTCCTCCTCAGTGCTTCACCAGCAGCGAGGAAGGCAGCCAGGAAATCTTAACCTTGAAGCTTCAGTGCGTTGGTTTTGATTGTGTGCTTCCAGTGGTTTCAGTGCAGAAACCTTGTTAGAACTGAAGTGGCCCTTTGGACATAATCAGGGAAACAAACCCCAGTAAGTTGGCGTGACTGTGACAGTGCACAGAGCATGCCACAGTGCTTGGTGCTCCGTTGCATCTTGCTGCCGCTGTGGAGATGACAACCAGCAGTTTGCTCTTCTCAGCTCAGCCTGGGGGTTGACCTGTCAAACCATCTTCCCTCCCTCGGGACCTCTCTGTTCCTGGAAATGGGAGGTGAAACTGGGAGGCAAAGCACCGCCGCGCTGCACAATGCTTGCACGGGGACAGGGCAAGCAGCAATGGGAGCCTTGCTGCTCGGCAGTGCTGCCTGTATTTTGGCTTCACTTCTCCTCCTTGCAAGCCCCCTTTCTGGCAACGAGGCTCTGTGTGGGCCCGTGGTCTCACGGGCCATGTTTGCAGGGTCAGGCCTTTGGAAAGTAATTGCTGCAAGAGGTCCCTGTTCTCCAGCACTCCTGCTGTGAGCAGATGTGTGCATCACCTGTTCTGCTGCTGTGCACCGGAAAAAAACATGTGCTGGAAATTAAAAACTGCAAGCAATTGCAAGAAGATGCCCTTCCGCAGCCAACCCCGAGCCTGCAGCCTGTTCGTTTTCTTTTGCCACTCATCAAAAATTTTGTCAGGACACAATATGCTCTACAATGCCCCTACTTTTATTTCGTTCTATTTTATTTTATTTCTACAGCAGTGTTATGTCTCTCAGCAAACTCATCGTGTCAGAAAGAGATTGCTTGAGCCTGGTTCTGCTCCTGGCTGTTTTTTTTTTACTCCTGTGCAACATCCACGAGCAGCGCGTGGGCGAGGGGCTGGGCCCTCCCCAGGTCACCATGCTCGCTCGGAAGAGCCGATGCTTGTAAGAAAAAGGAACAGATGAGGAAGGTGTGTTTGGGGGTTTACAGAGAGGAATGGAGTCGTGTGCTGCCGGAGGTTTTTCTCAAGGTTGTACAGGCATGCTGTCCAGACCCAAGGCAAGGGGAGATAGCTGATGTCTATAAACACCTGCAGAAAAGCTGTACGAATGCAAGCAATTATTCACAGTCTCAACAGAAGGGCAAGGGCTCGGCAAAAGGTGAGTTCTGACCTCCAGCAGCCAAAATAATGGGAATGGGACTGGGCTTCCCAGGGATGCACACCCCCAATCTGGGGAGGGACTGCAGTAGGTGTCGGGTGCTGGGTATGGATGTTGTTGCCAGGTCCCATGGCCAAGGCAGCTGACGGTGCCTTTCGTCCCATTGCAGCTCAGTGCAGACTTTCTCTCCTCACTCTCGGGATGAATTTTGCTGTGTGTTACTGCAGTTATCTGCTTTTCTTCAAAATGAGCTGTTGCTACCAAGGTTAATTGACCACCCAAGGAATAGCCTTCAGCTGAAGGTGATGAAGAGCATTTCTCCTGTGCATCTTCGGGTGAGGTGAAGCCAAGAGGAAAGGCAATTCTGCACACCCAGGTCCTCAAAGGTGGTTGAGCTGCTGCTCAGCTGGCTTTGGGGTCACACCTGCTGAGTAGGACAGCGTGAAACCCTGCCCCAAGCAGAGCAGGGTCCCATTGCCCTGACCTGGGGAGCATCAGCTCTTGCTGCTTACATACATCAGCACAGCTAAAACCTGCGATCTACAAGGCCATTTCAACATGGTTTCAAAAGCCCCTTGGGGATAAGGCTGCTAACCCTTAAGATGGTTTAGGAGTTATTGATGGAATAACCTTTGGGGACCAAGGCTTGTCTTTCACAGAGGCGAGGAAGAAATTGTTGTTTAAATAACCCCCCGGGGACTGGAACTGGTGGTGACCCAGAAACAGTTTAGTTTTTATTGCTTCCCACAACTTCCCCAGGCTAAAGCTGTCTCCAGTAGGAGAAAACCAGGTCGTTACTGGGGGAGTGAGCAGATTAGCAGATGAGAGCAGAAGCTTGACAGAGTTGAGCATCCAGGAGGCAGGAGTTGCGACAGCTAAGCAGAGCTCATGCCCTTCTCTTTTCTTTTACTTTCAATGTCCCCATGACCTGAAGCCCTTTCCCAAGTAATGCTTTCATTGGTTAATTTTTCCTATCATTGTTTTAGTAATTCGGGTTAAAAACAGATGTTGACTCTCCCCCTGGATGGCAATTCCCATTTTGGTTGATCTGATACTCATCAGAGCCAAGCTAATTACTTCAGCTGCTGGTTGCTCACTGGTCAGGCTGGTGTCTTCCAGCCTGGGTACCTGTGAGTGCTGGAGGTGTTGGAGGTAGGAGTGAGAGGGGATAAATACCCTTATTTACCCATCTCTTGGCCTACGTAGATACTGCAACCAGCTTTAATTATTGATTACATCAATTTAATTATTGAATTTGAGATTGTGGGCATCAACCCTTTCGTAAGGCTCCACACCAAGACCTTCACTGTCTTTTTGTGTATGCTGCTTATCACTCGTGGGATGCAGCAGCTCCAAGCTCGGCCTCGCCAGCAGCTTTGCCGGCATGAAGGGGTTTGTTCACTTGCTTTACTAATTGGATTTTGCACCGAAGGGTTCTGTTTTGGTTCCATGTAGCTGCCCCCTTGGCCTAAATTATCAGCATGGAGCCGACCCCGGGCCATCAGTACTAAAAGCACAAGCAATAGCTTCGTGGTCTCCAAGAGGAACAATGTCATATCCTATCAGGATGAGTTCTTACACTCTTCTGAACACCAGCCACAAGCAGAAAACATGATAAATGCAGTAGTGGCGCAGATGTAGGGAATAAACAAGCCTTTAGCCACATTATTGGATTGCTAATGAGGAGAGACCTCATCAACTGCCCAGCCTTCTAATTTCTCTTGGCTACTATTACAGCTGGTCAGGAATCGCACAAGGCATGACATTTTCTGACACAAAACAGTTCTGGGAGAGAGATGTTTCTAATGGGAAAACCACCATTCTCCCTTTCCCTCCCCTGCTTTGATTTTGGAAATTTCCTTCAGACTGGTTTCCAGTGAAAGACAAAAGTACATCCCTGGCTGCTTCTCTTGGTTGATCTTTCCAGCACCTCCCATGGCTGCAGCCTGCCAACCCCGGGCTGTTTTACACCCTCCAAGGCAGTGAGCTCCCATCCACCAAAGTTGTGTTGTCTTGGAGTTTGGCCACAGAGCTCCGTTCACCCTTGCAAAGCCCAAACCACTGTGCTGTCGCCCTGGCAGGAGTTTCCCTCCCCACCTTGCGAACTCGGCAGTGCCCGTCCTGCAAACCGTACATGGCCCTGCAGCTGCGCGCGTGCTCCCAGCTCCTGGCACCAGCAGCACCTCGTGGAGATCCACTGCTTGCCCAGTGATGTCTCAGTTCACAGACTAATTAAAGTTCGTGTCACACCAGGAAGATGTAAAGTGCTATCCGAGTGTGAGATGTTATTATTTTAAGCTTCCCTTCTTTTCCTGAGGCGCAGCAACTCCCCAAATCCCAGCTGGCACACCACATCCAGCCACAAAACACCACTAATTGGGTGTTTCTCCTGTTGACCTCATTTCTCAAGCAGACTTTGGCTTTTTTTTTTTTTTTTTTTTTTGCCAAGAGAGACCAGAAGCTAGATAAACAGAAACCAGCCATTCGATGCATGTCATGGCCAATGCTTGGCTCTACCTGTCCTCAGGAGCCTGCCCTGTTTCCAGGAATGGCCGTGCTCTTCTTCCCCAACCATCCTCCATTTTACAGACACAAGGAAATGAGGGGTGGAGTGAGGGGAGAAAGGAGACACCAAGGGCCGCGTGATGTTTTTGGAAGAGCTCTCAGACCTCTGCTCCGTCCCACCAACAGCTGACAAGAAGCAAGCAGTGAAGGCTTTTTCCCTCGCTGCCCAGCTCTGACTGCCTTCAGAGCTGAGCATAAGCTGGCCTTGTTCTCCTTGCTCCCATCCAGCAGGGTGGTGCTGGCTGCAGCTAACACTGCAGAGGGGACCTTCCAAAGGCCAACATTTTGGAAAGTTTTGGGTGTGAGGGCAAGCATCCTTCTCATAAGGAAGCGAATAAGGACACTACCTTGGCATTGTCCCGTCTCGGCAGAGCAAGCACCTCAAAGCAGATCTCAGACACGGATCTGTAAGATGGATCTTGCACCCAGTGCATCCAAGACGATTAATGCTGGTGGAGGACATGGCCAGCAAGGCATTATCAGGTCTATTTTCCTTAAGATGTTTTACTGTAACAAGATTTGGATACTGAGAAGCATCTTTTGTGCCTTCAAAAGATAAGGTGACTTGTGCTATAAATGCTACACAGCTCAGCCTGGTATAAATCCCACTGATGAATGCATCAGGTTCATTAGAGCTGGCTTTGTCCAAGTCTCCACGACCTGGTTTGCCTCACAAGGAATTGAGCAGCATCCCATTAATTCCTTAATTGTCTGGTGTTACTGAGGAGGTGCCTCCTCCAGGAAAGCTCGGTGTCACCTTGTGGAGGTGGCATTTGGAAAGCTCTGCCTGGTGTTCTCTCAGTGGCTCTTTTTCTTCCTCTTCACTCATATTTATGAAAACCTATTTTATTGTGTGCCTCGGATTCTGCCCCATCTGCCTTCCCTGGCATTAATCAATTGTGTTGTTTCCCCCGTAGCGTTCATTACCTCCTTAAAAATGAATGCAGAGAGAAAACACAATTAGATGCTGCTTTGGTTAAATAATACCTTGAAAAACAGAACAAAGGCTCTAAAAATAAGGAGAGAGTGAAAATCACACAGTTTGAACTAATGATGGAAATTACCTCAGGTTAAGTTGGATTTTAAATCAGAGGTTTGGGGGGATTTTAGTTTTTCTTTTCTTTCCAGTGAATTATGACAAATATAGAGGCCTGCTGGATGGATGATTAGATTTTTTTCTCCCATCCGCATTGAAAAATGAAATATTTCTGTAATATTAAATCCGTCAAATTGATCAAAGTGCAGTGTCAAAAAATGTTGTAAGCGCTTCTTCTCATCCAATCCCCTTAGCAGCTGCAAACCAGAGACCTTTTCATATCCCTTTCTGGAGATGGTTGGAGGTTACCTTTGCTGAAAGCATCAGTGCAAGAAATGAGTCTGGGTTTCTCCATCTAATTCCCATAGCGGTGACTTACACAAAGGCGGTGGATTTGGCACGTAAAATTAAAATACGTTGTCCTCAGCTTTGCAGTTTTGTCTGTACATGTGTCCGTAATCTGTCCTAATGTCGCCTTTTCCCTCCTGCCTAATGGTGGGGTCAGGACTAGGGTAGATCTGACAAGAAAAGGCGGTGGGAAAGGGCTGGTTCAGCTTCTCTAGTTCAGCTTTCTAAGTAAATGATGGCTGGTTTATTGGTATTTCCCCTCCTTTCTTGTTTTTCTTTCCCCTGCTTACTTTCACTGGAGGACAAGAAAACCTAACAAAGCAGCAACACCAAATATTTGGCAGTTGTTGGAGGAAGCTGGCACGGAGTGTTTTTGACCGTTCAGGAAGGTTGCGATCTGGAGTATTGCACTGCAAGAAAAATGCAAAGAAACCCGGGAAAGAGCAGGAGAAAAGAAAGATGTTTAAAAGCTGTCAATGAGTGGGAGCTGAGTGCGTTGGGCTTTGCGAAGCCTAGGAAATAAGGGCAGACGTCATGGTCTTCTTCGAGGAAAGAAGTTGTTATAGATTAGATGCTGAACAGTTGTTTTCCACTCAGAGCAGTGGAAAGATGAGAAGAAAGCAACTTCTTTTCAGAAAGAAAGATTTATGTTTGGTTATCAAAGGGGAGTAAAATGCTTTCTGTTGGGGTGCCAGAGCACAGGAACAGGCAGCTCGGGGTGTTAGGCACTGTCCTTCGCTGGCAGCTTCATTAGTAGCAGGTTAAGCAAATATCTGTTGGGGTTTGCTTACCTGTTCTTTATGCAGTCCCTGGGGAGGTGTGCACAGAGAATGACCTAACATTCCTCTTATTTACTGAAAGCTGCGTTTGCAAGAGCACGCAAGAGCTACTTCTGTCGCTATTAGTTCTGCTTTGCCATTCGACATGAAACTCCGCTTGTCTTCAAAGAATAACACAGGGAAATAAAAGGATATGGCTTTTGCATATGCTTGCATATCAGGGAAGCTTGTTTGCTCTCTCTAGGAGGACTTATTTATTTCTGTGGCTGCGTGGAGATGTGCTCTGAACTTCCATAAAATTTGCAGAGCAGCGAGTTTTGCTTCATCTCCCGTTGAACAGGCAGCACTTTCTGTGTGGAAAGCAAGAAGTGAAAGGTTCCCCTTCTCTTACTGAAAGTGTTACTGCCTCGTGCCTCTGTGTCCCCCAGCTTCCTCTATACACACGGTTGAGGTCGAAAGATGAAAATCTCTGCGCTCCCAGGCATCGATTACTTTGCTTTAGGAGCTCCAAACTCTTTGTGCTATCAACTAACCCTTTTAAGGGAAAATAAGCATTTTCCTTCATTACACAAATGGGTAAATGGGTATAAAAGAGATGAAGTCATCTTTCAGCAAGTCTCTGACACAGGCTCTGGAGAGGGTCTCCATGCTCTGGTTAACCCAGAGGAGGGTCTGCAACAACCACACATGAGTCAGGAGGTGCTGCAGGAGGATGGGAGGAAGGCAGCAAAGAAATGGATTGCCGCAACTCTACTGCTTACCAAATTAGAAACAATTTAAGGATTTAAGGATTAAGTACCATTAATTACTGCCCAACAAATGCTGAACTACAATGGAGCACTTGTGGAAATGGAGAGAAGTTCTGCGTGAATACTAAATGGCTTCATTAATGCTCGATGCAATTTTATTGAGTGATAAATTAATTCGTCCAACGCTCCAAGAATTACTGAGCGGAACCGTGGGCAAGTGTGCTGAAGGCAGAGCAGGAGCCCAGATTCCTCCCACCCATGCAGAGCAAATAATGCAGGAGCGGGGCACGCTGGGGAAGGTAAGGCATGCCCATGTGTAAAGAGAAAGCAGGGAAATTGGTTAATAATTAATGAGGGAAAACCCAAAACGATGCTCTGCTGCATCCAGAAAACACTAGAAATTGTGGAGGTCAGGATGAGACCAGTGGGGTCAAGGTGGTCATTTCACTCTTCCATCTGGGGATGATGCTACACCTTTCTGCAGATAATGCTGCTCTGCTGGTGATGGTGGGCCAGTTGCACATCAGCCCTGATTTGCTCTGATCTTCCTCCTCTTTCTGTTCCCTCCTTTGTTTTTGCTGTGAGGCTGTTCCAGCCCAGTGATTCCCTTTGGCCATTGTGTTTGACACCAGCTGCAGCACTTGTGCTGGGCATGCTAGGTGCACCTCCCATCAAGTGCTGAGCAGAACGAGCGAGCCCAGCCTTTGCATCCCCTTCACCTAATGCTTATTATGGGCTCTGGCAAGGCTTGGCACATCCCAGCCTTGTGGCAGGGGTGCGTTGGTGTTCCTCCCACTTTGCTGCCCTGACAGCGCTAAGCTCCTGCAGAGGCATAAATCCAAGGGCACATTTATCAGGGCCTGGGGAAGGACTTCATGCTCCCAAAACCTGGGGGAGGCATGCCTTGCACAGGAGCCTAGCAGAGCAGTGATGGCACAAATCTAGAGTCCACTGCACTGGCAGCAGTTTCCCCCAGAAGAAGCAAAGAAGGGGGAGAGTGCGGCACCCAGCCAGGATGTCTTGCAGTGAGTTATTTCAGTCTCACCTCTCGCTCTGTTGGCTTGACAGCTGCCTGGGCAGAGCCTCGCCACCCCCCTTTAGTACATGTTACCTGGAGTTCAGCATCGGTTTTCTGTCCCTCAAGACTTTTTAGCCTTCCGTTGCGTTGCAGCGTTATTGATTGCTCACCCGGCCATGGCCTGGAGCCTATATTAGGTGTGAACAAAGCGCCAGCCCCAGCAGGCCCGCAGTACAGGGCAGGATGCTCTCAGGTTAGTTTTGCCATCAGTCTTTTTTTAGCTCTTCCCTGCACTGTGCCTCCCACACCTTGCTCCTCCCGAGGAAATTCACGTGGGCTATAAGAGGCCGGGTGGTATCATGGCCATGTGTGATTCCCTTTTTGTCCCATGGATTAGGGCCTCTTGTCTTGCTCTGCAGTCCCACTGCTGAAAATACAATCCTAATATGCTAGATCTGCTTTGGCCTTGGAGTGATGGGTCTCCAGCATGCCCAAGCAGAGGGAGGCAGGTGGATGTGGAAACTTCTGTCTGCACTCCAGGATGCCAGGGTCTCCTTTGCCACGTTAGCTTGGTGCCTGGCCTTAGCACAGTTTGGGGTTCTGTACAGCTCCTGCTCCAAGGCAGCTGGAGCAGCTGGAGCTGTGTCTGGGCAGCTCAGAAATGAGACAGAAATACTCGCATCCCCCCGCACCTGCCCGTGGAGAGGTGTCCTCGATTGGCCATTAAAGAACCGAGGAAGAATATCTAATTAACAGCCCTAATGTTAGCAACGTGCAGAACGCAGGCTGAAGTTTTCCTAGCGTAATGAGCTGATATAAAAGCAGCCAGAGGGAGACATCGTCGGCTTTATTGGGCTGGCAAACCCAGGAACAGAGCTGCGCATTCTTGAGTGCCATCTTCTGGCACCTTGTATGTGAACTGGTTGTGTAGCTGCGTGGCTGGAGCGAGCTGGTAGGGCAGAGCTGCTGCCAGGCATGAGAAAAGTGGATTTCCTGCAATTTCTGATGCATCCTTGAGAGATGCATGGGGGGTGGACACTTTTTCCCCTTGCCTTTGCATCTGACCCTCCCTTTGGCTGTTGAGTGCCTTTGTCTGCCAGCATGAGGAGCATGCACCTGCCAGTCAGCCTCTGCATTTATCTGGCATCAGGTCGCCATGCCAGCTTGGGAAGCAGCTGTTTACTGGTTTATTTATCCCCTCTGCAATCGCCATGGGAGGATAATCTCAGCGACATGCCACATCTCGTTTACAGCCAGACCCTGAAAAGTTAGAAGAGCAAGTTGTGGGGTGGGATGGAGGCGGAGGAAGACGTGGAGTCGTGCTCATTGGGGACAGAAAGAGGAATTGGGGAGATGTATAAAATATTAAATGACATCGTGGCAAGACACAGGCAGGGGTAGAACAATAATTAAAGTAAACAGCACATCAAAAGCCTAGGTAAAACTCGCATTTAAATTGCAAGTCAATGCAGAAACAGCTCATGTAGCCATGTATAAATGTGTTTCCAAGAACCTTTTAAGAATATTAATGATGATGGAAACAGAACAGCAGTGATTCAGTCTTTATGGTATGTGACAATCCAGGAGGCCACTAGACTCGTGCTTGGCTGTTGGCATAAGGAAGCTGATGAGAGCTTGGATCTTGCCAGAAAAGCAGGTTTCTTTCTGGGAAGATTTTCTGGAGAGAGAGATGCTGAAGTGAGTAAGGATGGGGCCTCTCCTCTCTCCAGGGATGTGCGCAGTTCTCCTTCATCCCCATGGTGGGACTGCAGCCCTATCAATTACGTGGCAGTAGTCACCATGATTTTGCTCCCTGAAACCAATCCTAGGTGGTACCTTGCTGTCTGCTCCCCCTGGCTTTGCCCAAGTAAGTTTTAAATGACGTAGGTTGGGTCCCCAGCACAAATCACCATCAGGGCCACCTTCATGGTCCCCCCTTAGCTTGCAGCCACCCCGTTGCTCCTGGTGATGCCTGCTGTTCCATTTCTACTCCACAGCATGCTCACTCCCCACGTGTACCACTGTGTTACTGCCTGAATATAGCAAAAGACCCATCACATAATTGGAAAGCTCAGGTCAGGACTCAGGCCACACGAAACAAGCTGAGCAGCAGCGTCGTGGGTGCTGCGCTCCTTCCTGAGACAGGAGATGACACAGCACCTCCCCGCCCTGGCTCTGCTCACACCGATCGCTGTCAGCAGAGCAGCATGGCCTGAATTAAGGGCCAGAAATCAGTGTCAGATTTGTCTCGACTCCAGTGCTGAACACCTTTGGGCTATAGAGCAAATCTCTTAATTATTCCCTGTGCCATTTGCCCTCGCCTGTACAAGGACTACAATAGCTCTGTCCTTGGGGAGGACGAATTCTCCTTAGTCCTGATAATGCTGTGATTTAAAGAAGATTTCCTGGACTAGCCTTCAGGGCATGGTGTTACCTAATGGAAGCAATTAAAAAGCACTGGGAAATGACCCCCTGAAAGTTCAGGCAGCTACAGACAAAATTGGGGAATTAAAAGGCGGGCTGCGGAGAGGTACAAGTACGATCAGATGCCTTCACCCCATGCAACAGTGGGTGCGTGTGGTCAGAGGAGGGGAGGCCCTATGGGCACTGGGTAGGGGATGAGGCAGGAGGGAAAGAGCAGAAAATTGTAGGCAGGCTAGTTTGTCACTGGATTGTGTGTTTTCATAAGGCACTATTTGGATATTTCAAGGTTGGGAGGCTCCTTCCCTTTATGAAGGTTTGACTTCCTACAAGGTTCAGTTTTCCAGATTTTCCAGTTGTCTCATAGCAAACTCACTTGCACCCTTCTGTACTGCAGATCCCACGCTGCTGCTCGGAGGACAACAGTACCCCTGCTTTATAGATGGAGAAACTGAGGCACGGCACAGGAGGAACACCTCCATGCCTCCTTCCATCCCCATGTCAGGCTGGGCAGGGTACTGCAACTTTCCAGGCAGGCAAGAAATCCCTCAGCAGCAGTGTTGGCAGCTGGGGTGAGCCTCGTCACAGCTTCACCCATGAAATGTCCCCGTTGCTGCTCCTTCCCACAGCAGCTGGCAGCTGGAGACCTCAGACTCCAGCGCCAGACGGGCAGACCTCTCCCTGTCCTCTTGCAAGAGGAGGATTTCAAACACGGCTGGGATCTGCTGTGGTGGCCACTGGTAAGGTGACCCGCTGGTAAGCTGTCCCAAAATATTGCTGGTGCAGATATTTGGGAGGGGGCCCACAGCCCTGCTCCCTCGCTGACACCTCCTCCCGGCTGCTGTGAACATCTTCAGCTGAAGGGGCAGAGACTGACGCTGAGCCCGCAGGTGTTTGGAGTATTGATGCTTTGTAGCAGTCAGGAAAGTGAAAGAGCAAATTTCTTCTTTCTTAGCCAAACTCCTTGCCCGTCCATAAGGAAAAACTTAATTTTCTTTTGGAAACAACTAGCTCTAACTATAATCAATTTTTTAGAGCCTAGATGAAAATTCAATACCATGCGAAGCCCTTTCTCAATGTAATTGTATGTTTAGTGAGGACAGGATTTCCTTTTTCTCTCTCTCACAAATTCTGTGGCTGAAAGCCTCCTATCAGAGTTTTCCCAGCATGCAGATGTTTTGACCCAAATGCTTAAGCATTCGTTTACTGCTGAAGTTTTGCATTTAGAGGTCTTAAGAGTTTGAACCATGGGCTGTTTGGAAAGCTCTGAAAGGGAAAAAATAGCGAGGGCAGCTCACGAGTTACAAAGGAAAACTGATTTGACGTTATTATGCCTCTGTTTATTGGCAGCCCACAATGAGATGTAAAGAAATGTCAAAAAATCCCGTGTGCACGTTGGTTTGGTTCAGGAAAAATTGCTGTTTGCCTCTGCCCGGAGGCTACGAGTCACTCTGCTAATGCACAAGGCACTAAAATGACCCCTTTGTTTTTCTTATGATCACTTCTGATAGCGCGCTCTGCCAGAGATATCATATCTTTGATCTCTCCGCGCTGATGTTAAGTCTCTCTCGAGTTCAGTAGCATCTCCTTGAGATTAATACTTCATGGCATTCTCAGCACCAAGCTGTCCTAACCCATACATCACAAGATGTCACGCTTCGCACTCGCCTCCTGCCTCAGTGACTTCACGCTGGCGCAATAAATAACCCTTGGCCAGCTCTGCTCTCCTGTTTGGTGTGTGCGGAGAGTTTAACAAGGAAACTCTCTGGAAGTGAAGAGGAAGGGAGCTTTCTGTGGCTGTTGGGATATTCACGGGAGACAGCCCTGCTTCCCTCTCGGAGGAAGGTTTGCAAGGGTTATTCCTCTTCCCTCGCAGGGTGGGGAGTTTGTCCAGGACACCTTAGCAGGCGCAGCAGAGTGGTGTGCCCCCAGGGTACCCATCTGCCACCTAGCGCATCTCATATCCAGTCCCTTAGGCAAACGAGTTAGGAAAATTGCTTTCTGCTCTGGCTTTTACGTCGGTGCATATTTCTTTGCTTCTCTGCTTTCCAAGGGGCAGGCAGTGTCTGTTTGGGGCTGGCTGGGTGTGAAAGCACCGTCCCTGTTCTCTAGCAGGGTGAGTTCAGCAGATGGGCAAACCATGCCACTGCATGAGGAGCAGCTACCACAAAACCCAGATGGGGCTGACCTTTGTTAAAGCTTCAGATGGGGCTCTAAAGCCTCCGCATTGCCTGCCCCGGTGGGCTGCTAGCGGGTACAAGGCCCCCATCTCACCCAGGGGAAGAAGGGAGTTTTGAAGGAACCTACCAGTGGTTCATTGCATGCACCAGATGAGGGGTTTCTAGGGGTGAACATATCCGTGTTCACTGAGCGCCATTTATGTTTGAAATGTTGGATGCTCAGCGGGTACCTGGGATGCAGAGCAGCATCCAAGTGTTCTGTGGTGGCCTTGCTGCTCTTGGTGACTCAGCTCTCAGGCCTGACATGAGGTTGTGTCCATGCAGCAGTGGAAGTCCTAGTCTTGGAGATGTTTGAATATAAGCTTTGGGAGATGTACCCCAGGGGATATGATTGCTGTTTTTGTGGGGTTGAAGAGGCTTTGGGTGGTGAGGAATTTGCAATGTTTTTACTTTTCATTAGTCCAGGGTCCATCACTTCTGTGTCAAGCATTTCTGTGGTTCCGCAGGTGCCGCTGAAGTACAAAGTGCTGTTCAATGACTGTGTCTGGGGCACAGGGGAGTTGAGCCTTGCATGACATTTCAGAACAACTTGGATTTCACATCTTCATCTCAGAAGCACCATGCAAATGCACAGGGCATATCGCTGGTGTCCCCATCACCTCACACCTACACAAGCTCCCTCATCTCCTCAGTGAGTCTGGTGAGGGGGAAATGAACCTGAAGGATTTACCCAAGCGTCGCAGTAACGTGCTTGCCCGGGAGCACTGCGTGCATGATGCAGCATTGTACCACGGCTAATGTGCTGCCCCGTGCGCCGCGATGTGCTGGAGTGAAGACCATGCTGCCATGTGTCCTGGAGTTCATCCCGACTCAGGGTCAGGGTTGTTTTTGCCCCAGCATGGGGCTACGCGGGAGACAATCCCTCAAATCCCTTGCTACTGATTTATTGGAGATAATTGGAAGGAAGAAAGGAAGATACTGCCAGGGGAAGGACTGAAACCCCCAATGCCAGGTCACTGCCTACTCAGAGCCAGAAGTTACCTGGCCCAAAGAACATCCACCAAATGGATGCAGTAAGGGATGTTTCCCAAAAAGAGGGGGGTGACAAGGGCACACTGCAAGGGTTTGTCTCAAGAAAAAGGGCTGTATGGGGTGGGTTCAATTTAATACTGGCCATGTCTGTGTGGAAGTCCAGGTGCAAAGTGGACCATGTGGAACCTCTGCTGCTACATCTGCTGCTAACCCACAAATATCCCAGTGCTGATAAACTTGCCTCTAACGACGGCATGATGCTAATGGGGTCCAGGAGGCTTGGGAGACATGTAAAGTGTGTACCTTATGGGCTGGGTGGCTGATAATGAGGAGGGACAAGGTGATTAGAGACACCCCCCTCCTTTTTTTTTTTCACTGTCCTCCAGGTAAAAAGGTTTCAATATTTTAAGTTCTGTCACAACAGGTTAGAGTATTAGCAATCATGGTTCACTGCCATCTGTATTTGTTCCATTTGTGGCATTTATGATAGTTATCCACATTAATTATTTCACTGCTAAAGTCCCTTCTAATTTCAGAACACTGTTATTTCTAAGAAAGATGGATATTAAATATGCCACACATCAGCACGGGGTGGCATTACACCATGCTATTAAGTTCCGATGCGAAGGCTTGGCAAAAAATAACTTTGCTATTTGTAATCACCGTGAAGTGTTTTAGTGTTGCAGCTTGGAATAAGAAATAAAGATGATGACAGGAACTGATTTCTTATTAGGACGCAGTGCAAGAGTTTACATAAATCAGGAAGGAAATAACGAGGTAACCCTTAGCTGGCCAAATCCATGCAGGTACCTGTTGGACAGGACCTGGTGGGGAACAGAGTCTTGAGGGCATCTCCATCCAACACCAGGTCTTTTGTCTGCCTGGGGATAAAGGACTGAGCAGAGAGTCACCCCAGGAAGGATGGAAAGACCCCGTAAGCCCAAAGGAGCCAGCCCCTTGGGATTTTGCGACTGCCATGCAATGCCTCAGATGTCCTTTTTCTTGGGCAGCAGGAGCATTTCACGTGCATGAGGAGCTCCACTTGGTGTGCTTGGTGGGCCTTTTGCCCTCCCTGTCATTGTTTATAGGTATGTTTATAGGTATAGTTATAGGTATGTTGGGCTTTTGGGGATCTGCTTCATTCCTATGGCTTACAGAACAGGGAAGAGGAAGGAGAGAAGGGCCTCATTGCATGCCCTGTAAATATGGGTTGATCCACAAAGCTTTTGTTGTCGTGGTCAGGATGTTCACCCAAACCCAGAGAGCTGAAGACCAATTTTTTGGCACTGATACTGAACCCAGGGTGAAAGCTGGCTGAAGCCTTAGCCAACCAAGGCGCGGCGTTAGCAGGTGCATATGATGGTGTAGGGGAAGACGGAAAACAGGGTAAGGAACAGCTTTGCAGGTTGCTGGAGGTTGTAAAAATACCGGGGATGAGGCTAGGGAGGAATTTGCCATGCGTTGAGTCTAAGGAAAATTCTTTGTGATTTTCAGCAAACCAGTCAAAAAAAAAAAAAAAAAAAAAAAAAAAAAAAGGTTGAGATCAAATGCAGCGTTTTGCTCAACTCCCAAATGAAATGTTCCCTCTTAGCAACGAGTGTTTGTGTACAGGTTTCACTAACAGTGAGGGATATTTTGAAATGAAAAGTAAACTAAAGGGGGAAAAAGCCCCCCTGTTATTTTTTCTTGAAGTGTCAAAACAAATCTCTATAATTCCTTGGGTTTTGGTTTGTTTGTTTTTGGCTGCTCTAGTGGTAGTCCCTCAAGCTCTAGAAAATTTGGTGAGCCTCTGATGAGGCTTTCCAGCATATCCAGAGCTGCCTGTGCCTCTGCAAAGTGCAGCATCCCAGCTCCCAGGGCCGATCCCAAGGGATGCTTCAGCCGTACTTCACCCTGAGCAGAGCAGGCGCAGCGGGTGCTCAGCACCTTGCAGAACAAAGTGTTGAATGCCTGCTCTGCATCATGCCTTAGCACTCAAGCAGCTCATGCTCAGTGCAGGAGAATACACCAACCTTTCTCAACGGTTATTGTCTATTAATTAGAGGCTAATTAATTATTAAAATGGTATTTATTGAGATTTAACAAGTCTGAAGCTAAAAAAGGAGAAAAAAACCTGGCAGTGACAGGTGTTACACTCCAGTAATGAGGTTCTTAATAATCAATTGGCATTTGTTTGACTTAGAATAACATTCTTATTAAACCTAAATCAACTCTTTACTTGAGACACTTAATTACATGTGGGTTATTTTTTTTCCACCCATCTTTCCTTGTCGCGCTGGGAGTTCCCAGCCCGCGTCTCCAGCCTTCAGGGGAGGAGGTTGTGCCTTAATAAATATGAAAGGTAATGGTTATTCATCGAGAGTGCCATTTAAGGAGCATTTTCCCTAAGCTCCTATCCACACTGATGCTAACTGGAGCTGTAAGGGCTCGTTCTCCTTTCACTGGGAAAGCAGGCGTGCTGGGCGAGCTATTCTGCTGGTACCAGCCCTGTTTCCATCCCAGGGCTGCCACTGAACATCCTGCTCCCCTGAGTTAGGAGGAGAATTACCAGCCTCACCTTTCACTTGATTATTCATTGGAAATCATGTTTAGTGCTGGGAAAAGTTGTTATCACAGTGCTGGAAATCCACAGGAGGGAAGAAAAGCCCTCCAAGCATCTGCGTGACTGCAGTACTCTCCCGGCGGAGGCCGTGCCGCTCGCAAAAAGCCACAGCAATTGCTCTGGCTGAAGTTTTGTTCTGCTGCTCTGAAGGCAAAAGGCTCCCTTCTCCATTATCCAGACAGTTTGGTTCCTCCAGGGTCAGCGTCATCTTTTAAAATGTTGTTGTTGGGTACATTTTCGCCTTGCAAGGAAATGGGAGGCCAGGCAGGGGAGTGACTGCTGGCTGTAATCGAAATTTAATTACTTCCCCTTTTAATGCAGCTTTTAAAAAGGAAACAAGGATCCCAACTGGGTGCTCTTTCAGTACAAACAACAACAGCCAAAAAAAAAAAAAAAAAGTAACCGACAGCAACAAACAATCTGTGCTATTAGAGGATCATTATTCTGATATTATTTATTTCAGACTTTTGATACTCTCCGATGCTTGACTTCACAGGCTCATTTTATTCCTTTCAAAAGCAATGCAGAGCTGCAATTTGCCAGGAGAAAATGTGATAAACATTAGCAAGGGGGGGGAAGGAAAAAAAAAAAAAACAACAACATGACGACTGTAGGGATAAATGTGTGTGTATATATATATGTATATATATTTGTGAGCTGGGGAGATGGGTAGGTGTGTGAGTGCAGTTGATGGTGTCAGAGCTGCAGGACGTGGCACTGGAGAGGATCCAGGTATTTGAACACTGGCTGCTCCTGCCTCGCACCCCACAGTGTGCTGCCCTGTGTCTTGCCTGGGAGGGTGGCAGAGGCTGTGAACAATTTCCTCCATCTCCCTGGGCTCATTTGTAATTGTGCAAGCCCATAGGGGGGTGCTGGCATCATCGGGACATGCTCCAAGGCTCCCTCTGAGAAGCGCTGGGAGCAGAATGAGCAGGGCAGGGTTGCTCTTGGGGTGCTGGCAAAGGGAAGAAAACCACTGCAGCCTTGGGGGAACATAGGTGTGTTGCTGTTTGCATGAAGGCCTCTCCAGGAGGCTGAGAACACACAGGTGCAATTTTCATCTATTAAGGGTTGTTTTGCTGCAGGTTAATGGGCCCCTGCCACCCCTGGTGAGAGAGGCGGATGCGGGGAGGCAGGTGATGCGTTCAGGCTGGAAGCCCCTTTTTATAACGGAACGAGCTGAGATGAGCCATGTCAAGAAAATGCAGGGCAGAGCAGCAGAAGCATGAGCCTGGCTGCTCTGCCAGTGTCTGCCGCTGGGGTCAGGGTGCTGGGCAGGATGCGTGCCCCGGAGCCAGCCTGGGTGTCCGCCTGATGCCTGGCAGCTGAAGCAGCTCAGGCAGGGAGAAAACAAATGGAGGAGGGAACTGGCCTCAGGGAAGGGTTTGGGGTGACTGGGTGCATAGAGGTGCGTCAGGTGAGGTGGGGAATATCTGTGTTGCTTTCCCTACCTGGGAATGTGCAATCCTGCTGGGAACGAGGAAAGAGGCTACATCTTTGCCGAAAGACCCCCTGCCTGATGCCTTTCTCCGTTGTCCCTCCCACATCCCGCACACAAAGACCTCAGCCCACTGTCCCCACGGTTCTCATATGAGAGACACCAACTTGTGAGACACCAGCGTTGGTCTGGCCTTTCTCAGTGCTGCCTCCAGCCTCCCTTCCCCAGCTCTCCTTTCCTCTCAGCCCTGCTCTGCAGTGGTTAATCACCAGTGCTAGCAACCTGGAGGAAAAAAAAAAAAAAAAAAAAACAGGCCAGGTGAGGGTTTCCAAAAAGAGGAGAGGGGCTGGGGTCTAACCAAGCCTCACAAGGCTGGGAAGGAACAAGCTGATGTCTCCAGAAAGATTCGTGCACAGCCCTGAAACTTTGGGAGCTCCTGGGCTGTCCCAGCATTGCTGCCAGAAAGTGTTAGATCACGCTGCCATCAGATCGCTAGACTCTGCTGGGATTGTTATTGACAGTCAGTGAGAGCTGTTGCATCCAATTAGTGGTATGGATTAAGAGAATCCCTTCTGAAGTTTGCTGTCCTGGAAAAAAAATAATGGGGGGGGAGGGGGGAAGGCTTGAATAAACTGATTTGGATGAAAAGAAAGCCCTCAAAAAGCCCAGTCAGAGGGGACTCTGTCAAGTCATCATGTCAATGCAGCCCTGGTGGGAGTGCAGTCACCTTCAGGGGTAAAACGAATGGATTCTGGAAAGTCTGAGTTGATGCAAACATGGTAACAATTGCACTTTCTTCCAGTCCAGTTCTTTCAAATTAAATATTTCCTGGGCACCCTTAAACCAACGTATCGCCATGCGTTCTCCCCTGTCTGCCTGTGATTACTGTGCTGATACAGCTAGGTCAGTCTGGGACAGAAGAACAAACCCAAACCAGGTTTCCATCACTGGTGCAGCTCTGCTGGGGGCTGGTTGCAGAGTCCCGACCTCTCCAGGGGCAGCAGCACCCTTGGCTCCCTCCTTCAGCATCTTTCTGAAGGGTGGATTTGAAGCGATGCACCGCTCTTTTCTGCCCCACTAATGGCAGTTTGGGGGCACAGCCTAATTTCTAGTGAAATCTGGCTGCCTCCCTTCCCTTCCCAGGGGCTTGCCTGCATGGTAGATGGGCGGATGGATAGTTCTTGACATGCTTCATCAAGAGACTCCTCGTGAAAGGAAGTCAAAAAATAAATAAAAACCACCACCACCAAATCATGCAATTCGTTTATCCTAAAAATGGACCATGATATTGAAAAATGAGCCTTGCTGTTTCAAAATGATTGAAATATGTGGAGATAATTTAACTATACCTTGTTCAAACAGACCTTTTATGCTCAGTGCACTGTGGTTTTATGTATAAGCGTGTATTTTTTTTTTTCTCACTAAGAGATGTCCTGACACACGCTGCCGCTTCCCAAGGCTCTTTCAGGTTGGACGTGGCCTTTGCTGGGTTATTTCTAAGCAGGGTGGAGCTGAGTCCTCAGTGCTGGGATTTGTCTGAAGTTTCTGAGCCAAAAGGCCTCGCACTTTGCTCCTCGGTAGCCAAAGGGGGCCCCACATATGCAGAGGCCACCCAGTGGAGACAGATCTCCTCAACCTCAGCATCCTCAGCTTCTTGTCATTGGAAAGGGGCACAAGAAAGGGAGAAAATGAACCTAACCATGCTCTACCCATAAAACAACCCTTCTAGACTCTCTGCTCCTATAATAATGCACCAGCGCTTGCAGCTGTTGTACATCAGCCAGATTTCCTGGATATGGTGAGGGGAATAAAGGGAAAAAAGGTGGGATTCCTGAGGAAAATAAAATAAAATACCAAACTGCTGGAAAGCAAAGAGCCCCCTCCACCTCTCCTGCCTCCTGCTTTCACACCGTAATGGAGCTTGTAGCGATTATATGACTTTTTTTAATAGAGTCTTAGCTGGCCTGGGAGAGGGATTTACACTCCCCAGAGCCTTGTCTTTGGGACGCGTGTCAGAAGCGTCCTTAAATCTTTGGAAAAACCTCGTCTGGCTGCGAGGATGAGAGCCGGGCTGCCGTAAGGAGCTGTAAAAAACCTGCTGATAGACAGATGGAGTGGTGTAATTACACGCGGGAGGGGGAAGGGGGGAAGCGCTCACAGAAATTATTAGTGTGGGCAGACAATTAGAGGCTTTTCCAGAAGATTACCCTCTCCCTCCCATCTGCGCGCCGTTGAGGAGTTTTTACGCTGGTGATGCTGTTTTCCTTCCTCAGCTGTGCCATTTTGCCCAAATGACGGCCGGGCTGGGCTTCGGGGCTGTGCAGATCTTACCAGCATCGCTCCAACGCCTTCCCCTTGTAAGGCAAACTGCTGCTGGGACAGGGAGACCTGGGGATGCGTGGGGGTGTCCCTGGGGAATCAGCTCCTGGGAGCCTGCTTTGGGGTGAGATCTGGCAATTTCTGAGTTTCGACAGGTCACTGGGGACATCTTCAAGTGTGTTCGGTAGCTGTAGGGGGCAGGCATCTCACAAGGACATCAGCAAAAGGAATGGCAAATTGCAACTGAGTTTCAGCCCAAACCATTTTTTTTTGTGTGTGATGATTGGGTTTTTATTTTGAGTACTTGGTGTGCTGAAGGGTTAAATGGGAATTATGTTGGATGGCTCACACCTTTTTTTTTTTTTCTCTTTTAAACCAAGTTAGCACATTTCACGTCAGCATTGAGGGGTTATTTCTCAACAGTTTATTTTTCATGTTATAGTTGCTTCGTTTTGAAAACATTGCCACCGGCCATTTGTTGAATTTTCTGAATTAGGAAAAAATAAATAAATCTGAAAACAGAGTACTCTGATGATTCACAAAACACTGCGTCAGCTTTTCTTTCCCAGGGAAAGGGGAGGCTGGATTGCATGAAAGCTTTTGCCCAGCTGCCGCAGTAACGGTGTCCACCCCTGCTCCGCTGCAGTGCACAGGAGCACAGCAGGGCACTGGAGGGTGGGCATCAGTCGGGCTGAACCCAAAACCTGATATTTTGGGACCAAGTTTTGCTTCCATGCAACATACTGCATGCTCTGTTCCCCTCAGCTTTTTACCAAACACACAGCAAGCTGGAATGCCAGCATGTTTTGAATGAAAGCTGATTTTGACGTGCAAGCCTGGGTTTGGGGTTGTACGTGTATATGTTTTTCTCCTCCTGCTGTATCTTAAAAGCCCTGTCAAAACCCTTTGCTACAATCCCACCCAGACTTTAGGAGGCTACTGAAGTCTGAGGACTTCTTTCTGTCCCATAAATACATATATGCAGGAAGATGTATAAATAAAATAAGAATTCAGTAAACTGCATGGTTTAAGTTGACATCAAATTATGCTGGCAGCAAGCACAGTCTGGAAAGTGGGAGCAGCCAATAATCCAGGACGTGAGAAGGGAATTCACCATTTACAAACATTACTTGATGAAGTTGCAGTGTTCATAACAAGGAGCCTGTGCTTGCTGCTGCTGCTGCTGCTACAAGGGACATTCATTTCCCTCTTGCTCCTGCCTTTGTGGAGCAGAGGAGCTGAAATGCTGCTTCTCAGGGCAGGTTTTGCTGCTTGGAGGTGCCCAGAAGTTGGGGTGTCTCTGCCTGGTAGTGCAGCAGTAGCAGAAGCTGAGATTTCTGTTGAATGCTCAGGTGCATTCCCCTGACCTTTCTGCTTCCTAAAATAAAGCCTGCAATAGCCAGAAGAGTCGGGAGGAACATCCCACAAGACCAGGGAGCCATGTGCATTGGTCCGTGGGGCATGGAGAAACATGTGGGGCAGAAGAAGCACTGGGGGTTTAACCAACCCCATCTCCCAGCTGGCTTTCAGAGGTGCTGCTCCGGTTTGCAGTGAACAGCTGTCTTTCTTCATTTGCTCATCCTACCTGCCAAAGCGGTAGGAGGGAAGCATGGCAGTGTGAAATCTAAATACAACATGATGCCCTCGGTGCTTTGCTGCTGGTCCCAGGGTTGCAAATGTAAGGGCTGGGTGGCTAGCCAGCATTAGGGGCTCTCCTGCCTCCTCAACGGGCTGGTTGGATATCTTCACATTATTTTAAGGCTGCGACAAGCATGCATGGTCATATCTGCCGTTTTGGGGAAGGCAGAGAGGACATGGGCAGCTTGCAGAGCTTGCAAAGCCCTTCGTGTCTCCTCTCCCCGCATAAGAAGTGGCTTTGAGAAACCCTCAAAGAGAAAAGCAGGCGGAGAAGCAGCTATCCCCATCTTTTCTCAGACGAGACTTATTTTGGCGTGATGTGCTCTGGCACCACTCGGCTCCCGTTGCAATCCAAGAGGCGCAGAGGGAACGTGGGAGGGTGTTTACTCATTTGCGCCTCGCGCTGTAAATGGCAGCTGTGGCGCCCGCTGCTGCACTCGCGCACAAACCCGCTGCTCTTTAAGTGGTGCTTCACCAAAACAAACGCGGAGGCTGCCGGTGGGTTAGCAGTGCTCTCCAGCTCTCCCACCCTTCCTCTTGCAGCAGGAAGCCCTCGTAGGGGTTCCCCATCGTGGTTCTCCAGCAGGAACCTCCTCTTGCCCCACGCTGCAGCTTCCTGGTGCCAGAGCTGCCACAGCCCTGAGCACCATGGCAGTTGCCCCCAGCTCCCTGAGTACTCACTTCTTTCTTTCGGCACCACATTGCAACCTCTCGCTGTGTAATTTAATTGTGATTTAGATGCATGAGTGGTGCTGCCAGATAAGGCTGGAGAGGCAGGCGAGGTTGTATTTTCACCCCACTGATCATTTCAACCACAGTTCATTTTTCCTCTCTCTCTTTTTTTTTTTTTTTTTTTTTTTTTCATCCTCGTCGCTTTGTTTGCTGTCATTTCTCCCAGTTCCACAATAAATGAGCTGTTGGCATCGCCAAGCCCAGCAGGGAAAAATCCCCACAACATTTCTACTTCCAGGTAGTTAAATCCACAAATGTTTTTCTTTTCCTTTTTCTGAATATATTTTCCCCCCTTGCCCCTGGTTCCACTCCATCCTCTTTTTCCCCATTTTCCCTATCTATTAGACCTACATGCTGTCAACCTTTAGCAGTCAATACCCCTTGTGTCATGGTGTGCTTACAGTCACAATAGGAGTAGGAAAAGGAGAATTTATTGAAAGTCTTTAACGGAGAGAGGGATTTTCTCTGGAAGGAGAAGCGCAGCTTGCAGCTTGAGTTTGGAAGAAGTCTGACGAGGCAGCTCGGGAGGTGGAGAGATAGGTACAAAATGATCTCTCCCTGCTCCCCTAATTTACAGCTCTGACAATATGAAGCCGTTAGTGCACATCCATCTTCAAGTATAAGGAAAAAAGATCAAAATAATAAAGAAAAAAAAAATCATTACATGCCTTTCAGCATTGACCAGCCCGAGGAGACGGGAGTTATTCTTAAGAAAGTCATGTATCTTCTTTACTTTGGCATCAACATAAATAAAATTATTTATCTCTCAAATTTAAATGCTCTGCACCTTTAGCAGGCAGTAAATCCTTCTCTCCTGTCCCTGTATGTATTTATTTCTCACTCCATCCTTCACCAGTAAATATGAAGCCACAGTTTCCCTCGTCCCCTGGCGCCAGGGCCAGGGGAGGACCCCCTGCTTCCCCCCACCCATCCCATACACGTCAGCTTTGGGGAAGGGTTGAGCTGCTGCAGCAACACCAGCATGACTCAGGACCATTCCCAGCACCCAGCCTTCCTTGCCCCACAAGCACCCACAAGCCGATGCTGTGAGCTTCCCCGCGTGCTGTGTCCCAGCCGTGTCACTTAGTCTGCTGTGTACTAATTGCTGCCTGGGATGGCAGCTGCTGGCTCACAATGCTCGGACTGGGGTGGGGGGACCCTTCTGATGCTCTGGATGCTCCTGCTCTGCTGTCAGCTGTTTTCTCTCGCCTCACGTCTTTAATCAAAAGGTTGGCTTGCTGGAGCTGACAGCGGAGAGGCATGGGAAGTGGTGAACGAAAAGAGACAGACCTCATAAACATTGCATCCAATCTTCCTTTCTGCTCCTCTCTCCTCAGCGCTTTATCTGACATGATCAACTTCTGCCTCACTTCGCTTTCCCTCCTGGATTTAAAACGGAAATAAAATAGTGATAATAATAATCATCTTGCAAATCAACGTGTATTCTTGCAATGGCAAAATCATAAAGATTTTAATAGCAACCTCGATATTACTGTCTATCTTGCATAGTACTGTGAATTACTATGGCTGTTAGGAGCCCGGTGGGCCCGTGGTCAGCACAGCAGCAGGGAAGGCAGCTGTCAGGGCGTGTTCCTGCTTGGCTCTGTGTGGTATGGGGCAAAGTCCAGTGCCTGTAAAAAGACTGTGCATTTGGGGGCAGCCTGGGGTCTTCTGGACGGCGTGATGGGGCAGCACAGGGAGAGCTGAGAAGACCCAAACCCAAACTTTATGTGTGCGACAGGGCCCTCTCCTCTCAGGACCCACCTTTGGGCCGCAGGCAGGTGCCAAGTGTGCTCATCGTAGGCTTGGCCTTTGAACCCTTGGTTGGGTCTGCAGCAGTCCTGGCAAACGAAGTGGCGAGGAGCTGAGAAAGTTGAGCGGGCAGAAGTGCCATGGGTGCTGGAGCATATGTTGGGGGGGGGGGTGGGTCCGGGGTGCTGCTTGATAGAATCATAGAATCATTAAGGTTGGAAAAGACCTCCAAGATCATCTGGTTCAATCATCCACCTACCACCAGTGTCACCCACTAATCCATGACCCTAAGCACCACGTCCAACCTTTCCTTAAACATCCCCAGCGATGGTGACTCCACCACCTCCCTGGGCAACCCGTCCTGGTGCCTGACTGCTCTTTCTGAGAAGAATTGTCTACTAATTTCCAATCTAAACCTCCCCTGGCACAACTTGAGGCCATTCCCTCTGGTCCTATCACAAGTTACCTGTGAGAAGAGGCGACCCCCAGCTCCCCACAGCTTCCTTTCAGGTACTTGTAGAGAGCGGTAAGGTCTCCCTTAAGCCTCCTCTTCTCCAGACTGAACAACCCCAGCTCTTTCAGCCACTCCTCACAGGACTTGTGTTCCAGGCCCTTCACCAGCTCACAGCCCTTCTCTGGACATGCTCCAGGCCCTCGATATCCTTGTAGTGAGGGGCCCAAAGCTGAACACAGCACTCGAGGTGCGGCCTCACCAGGGCAGAGTACAGGGATATGATCACCTCCCCGATCCTGCTGGCTGCACTGTTCCTGACACAAGCCAGGACGCCGTTGGCCTTCTTGGCCACCTGGGCACACTGCTGGCTCATGTTCAGGCGAGCATCAGTCATCACCCCCATCTCCTTTTCCTCTGCACAGCTTTCGAGTTACTCTGCCCCCAGCCTGTAGCGCTGCATGGGGTTGTTGTGGCCAAAGTGCAGGACCCGGCACTTGGCCATGTTGAACCTCATCCCTTGGACTCTGCCCATCGACCCATCCTGTCCAGGTCCCTCTGCAGGGCCTTCCTACCTTCCATCAGGTCGACACTTCCCCCCAGCTTGGTGTCATCTGCAGAGTTACTGAGGGTGCCCTCAATTCCCTCATCCAAGTCATCAATAAAGATATTAACGAGGATGGGCCCCAACACCCACCCCTGGGGAACACCCCTGGTGACCAGACACCAGCTGGATTTCACTCTGTTCACCACCACTCTCTGGGCCTGGCCATCCAGCCAGTTTTTAACCCAGTAACGCGTGTACCTGCCCAAGCCACAGGCTGCCCGTCTCTCCAGGGTGGGAGGCAGTGAAGCTGTTTTCAGAGGAGCTGGGTTGACAGCTCCCGCCCTTCTTCTGTCACGCTGCATCCCTTGGGGGTACAGGATAAATAGTGCCATTTGTCAGGTTGGGTTGTTACTGGCATCGCCTATATGGTATTTAAGCGTTCAACAAATCACATAAGCATGTGCCTGCATGGAAGCATCAGGGCTGTCCCACCAATCCTCATCCCTTTGGCCCTGGTAAGTACCCATTCCTTGGGGACACAATGTGCAGCCCCAGACTCCTCACCTTGCCACCATGTATCGGCTCAGGCCCCTGCTGAGAGCAGTCTAAGGGGATTTGGGACAAGTGGTTTTGTCTCAGGACCACATGTAGAAATGCAATAGGAAATAGACCTCTCACCTGGACTTATTTTTTAATTTCAAGACCTTGTTTTTCAAAGCCTTCTCCCCAACCAAAAATAACCCAGCAGCAATGACATTTTAACAGGAAATTAAATGAAAACATTTGTTTTGAATTGACATTTTGACTTGAAATGTAGATTTGCTCTGGATTTTTAAGCCAGAGAGCAGCAACACACTGTTGTTTTGAATGGAAAGAAAGAAAAAAAAAGAAGAAAGGAAAAGTATAATTCTCATGAGATACAGCCATGGCCTCTCAGGACATGCGGGGACAAAGAGGGGACACCTTGCTTCTGGGCAGTCCCAGGGGCCGGGAAACACAGGAACTCGGCTTCTGCAAATGAGGAGTTAACTTTGCATCTTATTAAAAATAAATAAATAAAGCAAAAAAAAGGTCACTTATCAATTTTCATGAGAAAGCTAGACATTTTTGCAAGGCTGGGAGGGGGAGGAATCAATTTTTGTTACCAACCATTCTTTGCTGCCGCTTGCAGGGTGATACTGTAGATGTGTTGAGGTTTCACCTTCTTTAAATATCACTGGTATTTATTTTCATTACTTGTTCTTAATTGTAATGAAGCTGAAGTCTCCTCTGTGCCCTAGTGGTGAATTTATCCCGAAAAGCGTCTAGAAACGTTCACTTTCTTGGTCTGCAAACATCCTTTCATCTCTCCCGCATCCCATCTGTCTTGTCTAGCTGTTCCTCCACCGCTTCTTTCCTCTCCTTGTGATCTCAGCCACCAAGACCTGTTAAATGAACATTTTCACAAAGTCTTCGTTTGCATTTCAAACAAGACAAAGGCACTGAAACCCACAGGAAAGAAAAAAAGGCCAACTTCGCTTTCCCAGTTCCTCCCTGTTTCTCACATCTGAAGAGATTGTTAAACATGTCCAAAGGTAAAACTCTCAAGCCTTCTCCACATGCCTCCAATGGAAATCGTTTCCCCTGGATGCTTGCAACCCCCCATCCTCTTTTGGTGTGTTTTTTGGTTTTGGTTTGATGTGATGAATTTGTGCGATGTTGCCCTCTAATGGCTGATCAATGGGAAAACCATGAGACCTGCCCAGGAAATCTTCCTTCGTTATTCCGTGGGAGAGAATAATCTCTCTTTTGGAGATGGAGGTTGAAGTTTGCTCCCTACCCAGCAGAACTGAATAAGAAATGCAAGCTAAGTTCTTGTAATTCTGCTTCCCCAAACCACTAGTCATTTGTCCCTCTAAATGGAAATGACCAAAACTAAGTTTTTGGAAGGTGTTTTTTTTCCCTAAAAAGCCCTTTCTTGCCCTTGTGGCATAGAGCCAGCTGCCTCCAGCCTGCAGGAGATGCCTGGAGGACCTCAGCAGATGGCTCACCAGCATCACAGCCCTGCAGACGGCTGCTCCTCCAGGCATTTATATTTTTTCTTTTAACAAGTGAAAACATTTTGACTTGAACTTTCATACATAATAATGAGGGTTAGTTACCAAAATGCACACATTTTCTTTAGTCGGTTTCATTTACTAGTGTTTTAAATTATTTCACAGCCTTGCAAATCTCCTTGTGACAGACAGAGCCCAGGCAGGGAAAGCAAGGGAGAGGAAAAAACCTACTAAGTGTTCATTTTTTGTATAATATATTCCAATCCTTTTAGGTTGTGCTGGTGAAGGTAATATTTCTGGCATTCATTTAATGAAATTGACAGTGATGAATGGTTAATTATACAAATTACATTCTTATTAAATCCCTTGGAATCAGTGCCTTAGAAAGTCTTAGCTATGGACTTCTCGTGCTATACATATTCTTTTAGGAGCATCTTTCCTGCTGGCTGCTGCAAAACCGTCTTCTGAAAAACTTTGAAAAGCATTAAAAATCCCCTAGTTAAATCAATTACTGCAGATAAGTTAATCTTAATGGGATGCTTAAACCTCTGTCCTTGCATAAGTTTACTTTTCATCCCTCTCTCTCAGCTCTGGAGGCACGGGAGAGAAAAGTTTTCCGGCAATTGTTGTGACAAATGGATTAAGAGAGGATAAGTAGGTCTGGTTGCAAAATGTCCGTCAAAACTGTTTTTCAGCAGGATTTTCTACCCAGGAGAGTCAAGCTTGCCCAGAAATTTCCCATGTGGGGCAGGGGATGGTGGGAAAGCCCATGCCACCTGCTCTTTGTTTTTGCTGTTTGGTTGCTCTTTGGGGCTGCAAACTGCTGCACCAAAAGCTGAGGATGCCCATGTAGGAGCTCCCATCAGTGCTGGGCACCACAAAAATAACCCAAAATAACCCAAAATAACCCTTGCAGGCTTGCATGGCGGTTTGCAGCACCTGCCTTTAAATTCTACTTATTCCCTGTGCATTAAACCCCACTTCCTACCATTCCATGGCCCCCTCATCCAAACACATAGCTGTAGTTTTAATTGCACAGTATGGGATGAACTGAAAGACATTAGCCAGGCCATGTATGCTCAGGGAATAAACGTAATAAATAGACTATTAAGTTAAGCAAGTTTTCAGCTTCAGCAGTGAAAGTGCCCATCTATCTTGCGTGGCTTTCTGCATGCTTCATTACCGCATGTAACCACACTGAAAAAATATGCTTTATCCTTTATAATTAGATGATAAGTTCCCCAAGATATACGTTAGTGCTGCCAACCACCTGACACTCTGCAGCGGCGCAGTTGCCCGCTTCCAGCAGCTTCTAATGAAATTTATTGCCGAGCCTCATATTAGACAAAGTTAACATCACTTAATCTTCTTACTTGACAGAGTTATGTACAAGGCACTCCAGGATGTGTTGGCTGGGATTTAGGGACCGTGAAGGGAGTGAGCCATGCCAAGGGAGTGTGAGGGGGGGATCAGGGCACAGGAAGGGGCTGCCCTCCTTCCCCGTGCCCCAGCCATCCCCTTACTTCTGCTGATACCCCAAAGGGACATAGCAATTGTCTGCAGCTTCTTTCTCGTTTGTCGTTGTGTTTTTACCTCAGATGCAGGTGGGTTTTGATTAACACACGTAACAGCAGCAAGTAATAATTAAAGCATGAGCCACGGCCTCTTTGGAGAGGGAGCAGAGTGTGTTGCATGACACTGGTAGTGTCACCAAAGATCAGAAATACTTTCCTCTAAAGATGTAGCCTGCAGAAAGTCATCACCATGTCACTGTCTGGTCATAGCCACTCTGTGCTGTGGTCCTGGTATGGTCTTAAATTCTTGTTTAGTTGAACAAAACAGCTCAAGGTCTTTCAGCAAAGGCAAAAAGGGGGTTGCTCAGTTCCAAATATTTCTTCTGATTTTTGAGAGGGGCTAGAGATGTGCAGAGGTTACAGGTAGTTTCCATGAATGAACAACTGATTTGGCTTTGGTTTTGAACTTGGGGCTTCATCCATCTTCCCCCCTTCTTTTTCCCCATCTGCTTTGTCTTTATAGCAAAATGTTGAAGCCCTGGTGCCTGTTAGAGCCACAAATACGCCAGGGGCAGGAGAAATGATAGAGCTGCCGTCATGTCTCCCTCTTTTACTCAATAAGCTTCATAATCATGTATAACTACCTATATCACAAAAAGACAGGAGGAGCAGGGGGAACTTTATGAGCTGGTTAGAGCAGGCAACTCCATCACCAGCCGTGACTATTATTATAAAATATTCTAGAAGTTAACTCAATAAAAAAACTAATAATGAGAGGAACCATCTCTGCCTTTGTTTATAGCTTCTTTAAGTGTATAAATGAGCATGAGGTGATTAATGAGGGTGATCTGAGAGAGAAAGATTTGCATGCACGGTATTTGAATTATTTCCTTATTGCACGAGCTTCCCAGTCTCTCTGTTTATTGTGCTGCTCAATGCTATTTAATACAGAACGACTAAAGTTATGAGATCCTATTTATTCCACCTGACATTGTCCCCTCTGCCAGCTCAGCCCCTGGGACAGATAGCGCATGCACAATGAATTCAGAAAATATATTAAAAAGCAATTATAAACTCCCTGCCTTCAGTGTCCTGGCCTTATTCTTCACAGCGCTCCCTAGGAATTAGCATAATGTCTACAGGCTCTCACAGAGTTATCAAAACACGATGAGGCTGTATCTTATTTTCAAGAGATGATGGATTTAAGAGTTAAAGGTTGCCAAAGGTGTACTCCTGCTCCAGTCCGTCCCTGGTAAATGTCCTGCTGCCAACACCATGCCCCCCAATACCAGCCACCCCAGGAGATGGTGGCAGCCTGAATTTTGCAGGCTCAGCGCATGATTCTCACATTAAGCAATGTCCTTTGCTCTTCCCACCACAGCTGCTCCGATATTAGAATTTCATTGTGTTCCTGGACTGCTTTCATTGCCATCTTCTGCTTTATAGACTTCTCGAAACCTCTCCGAGGGAAAGGAAAGGCATCAGAGAGAGCGATTTCTTATAGGGAAGTAATTCTTGCAGGGTGGGCTCCTGGAGTCCAGGTGGGAGAAGAAAAGCACTGTTTGCTATTTAGGGGCTGAAGCTGCAATGCAGCCTCAAGCAGATAAAGTGTAATTTTCATTAAAACAATAGTGAAACCATTTCACCACTTTGTACCAGTAGAAAAATGCCAAAGCTGCAATAAAATCAGCGCAACTTTGCCAGGTTGTCTTGGAAAAACTTCTTGCCTGGATACCATGCTCTTTTGTTATTAAAGTCTTCTCTTATATGTTGTAATACATATATATAAGTTCCAAATACAAGGTAGTGTTGAACCAGCTGGCACTGTGTGTCTCCATCTAATTATATGCAGTCTTTTCAGTTTCGTTCCAGCTCCACCGTAATTCTCTTCTGCAAACCTCACCCAGGATTTTAACTCACTCTCGGCACAAGTGGTTTGTCTCCGTTAAAAGTGAGGGCTCACACAAATATATTAGCATTTCAGGAAGTACTTGATGGCTTTCATAGCCTGTCTTTACCCAGAAACTGTTTATCAAGCATCTTAATACAGACCAATTTGTATACCTCAAAAATACATTTATTCTGTAAATTGTTTATAGAAAACCAGCAGAAGGAAATGGGCTTTACTGCTATTGAATTCATTAATGGCAGACTGCCTGATTGCTTTTATTCCTTTTAACCTCCTATTGTACATTTTTCTTCGCTTGGAATATTTTATACACCTTGGTGGTGTGTTGCGTTGGCCAGATTCTGCACTGCTATTTTAAGGGGCGTCAACAAAATCAGCCCAAAACGGAGGGTAATCCATCTGGGTGCCTTTTATGCCACATGCTGCTTTTGTTTGAATAGCCAGGAGTGGAAGTGAGAGAAGATATTGACAAATTAAATTATCTTGTTTATCTCAGCTTGGGCTGGTCTGAGCATTTGCAGAAAAAGCTATAATTCCCCTTGGCTTTCCACATTGCCCTGCAGCTAAGCAAGGGCTGGGAGCCCTGTTTTCCCAAAAATGCATGGAGGTAATTGGGATGTCCAGCAGTCACTCTGCTGCTGTTTGCCCCTGGGAAATCCATCACAGGGAACACCAGCTCCCAGCACAAGCACCAGCTGCTGCACGCTGCCGTTTTATTGCAGTTTCCCCCTGTGCAAAGCACTGCTGCATCCCCAAAACGCACGGGGATGCAGCTGGAAGAGGCTGGCCACCAAAGGATGAGTTTGCTGCTGTGGTTAGCTGTGTGGCCACACCAACCCTTGTGAGGTTGGGGTTCCCAGGGACAGCAGGCCCCCCTCTTGGGGATGGGTTTGCAGTCGCATAATGCCAGCCTTGGGTTTATGTCGCTGTAGGTTTGCCTGGTGGACAGCTCCTAAAACCCTTTAACCCTGCACAGCTGCTGAGATAGTTAGGTCTTCTTCAAAAGGAGGGGAAGCCCTAAGAAAAACCTCTCCAAAAGAATTAATTAGACCAACTTAAGTCTTCTTGCCTCAGTCACATAGGGCCGTCACAGGAGCACGAGATGGCACTGAGGTTGCAGGCACTTCTGAGAGCTCAGAGCTGCAAGGTGCAGCTTCCCAAGGCTGCATTATGCTGATCTGAATTGCCCTAAACAACTGGCTCATTAAAGGGAAACTTAACGATAAAACAAAGCTCTGTTTTCACTGCAGGCTGGCTTTAGGGTTTGCTGCGGGCCCTCAGCATTAACCCAGTACCATCACCTTGTCTCACACACACACTCACCCCAAGTGGCACTTGCAGGGTTTCTTTAGGCAGAAATCCTGTCGTTTTACCCACTTAGACTGGAGGTGGTGGATGCTGGGGCTGGATGTCTTGCCCACATCTACCCAAATCACCCGTTCTTGGTGATTTTAAATGCTTAAATACTGCAGTCATGTTCACCTCACCTGCAGCCTTTTTTGAAGAGTTGTTCAAGATCTAAATATAGATCCTTGGCATGGTGTTTGTAGGATGCACACAGCTTGTATGGGTTTCTGTGCTGCATACTGTAGAACTGCACTGAGCAGCTTGCGGTAGGGTTTGCCTTCTGATTAGGATGCCGTCACCTCGAGGCTCTAAGAAGTCAAGGCTCCCCATCACATTTTTGCTGTAAGTCGCTGGAAGCCCAGGTTCCTGCTCTGCAGAAAACAGTAAGCACAAGTTCCCACAAAAGAGTAAGCAAATGACCCAGGAGCCAGCCTGTCCTGCAGAAACCTTCCTATTTCCCTTTGTTCCCCTCTCCCCTGAAGTCTCACTCATTTTTATGCCTCCTGGGTGCCAGAGCAGCTTTGTTCCTGCCTGATGCCTGCTCGGTGCTGTGCTGGCTGGCTCCCAGTGCGAAGCGCACGTCACTGGCCCCGCACCGCTGAGCCTGTGGTTCTCCTGCCATAGACAGGGGCACTCTTTTTGATCACCGTGTTGTACATCTTTCATCGCACACAGCAATGCTTACCTATGCTGTGCATGCGAAGAAAGAGTTTTAAGAGGAGATCGATGGGTTTTGAGTCTTGTGAGTCAAAGGGAAGCTTTCACCTCCGGGGGCTACCGAGCAAAGTACCTGGAAGTCGATCAATCAATTACTTGCATTTCCCCCCTGCCTTCCCCATACACTTTCATTTTCTTCTCCTCCAAGGCATTAGGCTTGGATTTTAGAGCGTGAATGAATAAAATATATATGTTCATCTCCAAAACTCTCTGTGCATAATGTTGAAAGGATACAGGGCGGGAGGAAGGCATCCCTCAGCAGGTAGCACTAGGTACATTGCAATTTTCCAGTGCAAAAGAGCAGAGGGAGGACTGGGGTAGGATCAGGCCCAAGGGCCTGCAATGCCATGAAAGTAATCTTCACTTCAAAACAGAGAGGACTTTCCCAGCCTCTGCAGCCTAGTGCAAGTCAAGGGTGACTTTAGTGATGGCTATGGATTCCTTGATGGCCTTGCATTGCCTCCCTGCTTAGGTTTTGGGGATATCAGCATCCCTCCAGACTCGGCCATGTAGTAGAGTCGGTTGCTTCAAGGGCACATAACTCAGCCCAAACATCAGAGTAGCTCTCATCCCAACTCTGCAAACAGGATCGGGAGATCTGGTTCCCATTCTGTCACCTCCCTGAGCATTGCCCGCGGCTCCCGCACACGCCCAGCCCTTCTCCAGGCCCCAGACTTCCCAGCACAACCCCTGGCAATGTGGGCGTGCAGCTGGGGCTTGGTGCTGTAGCCATGGTGGGCTCTGTGCATCCCAGGAGCCCTCAGCAGAGCAGATCTTTGGGGTTGAAATGCATTTTCATATATAACCCCAAATACCAGGTCATCTGCATGCATACAGCCATGCACACCCCCACCCACTGGTGTCCCTGCCCACGTCCTTCACAAGAGGTGTTGGCAGCTCCAGGCTCTGGCAGGATCATTTGCAAAAGAAGCAAGAGGAGAAAGCAGCAAGAGAAGGGAGGAAGCAGAGCAGCCAGCGCTGCCTGGCTTCAAAAAGAAAAGGAGGGAGGGAAAGAAGGATGGCTGGGGGGTGGCTGGGTGGCATTTCTCAGCGAGTCAAAGTTTGCGTGAAAACAAACAAAGTGTTTGCCAGGCCGCAAGTCTCCAGTGAACCGAGGCATTTAACACTTTGGCAGGACTCATTTGGAAGCCTCCCTGTGACCCACTTCGGAGAGCAGTAGCCGGCAGGAGGTTTTTTTCTCCCTTCAAAGAAAAATAAATGGGAGAAGGAAAATAAAGAGAGAAGAAAGAGGAAACCTTCCTGTGAAGGAGCTTTGACACTGGGAAAAAAAAATTCCCCCTGAACAGGATTAATCCTCTCTCTCTCTTTTTTTTTTTTTTCTTCCTCCCTTTTATCAAAAGCCTTCCTCATCCCTAGCAAACCTGTATGGCTCTGGAGGGGGATGCAAGCAGGGTGTTTGCACCTGAGTCTTGTAGGCAAGGTTGTTGGTTTGGGTTTTTCCTCTGCTGTAGCCCCTTTGCTTTGCTTTTTGCATGCTGGATACAGAAGGGAGACTCAGCAAGGGAAATGGGTGGATCCACCCCAAAGCTGTGGTCTTGTTTTCCACCAGTGAGAGACAAAACTTTCTGCTGAGCTCAACTTCAAAGGCAAATGTCGAGCTTTAAGATATTAATTTTAGTAATTCATGTAGAGCTGCATTAGTTAGGGGCTTCACAATGTTTTATCCACTTGTCACGATTAGACATTATTATTATTACTGAAAACAGAGATGGCTGAGAGATAATAATTCTTTATGAACCTTCCGTCATAATTAATGTAGGCTCCATACTTGCCCATTTACTGAGTTTTAAGCTAATCATTCCTTATATGTGTTTCAAGCCTTTAGTGAAGTACAAATAATTTGAACTAATTAGCTTATTAAAAGAAGGGAATGAAAACAAATGGCACATGAATGAATTGTGGGATTTCATATGGAATTAATATCTCACTAATACATGTAGATTTGGTAAATTCATTATGCATTCATAATCAGACCTGATGAATCACCTAGCTAATTCGGGAGTAATTAGGCATGAACTACTGACACTTATTTTAAAGTGCGACCAAACTAGTTGGCTTTATCCTAAGGACTCAATTACGGTCTCTGAGGCACAGGGAAGCACTATTGTATGCCTTGTAAAATCGGCCACTGTTAAACAGGGCTTCGGCAAGGCCCACTGTGATTTATGGCTGTGCTTAAGGAGATCAGAAACGAGGGCATCCACGCTCGCAGCACGGTGGGATGCTGACGGGCTATCACAGCCCGGCCTCGGCAATAACAGCCTGCCCTGCTTGCAAGGCTGATTGCACCAGGAGATTTCTATGCCTGTCCCCTCCAGAATTAAGGTGTACCATTGCTACCCCTATGAATAACTAATTTTTCACCACTCAGCAGCTCAAGTGCATTAATAGTTTCCATAATTATTTCTTTTTGTGTGACCGTGGTGGCTCACACAGCACAGCATCCTCCTTGTTCAGCATGCTGCAGAACAAGGCACAGTGCTGGTGCCTAGGTAAAGCAGCCTGCTGGCCAAAGAGCTTCAGAGAGAGGAGGCGGGGGGGAGGGTGCAGGTCTATGGAAAACACAGGGGATGAAGGAAGCAATGCGGGTGGTCATTGTTTTTATGTGGAGTCACAGCCAGCGAGCAGGTTTGAGAGGTATTTGAGCATGAGGGAGAGCAGAAGGCTTTGCTTTGCTTTTTGGGGGTAGGAGGGATGGAAGAAAGGCCCTGAGGTGGGTTCTCAAAGGTGTGAACAAGAGGGTGATGGGAGGTGCAGCATCAACCAGCACGAGAGTGGGGGACAGCAGTAAGTGGGCGTGTGGAGGTGGCGCAGTGGGCTGCAGAAGGGGGTAGGTGAAAGTCATCAAGGGGAGGGCAGCGCGTGCTGCGATGGAGACCTTTGCAGTAGGATTCAGGCCGGACATGGGCAAGGAGAGTTTGCATTTGCAAAGGTCAGAGAAGAGGACTCAGTGGCAGCAAGGGATGCAGAAGGGCTCTGTGGGACCAGGGTGATGCTGACACGGGGTTGCAGCACGATGCTGATGGCCATGGGGATGGAGGCATGGTCACAACGAGCTCTGCAGCAGCTGGGGTGGGCTCGATCTGACAGTGAGACATCTCAGCGGGAGGTAGCTTTCCATCTCTGAACTGAACCTCTGCCGCAGATCTGTGAATCATTTGCCTCCAGGTACTGAATTTGTGTTTGCAGATAAGATTATCCAGGGATTAATTGTAGAGGGAGAAGAGAAATGTAGATTAGTCATCCCTTGAGAATAGACATAGATCAACAGCATTTAGAATTACCTTTGGGTGTTTAACAGCCACGGATCACCAGAGTACCTGAACACCTACCATGTAAAATCAACACTCTTGTTAATTATGAAAAATAATTCATGTCACACCGATCTAAACCCACAAAAATCTCTGCATTCGTTCTGGAGGCAGCTGCATCACTCCTGCACTCGCCCCAGGGCTAGGGGCCAGCAGGCTGCCTTTTTCCCTGGTCTTCCCACACTTTCTCCACACAGCCAGGCGAGGCAGCTCTGCTCACCTCTGCACATGGTGCAACCCTCCCCTTGCAGTAACCATCGCTGCTAAGAGCACCGGCTGCTTTCACAGCCAGCAATACGCCCTGAGGAAGTCTTCTGAGTTTCTTCACACAGCGTTTACCTGCACCACCTCCCCTCTGTGCAGCAGAGCTGCCCCACACTGCTGCTCTGAGTGGGGCTGGATTTGGCACTGCGAGTGGCTGGGAGTGCTGGGGGCTGCTCAGCCCCAGGGGATGGACCAGAGCTGTGTACCTCTGGCAATCCCCATGTTAATGCGTAACTACATTCAAAGACCCAGCTACATAAATCGAGGGATTTGGTTGCGCCTTCCGGGGCGAGTGCGTGACAATGCAATCTTTCCTAACTGTGTGCCATCCAGGCTAAGAGAAGAAAAACAAAGTGGGAAATCATATTCAGCGCACGCCGAGAGCGTGAGCTTGCTGCTGGATGCACCAAGCAGCAGGGCTGGTGCCTGCTGCACTCTGTGCTGGGTACTTGCGATGCTGTGTGCAGATCCAAAGTGCGGTGCAATCACAAAGAATAAACAGTAGCAATTACTTAATACTTCATGGTGATGGAGTATTGAAAATTAGCACCGGAGTTAAGCACTAATAAGACGCATAACACTCCGTAAGCCTGCAGAATTTTATATAGTAGAATCAAGAGTAAATAAAATTACAATTTAAACAAAGGCAGATAATTTAATTATCTGGTAGGCACAGTACTAAAATTTGGAGTGATTGGCTAATCAATACGCTATTACAAACTGCAACAATGCAACATGCCTGCGAGGTTATAGGGAATGGGTACTTCGGGCTGACAGTGAGGTGCTGACTTGGGGCAGCAGTGGCAGTGAGCTCCAGTACCCAGCTGCATGCTGCTGCAGGGCTGGCTGGGAGAACATCACAGGCATTCAGCGGCTTTTGTTGCAGCAGCAATGAACCAAGCTCCAGAGGCTTGGAATTGCAGAAGGAAGGACCATTAGATGCCTTCACCACTCCCTTTGTGTGTTTTTTTACTCTCACCCTTTCATTGCTTTGTCATTAAAATCAGACTTTCTGGACATGAGTACCGTAGGGGAAATGGGCACCAGTATAAACACAATGAAGGGACTGCCCCCGATGAATGCAAAACTGCCCAGTGAGGTATAATGTCAACCTTCGTGATCAAAACTTCTGCAAGATATTTGGAGTACTCAGGTCAGTCCCCAGCCCTGGATGGCCTTCCAGGTTATGGGGCAAGTCATCTTTTCTCCAGCAGTTCCCTCATATTAAGCCTTGAAGGCTGTTTTCCACCCCGATGTCTTCCAGGAATGATGAGGAAGTGCCACTTTTCAAGGCCATCTGAACTCAGGTCCCTTTTACATTTTGCACCTGGAGATTTCAACCCATAAGGCTCCCAGTACCTCCTACGTCCGTACCTGAGACAAACAGATAAGCAGGGCGGTGTTGTTCCATCCGAGGGAATGTGATTGCATCTCCCCATTAGCAATTTGCTTTGCTGGCCGGATCCTCAGCTGGCAGGAGCCAGCATTGCCGCACCAGTGGCCAGAAGCCCATGCCAAATTACTCCACCTGAGGATTTGGCCGCTGCACGGAGCTGATGGAGATCTGAGACAAGCGATAGTCTGCTGCATCCCAGCATGAAATGCCCTCCTTTGGTTCCACGCCGATGCCAATCTTCTAAGGGAAAGCAGATCTTCTTTCCAGCCCATTGTATTTCGCTAATTTAATTCCATTCTGTATGTCAAATCGCATTATATATTCACACCGACGGAAGATCTATTTTTTTTCTTTATTAATATTAAGACATTTATTTGTCATTTTTTAACAAAATTGAAAAGGAATCAAAACCTCATTTTCTGGAAAAGCGGCATTCTTGGCATGCGTGCCTGCGCTGCTGCAGCTGTCTCTGTGTGCCAGCTCTCTTTTTTTTCCCTGTAATTTTTTTCTCTTTCCTAAAGCCAGCTTTTACACCTAACTCCCCCACCCACAAGCAAAGACTTAGCAAAACTCCCTCCTCTGTGGACCATGAGCCCCAATTCGGAGGGACCAGCAAGGAGCATGCTGAGCAGCTGGGTGCTGAGTTGTTTCCCACTGGTGGAAGGGCATCCACACCCCATGCTGGAGCAGGTGGCCATGTCAGGAGAGGGTTTGGGTTGTCCCATGAAAGTCTGGTTGTCCCTGAAAATCAGGATTGTTTGTGGGATTGAATCAATGGGCGTAGAAGATGGGCTGGGTCTGCAAAGAGGCAGTGGGCTCCAGGATAACCCCACTGTTAGAAAAGCATTTCAGCCCAGCGAGCCTGGAGCTAAAGGGAGCAGACTGCCCTCCTTGCCCTTGTCATACTGAGCGGAGCCCGAGATGCTCAGCATGGAAAATACCCTTCAGCGACCTTGGCAGGAAGCAGAAGACATCTCTGGTTGCTGTAAAACAGTTTTAATGGTGTTTCAGGGAAAGGATTATGACTGAAGCTGCGGAATGACTACAAAACCCTCTTTTGTGGAAGTCTCCATTTTCCTGTGCAAGTCCTTTGAGTGGCAGCTCAGGAAAGGGCGTGAGAACTGGTGGGGGCTGCAGGCATCTGAAGTGCTGGCAGCCAGCACTGTGAGCGCACGCGCTCTGTCCCCCTTTGCCCAAGCAGCGTTGTCCCCGGCGGCTCCGACTTTCCTCCCCTTTGCTGCTGAGCTCAAGCAGGTTGTCAGCGCCAGGTTTTTCTGACACATGATTATTGCATACCATGGCCAGAGGGAAGCTCATCATGTTGTACAAGGCGCTGAGCTCCTCTTTCTACTCTGGCATCTGAGAGCTTTTTTTTCCTTTCTTTCTTCCTTTCTGTTTTTGAAGCTCTTTGAGGGCAGGTTCTTTGGAAAATCAAACCGCTTAAAAAAAAAACTTTTTTCTGCTCAGGCTGCCGTGGACCCAAGCCATCGATTTGTCACTTTTCCTCCAATGCAAGAGGTGAGGGTGTTAAGAACATAAGCTGGAAATAAAGCAGGTGTGGAAGGCACATGCCTTGCCCTGTCCATGCAGCGTTCATATGGCACAGTGGCTGGCCATAAAGAGGTTGGGTGAGTTTATGGTGTCTTTGGCTAATGAAGCACATATCTGCATTGCAGTAATTGCAGTGAGGGGTGGAGATAGAGGTGGCTTTCCAGGGAGCGGTAGCGTTGCTGAAGCAGAAGAGAGCATTGCTGGGACACCTGCCCTGCTGCAGAGGTTGGGTCTGTTGGAGCCGAGCTGATTGAATGCCAACACTGACATGTCTCAGCCCTGCAACTGTCGGGCCTCCCCTTCTCATGGTCTGATTCAAGATGCTCAACTTGCATGCAATCCCAGAGGGCTTCTGGGACATCCCAGAACATTGACTTCACTTTGCAAGGTCTCCAATCTCTTGGCTGACAAACCTCTGTGATTGCTGACGCTTTTTTGCCCCTTGCAAGGCTGGTGGCACTGGTGGGGTGCAGGCTCTTCCTGCAGTGCTCCATCCCCACTGGGCTTTCTCCAGCCTCCTGCTGGTAGGACACAGCACTGTGCTGTGCTGGAGCTCAGGTGACCACCCAGAACAGAGGCAGCAGCATTTCTCATCACTTCTGGCATCTCTGGTGTTTTGGTTTGTTTTTGTTGTTTTTTTTTTGCAATGGGACCCAGTACAAATGAGAGATCCTCTCCTCCCCTGGAGCAGGGAGGAAGGCTTTGCTCTTAACCCACGGAGCTGGGTGCAAGCAATGCCTTTCACAGTTTTAAGAGAGAAACCTGCAGAAGCCAAGAGTCATCCAAGGGACAGACAAGACAATTGTCCCTTGCAGGCCACAGAGCTCTGCTGCAGCCTGGCCACTTTTCTTGCCAGGGAGATTTCTCCTCCCAGACAGAGCACGCTGAACGATGGCATATATTTTTTTGTAGGATGCTCCAACACAGCGCCGTTTGCCTGAGCTGGCATTTCTTGCAAAAGGAAATGCTTGTTAGACGAAAGAAAAAACAATTCTTCTACTGCTGTATCAGTATACCCATTGCTTTGATAGAGTCTGCATGTTTCCTTCCTGGTTTATGGCATAATGATTATTAAGATAAAACAATAAAAGCAAATCAAAGCCCTTTGATATCATGAAAAAGAAACATTTAGGGTCTGGCTAAAATGAAACAAATTTCTGAACCTAAAGTGAAATGCTTGAATGTTAAAGATTGCCTTGTGATACTTTAAAAAGGAAAAAAAGAAGAAAAAAAAAAGATTTAAAAAAGCTTTTAAAAAGCTTAAAAAGTGTTACATTAAATTTAAGTAAATATATAAATATAAATATATTTATCATCTCAAACAAGAAAAAAACATCCTATTGTTTTGCTTTGAGAAAGCAGAGACAAAACCTTCCAAATTTCCCTAATTTTCCCACAGAAAAGGATGAGTGTTTCTAGTCAGAGGTGTTTTAAACCAGGTGTCAGCAATCTGGGGGCATTACCTGACTCTTCAGCTTTCAACAGATGAGGTTTCTGATTGGAAGGAACTTGCCCATCTGTAGGAGAATGTCCTATATACAGGACTAATAATATTGGCATGAATAATTCATTGATCTTTATTACATGGAAAGGCATGTGTGGAGTGTGAGGCACACACAGTTTCATCAAAGAAAAGCATATTCAGTTAAAAAATGATCAGTTTTACTGTGCGTTTTAGAGTGCTTGCACTAGACTCTATCTTTGCAGATTAACTCATGTCCAGCAAATCAGCCTGCAGACTCTACCTTTGTTTGTCTCTACCCAATCTGTAGGGAGATTATTAATATCATGTAACATTCAGTTAATAGGTCAGATGTGAGACCTTATTACAGATCTAGGATGAATTGCCTCTCTGGTAGCATACAGCTTGACCTTCACGGACTTGAGAGTTCAATATTCAACCTTCATACATTCAGCCTTAATTACTGTGTGCGCAGGCATTAATGCTGCCACGAAAGGTCTGGGTGCATTTAGCCAGGACCCTGCTTTGCATCATCTCTGCACACTGCTGGGCCAGGGAAGGATGCAGCAAGCTCTTTTCCAGAGGCAGGTTTAGACCCTTGTCTTGTTTGTGTAATTGTGGAGTCCCTCTTCTAGTTGTTTTTCACCCGGAAGGAGGACTTGGTGTCTGCTGGGCTGCAGGAGCATGCTACTTGCTGCCCTGTTAACCCAGAGGTCTGGATTTTGGGGGTGCATTAAGGGTCTTTTCATAGCACTCCCCAACTACCAGGTGCTCAGCTCTGCAGAGCAGTAATTGCACAAAGCAACCCCATAGGTGGAGTTGGTTTCCCCCAAGAGCCCAGCCCTGCTGGAACAACACTTGGGATTTGCACAGGAGGGCTTTGGGGCTTTTGCTTTCCCTCAGAGCTGCTGCACTCATTTGTGGGCTTGTCTCTAACGGAGGATGTGTGAGAATGGGGTTGCTGTCCATCCTCGAGAGTCCTTCCCCGGAAATGCACCTTTTCAGTTTTACTAAATCCTGCTGGTTTTGCTGGGAGAACATCGATGGCCTTCATTATGAGTCAGAGCAGGTGACATAATTCTCTCTCTGTGCTTTCAAATCTATGAACACATGAACTTAATATTAGCAACACAGATACAATAGCATTTTAACACAGTATTTATCACACTGCTTTCTCAGGAGAAAATCTATCAAAGCTTTAAATCTAAAACTCTCCCATTCTTCTCGAGCAACAAGATCAATTCATTAATATTTGGAAAGCTCTTGGTGTTATTAATCATCTGTTATTATTTTATTTATGTACCTCTTAGGAAGAAAAAGGCGGACGAACCAAGGCCAGCCTCACTAATGGCATTTTTTGACTTGGGGGGTTGCAGAAAAGAAGGATGGGAACATTTTTATTGGGTGAAAAGCAATCTTTCGTGCTTGCATTTTGTGTGGTGGAGGTAATAAAAGATGCTGCAAGTCATTCACAGGCTCAGAAAGGTAGAAGGTTAATTGTCTTAGCATTATAAATTCACTTCATATTCATGGACACAGAACAGACCATAATGAATTTATTTTGTATTCATGCAGACGTTGCAGTGTGCTCCATCCATGCTGCAATGCACTGAGCACCTATATCACAGGGGCGGTGGTTCAGGACATGGCCTCAGCCCATCATGCGCTGGGCAGACTGGAGAAGTTATTAAACCGTGTTGCCAAAAAGCTCGCCAGCGAGGTCAGCCCCTAAATGAGTTTAGCTCCTTCCCTAAGTCTATCTCATAAGAGTATCCACGGCTCGAAAATAAGTTTGTAATTGACTGATCCAGACAGATGAGTTTGGGAAGAGGTGATTGATGTCAGCAATATATTTGAACGCAATCAGCCTGGCCAAGAATACTAATTTGACTGCCTGGTTGAGTGCACAGACCTGCTGCTCAAGCAAACCTTGGGTAAGTAGATCAGGTTGCTGGTGTCCAAGCCCCCAACCGAATCAAAATATCGCCCTGGGCTTCTGCTTTTTCATGCTGTGTGAAGTGGCGCAGGTTCGGGAGTTGCAAAGTCGGTTGTGTTTTGTTGGGACTACGCTGCAGTTTGCTCTCAAGGTCTGGATGCCCCCAAGCTTTCCAGCGTGTGCTTACCTTTAAGCTCGCAAGTAATTCAGCTGATCTCAAGAGGTATAATCCACCCCAAAATGTCAAGAATGAGCAAGGACTGTGCAAAATCAGGTCGGAGGCAGACCTGGAAAGTTAAGTGCACGTTGGGAAGCGGGAGGCAGCAGGGCCTGTGAGCTTAAGGGATTTAGATAGAATTGTGGAAAATAACAGCCTCGGTCAGGGAGAGTCTTTTGCTAAGCTTAAAAGGCAGTGAGACAAACTCCAGGAGTACGTTTTCCATGGGATGTGGAGCTGTTTCAGAAAGGGCTGTGGCTGCATCTCCAAGCCTCTGTGCATCAAGTCCCCCCACAGTCCCCTAGAGCTGCCACATCAGGTCCCTGCATCTGCACCAGGCTTGGGAAACATCAGAGAAATGAAAAGGGCCAACTCCAGCAACCCCCCTGGAGACTGGAGAGAGGCAAATAGCAATCATGGGATGGATAAGTGGTAAAATCCATGTTTTCACCACTCCCATGCTTTCCATAACTGTGGCAATAACTCAGACAAAATCATGGTTTAGTTGCTTTACTGCAGGACCAAAATTAAGTGCTGGCGATTCTTCACCTTGAGGAGCAGTGTAAAGGAGCCTTTTCCCTTTATATTTTCTGGATAATTAGATTAATGGTGCACTCTGGGTGAGTTTTAATGTATGAAGGCTATGTTAGATCACTGTAATTCGTTGCTTTGCCAGCTAAAGTGCTCAGAGCCTGGGATGCATGCGGGTAAGTTCAGGGCTATAGCCTGTCTCCCTTGAATAAAGTGACAAAGGTCTCTATACAGCTATCGCTAGAAGATGGGTAGTTGCCAAGAGCAACGCCTACACAAGCTCCCTCAGGAGGACAAAGCCCACTGAGCTAAAAGTTGGCGAGGAAGGCTTGTTGCCCCGCGATGCCGCGTAGTGGTGACAAAATGCGCCCAGGCCCCCAAAATAAGGGGGCTGCTTATGCCTTTTTTTTTTTTTTTTCTTAAAAGAAAAGAAAAGAAGCAGCAAAACTACCAACATGGAGGGGGATTTTCACAAGCAGGGCAGTGGATCCAAGTGCTCAAACTGGTGCTAAATCCCTTGCCCCATTTGGGCAATGTCTGCCTCTGACTGCATCCAGATTTGAGCACTGACCAGTGTCTGAAGACGTGGTTACTGGTGTCTGAGTTACTAGAAAGCTGGCATTCACAGAAGCTCAGCATTTATGAAACGCCACCTTTTTGCCTTTTTTTTTTTTTTTCTCACTTTTCTCTCCCTGAAATACTGGGCGCTGATGATTGTCATCAGCTCAAGCCAGAAGTCAGCGGAGTCCATGCAGCAGGATGCCGATGGCCACAATCCTTGCCTGTTGCTACCTTGGGGGACTGAGTTCCTTGGTGATGGACAGGTCTCTGTGGCAGTGCAAACTGGGGTTAATTTTGGGTGGTGGGTCCATGCTTATGGCCAGTGGAAACAACTGTGGTGTCCCCCCAGAGCTCACGCTGGCTGTGACCCCCTTTCTCCTCTGCATTGCCATGTGAAAGACCTGCGGGCACAGCAGAAAGCAGGAAGGGCTCTGCAGGGAGGTTAGGAACAGGGGACAGAGCCTCCCTGCCCTTTCCCTGCCTGTTGTAATTCCTCCCCTTGCTCCTCCTCAGTTTGGCAGCTTGGACAGGTCCCTCCTGCCTGTTCCCACCTCCCAGATGCTCTGCAACGCCTGCGCTCCCTCCAAACCTATCTCCACCTAACAGGGCTGGCGCTGCCATCATCTCTGCGCCTCTTTAACTTTTGCAGGATGTGAAAAAGCAACAGAAATCGAATCCTATTTAGAGGTATCCACCAAGAGGGGACTTTTTTTTTTTTTTATATCCTCCTTCCCCTTCTCTCCTTCTTGAAATGAAGTTTCTTGCACTGCTCATTAGATGATAAGTGAATATAGAAAAACCTTTGAGCGAAGGTAATTCCTGGCGTGCGGAAGAGGGCTGTGGTGCTGGCTGTACATTTATGAATGCAAACGAGTCCGGGCGTCCTGTGGGGATGCTTTGTCAGTCCTTTTATCTCCAAAACCAAAGTTCAAACTGACTTCCTGAGTCAAGAACCATAAAATTATTCTGCTGAAAGAATTCTCAAATGCCATCTGTGGAGGGGGAGACCTTCATTTATCAGCCTCTGAACTGGTCTGTGCATGCGCAGGGGAAATGAAAGAGCCCCTCATTATCAGGGTCCTATTCAGCTTCATGCTGCTCTCCTGTAATTGATGGCATATATTATGCTCCAACAGGGAAAATCCTGGTGACTCAAATGGAAATCTGTAATAATAATAACCCAGTGTACTTCTGTAGCCCATTTTATCTCCAGATCTCAAAGCACTTTTAAGACAATTAACCAAGACCCACAGAAAATCCTGTGAGACCAGGGAGTCTTTAACACACAATTTACCTTTATTGCAAACTTGACATGAGTTGTATGTTGAGGGCTGTCCCCTTGTCGGAGCATCACCAGCACCCCAAGTGCCTGTGATGTATGCGCCTCCTGTCTGTGTGCATAGACCAAAATTCAAGCAAGTGATGCTTAGTTGGTGCCAACACAACCATGGACACGGGCTAAAGATGCCCAGGTGTCTGGCTGCACTTGTCATTCAGGAAGCATTTCCAGGATCTGCTGCTAAAAACTTGCAAATGTGTGGATCAGGGCATTTGTGCATGTTTGTGGAGTGGCTCTTCTCTGGGCTGGCCCTGGAGCAGCATCCAAGTGCATGGGGCTGAGCTTCCTTTAGGTGACCACAAAGGCAGAACCCAACAAGCACCCTATGTCATGGATAGGATGCATACACAGAAATGTCAAAGCCTGGTTATATAAAGCAGAGGGAGCCACGTGGCAAGGAAATAACACCAGAGAAGGAGGAGAAATGCAGCTGGTATGATTGCCAATGCATCTGTCCTGGTTACTTCCCACGAAGGAGAAGCAACACCATGTTGCCAATGCTATCCTTTAATTGCAGCACCAGTTAATGGACTTTGGTTTACAGGCAGTTTGCTGTATGTTTTGTTTGTTTGTTTTAAAGGTATTTTAAGTTCATCACTTTTTTAGTAGCTCTTCCTGCAACTACACATTGCTGCCATGGTGTCAGGGACTGGCATAGCCATGTGTGCTTTATTTCTGATGGCAATTTAGCTGAGTACAGGGATGGCAAAAACACTGATGCCCCTGTGGGTTGGTTGTGATCTGAATTCCAGTGGTGCTGATGCAAAGATCAAGCCCAGCTCCTGAATATGCACCTGGAGCAGATGCAAACTTTCTGGGGGCTGAACAGAGAGCTCGGGCTCTGTTCCCTTTTAATCTTCAGTTACCTGTATTGCCGAGCAGGTTGTGGCCAGGGTAGGGAACTGGACGATCAATATTACACTGAGGTCCTCATTGTTTCAGCAGCCACATGCCAACAAGGAGGAGGACCTGAAGGTTGCTCCCCTCCCCGTCCAGCCCTCCCTCCGGCCAGTCTCTTCCACCATCTCCCAGTACTGCCTAAAGGTGGAGGACCTTATTTAATTAAGTAATGAGAATCGAATATGATTGCTACAAGCATCAGCTAATTAAAAGGAGGGAAACTGCAAATTAGAAGTGCCATGAATTCAGTAAAAATCAATCAAATTAGAGCGTCTCATCATCCCTTCAAATGGACCTGATTTTCTCTCTGTTTAACCCCTAAAATGACAAGATATTGTTCAGTGGTAGAAGAGGATGCTGAAGAGACAGGCGTTGGGTCATGCCTGTTACCCAAAAGTGGCATTTGGCACTTGAAAGGCATGTGGGTGCCCCCGAGCTTTAATTTTCTCAGGAGCACGGCTGGCCCTGTGCTTTCCTTTCCTCTCTGCAGGTACTCACCTTACTGCTGGCAGGGACCATCTTCCTTTAAGTCCTAACCAAAGAGTATGACAGCAGCACCCACCAGAAGAGGAGGAAGAAAAATCCCACTTAATCAAAGAGAATATTAAAGCTGAGCTTTTTGTACAGCATGGGCCTCAGATTGAGAAATCCCCTCCATCAGCAGGGAGGAGAGCGAGGGAGAGAGAAGGAGATAAAAAGGCATCAGAGTTTTAATTAAAAAGCCACATCCCGCCTTCATTTGTGGCTGGTTTCTGGATGTCTTCATTAGGCTTCACCCTTTAAACACTCGTTATCAAAGATTTACAAATTCCAGCAATTTGGTGCCTGCATTCACTTGAACAGTCCCCATTTGGCTGTGAGTTTGGTTTCCAATGCAGCAAACCCACCTGGCTGGGCGGGATGGCACATGGGGTGCATACAGAGTTGCATTTCCCACCACACATCACTGTTTTCACTGGAGCTATAGGACTGCTGACTCCTGGCTGAGCCCACGAGCATCCTGCAGTGAACGCCTGGCTCTGTGCTCCCGGTGCTCCGTGCCTGATCAGATCCCCACAAACTGCAGCAGGATGGGGTTTGGGCAGTGCCTGGGTCCCCAAACCCTCCTCTGAGAAGTGCCACGGGACCTTTCACAGCCACCAGTCCGTGCCTTAATGTCAATTAAAGTGCTAATGATCCCTTCCAAATTGGGCTGCATACATGCTGTTTTCACCCCAAGGAAACCAGATGTATTTTAAGATCCAGAATAAAAAGAGATCCCATAAAGCAGGCAACAAAAGCCTCATTTTCTGTGTTCCCCCCCCCCCCCCGCCCCCCCCTCTTTTGGCTGTGATGCCGTGCCAGGCAGGGGCACGTGGCAGTTCGCACAGGGGCCAGCACTCAGGCTGCGTGCAGCCGCCGTCTCCAGCATCGTTAAATGTTTAATCCCAAGAACAGCCGAGAGGCCGGGACACCTGGGTTCAGTGCTCACGCTTGCCAAGCTGTCTTGCCTAATAATTAGCGGAGCGGCAGGAGTCAGGGTGCACAGGTTCGTATCCTGCGTATGTCAAGCCTGCTTTCTTTGGAAACTCAGCGCCTCCAAGGCGGCGGTGACCTTGGGCCACGTGGCTGCTTCCCATCCCTGAGATGCTTTCTTCATCCCTCCTGCAGGGCTGCTATAGGGGACCAATGCTCCAGGATGCTGCATTTGTCTCGATGCAGGGTGAGGATGGGGTGGCAACACTTGCTTTCCTCTTCCTACCCAGACCTCATGCTAGGAGTGCAGGTGGCCACCAGGGTGGAAGCCACCGTCGCCCTGCAATCCTGCATTTAGACCCTTGCTCAACCCTTTTTCCCTTAAAGAAAGTCACCGGTGCAGCACCTTGCTGCTGGAGCAGGCGGCCCAGGTCCCTCCGCTGGGTCCCAGTGACAGCTGCTGCAAGCGTGTTCCTGCAGCCAGCCGCCGGACCTGACAAGACGTGTTAATTAGGATGTGATGTACCACGATATGACACATCTAAAGCACGGCCGAATTGGCACTGTCAGTCACAGCAGAGGGGGGGGGGGGGGGGGGGGGCACTCCCACGGCTTTTAATTAGCAGGAAGCGTGTGCTGACAGCACCAGGCCCCGCTCGCCCCTGCAAGCGTCTGGCGTGTTCGAGGTCTGTGGCTGCTATCCCCAGGCTGGTCCAGAGGGATGTCCCCTGCCTGTGAGCAAATCCAGAGCCCGGGCTCTGCTGGCTGTCCTCCGTGAAGGACTGACCCGCCCTATGGGGTGGCTGTCACCTGGATGCAGGTGTCCTGTTGGAGCCGAGCATCCCCCGGGGTGGGAGGCTTGGCTTTCCTCCCAGTGTCACTCACCTCCTCTGCCTTGACCCAGGCAGCGCTTTCAGCTGCCTTGGTGTGAACCTGTGCTGAGGGGTGGTTGTGCCATCAACACAGCCCATGAGTGCCCTATGGGGCACAGGGAGCTGTGAGACCTGTGAGGGCCACTTGCTGCTCCCTGCTACGTGGTTTGGGGCGGGTTGTGTTGTTCCTCACAATTTCAGCACCACTAATGGGACCAAAAGAGCTGTTAGGGTGACTTAAGTAACATCTTCAGTGCTTTACCTTTGGGGAAAAATCGTGCCTCCACCCCAGACATCTGGCTCCTTTGTTTTAAGACCAGAAACATCTTTGTCTTTGGTGTAACTGCACCCAAGTAAATCAGGGAAAAATCTGGAAATTCCCTGGGTCTGGTCCTGACAAAGCATTTGTCTCCATGACTTCTGCTGGCAATGTGCTTCTGAATCGATGGAAGTTATTTCCCAGTTCGTCTTGGACTGTACACATGGGCCCTTTTAGACAGGTGAATGGTACGGCTTGCATGTTGTTGTTGTACAATAATTGTCATTGCTCTGCAAGGAGTTTCAGATGTATCTCAAGTGGAAATAATATCCCTATTTTACAGGAATATAGAAATACATACCCAAGCCTACTTCCACACAAGGGTACAGCTGCTATCCCCAGCTCCCATGTACGTGATTGCTTTTTCCATCTCCAAGGGAGCTTCTCTTGAAGAAATGTTCACATTTCTGCACAATGTGCATGGGCTTCAAGAAAAAAGCCAGAGAAAGGCCCAGATTGACATGGGTGATCAGTGAAGCTTCTCCAGGAGAAAATCTCTCCAAAGTGTAGCGCTTGGCATGGCCTCATGTTTCATGCTGGCTCTCCAGGGCCAAGTCACAAGTCACCCCTGCCACAATGCCGCAAGTCACCCCTGGAAGCACACGAGAGGGGCACCTAGCTGTCGGTATCAACCCTTTTCATATGGAAATAAAGACCCCAAAATAGACAACCATCATGCTTTAGGTCAGACACTGTGCACGTGCACATGCAAATATAGATTCACCCTCTCAGAGCTAGTGGTCTGTATGGAAAAGTCTGTCTCCATCAGTCTGGAGATGCTTTGGGCCCTCCTGGACCTCACCAGGTTGCTTACAGCTTCTGGTGCTCATGCAAGCTTGAGCCTGCCATGGATGAAATATTTATCAGCCGGATTTATCGGCCAGCTCTCACCTCCCTCCCACTTTGCACCTCATCCTTTGCCCAACCACGGCCTCTCCCACATTCCCCAAATGTCCCTGTTCCAAGCTTTTTCCCCCCAGGATTCAGGGACCATCTTCCATCAAACAGAAATGGATGGTGGTGGGAGGCTGGGCTTCCTTCTTTCACTGAAAAAAGATTTGAAAATAAAAAAATAAAAGACCCTTGTGATTTGGGCTAGGGAATAAAATGTTGCGGGGGGAGAGGAAAAGTATTTCTCAACATAATGAAAACACAAATGGACAAGATAATTATCTTCATAAGGGCTTGGATCCATGACAATACATCTCATTTTATAAAGCCCATTAGAGTTGGAATTTTATGCAAAACGCTAAAAGAAATCTAAAAATATAAGGCAATCGAGTCAAAGCAATGGGGTTTATTAAAGGGGGGGGGAGGTGTTATATTGGAAGCAATAAACCCTGGAAGAACCAGGAAAACAGTGTTCTAGTAAAACCATCATAAATTACTGTGGTTTAATCACTTGGTAAATAACTAAGATACTTCTGCAGGTTTTAGCATGTCACTAAAAAAAAAAAATAAAAATCCTAAACCTTTGTACATTAAGGATTCAGCCAGGATGATTTTTGTGGAGACTGAATTGCAGAAGAGTGTCATTCTAGCAATTTACTTTTTTAAATAATAGTATATTATTTTCTGCATGGATCCACTTTTTCAACCTCTCCCATGCTTTTAAGATATCATTTACCATTAGTTGGTGTTTTTTTTTCCCTTTCCCCACTCAGCTCACTCTTGAGTCTTTGAACACATGAAATTATATTATTCCAAGCAATCTTCCCCACCACAGCAAAAAGCAAACACTTATGGAAACTCCTGGAGGGTCTCAGTTCTAAAAATGATCTTTCATGTACTTGGACCTTAATTGCAAGATATTATATGGGTGGTTTAGAAAATATAAGCATATTTTGCATGACTTTCTCTTTACCTCTTAAGTAGGTAGAATCAAAAGAATGGCTGCTCTCCTCCAGGTTATGGTGCATTATATTAAAACGGACCACCTTAATTTGATATACTTTCTCTGAATTGCTCCTGTGCAGCTGAGTTGAACCCGGCTCTTGGTGCAGATTCTGAGGAGCAGGTTAAGTAGGGTAAGTGCAAGGAGGAGCTGCCTGCCCCTTCACCAGCATCCTGGGGCCAGGCCATAACTACCAGCTCCTGCCAGCAAATGCCTTGCTCGTCTCACGTGCCTTTATCCCATCTTCAAAACCACTTTGCTTCAGATGGAGGCCTGATGTGAAGCCCGGCCTGGCACAGGGGACATCTGCGCTCTGCGGTGACATATCCTGCCCAGTGCCCCTGTGTGAGCCGCTGAAGAGCTTTTGCCTTTGAGCATCTCATTTCCCATCCCACAGGGCTGACCTCTTACGAGGCTAACCTTCACGCTGGAGTCTCTTTAATTCCCCTGTAATATTTCCTCAGCCATCAGCACTCCAGCCTGTGCAAGGAAAGCTGCGATCAAAAGCCCCCCACTGCATTTTTTAAACAACCCATTAATGCACTAAAACAGTGATGGGGCGTTGCTGTAAGAAACTGAAAGCTGTGTTCATCCAGAAAACCAACCACACATTTTACTCCCTCTTACCATTTAGCATCTTACAGCAAGCAGCCCTTGCACCCTGCATGGTTGGAATCCACCAGGCAATGTCGAGATGGGCACAGCAGCTCCTGCAGGGTGAAGAGGAGTTGCAGTGGGGGAGCTTACATGGAGAAATCAGCAAGCAGAGTGGTTATTTGGTAAATAAACCAGGCAGTTTTTTGTTGCAAACTTCTCTTCTTACTTACCATGGAGCACAGAGCTGAATGTACCCATTTACTTCGACATATGCAGTTGCTTTGCTGTACTGACGAGCACTGGGATGAGGCTCTGGTAAGACTGGTGCCAGGGGAGGCTGAATGTGTGCATCAGACCCGAGTGGCAGTGCTCCTATGCAGCCCCAGGGAAACGTGCTTTAGGCTAGAGGTGTAATTGCAAAAGCATGGAGTGTGGCCATGCCTAAACCCCTCCCTTGCGTTCAGTTTAGCCAGAGGACCCCTCGCCTTTTTCTGCTGTTGCTCTGTGCCACACTGTGCCCCTCCGTCTTGCCCCAGAGCTGGCTGTGCTGGTGTAGTGCTCAAGCAATACAACAGCCACTCTGCAAAGAGGGCTTTAGCCCATTTGCCACGGAGCTTCAGCTTGTGAGTATCTCTGTGATGAAAAAGAGCCTGTTTGCCTGGAACTGGCACGATAGAGGGAGATTTATGAATACCCCAGGTCTCGTGGTTTTGGCATCCTCCTGAAATATTAATTCCTTGCGGGCAGCTGTTAATCTTGTGGGGTGCTGGGACCCAGGGTGACTTTGTGGTCAGGAGCAGGCACACAGGCAGCAGTGGGGCAGGAACTTGCTGAGCTTCTTCATCCCCTCCATGCCCCTGCTTCTGCCCACCCTGTATTTGGGCTGTCCCCAAGGGACAACAGGTCCGCACCCCCAGGAGCCAAGGGGAACCCGCACTTCCCCCTGCAGTTGCAGAGGGAAGGCTATAAAATATGACCACTTAAAAGCTCAAAGCTTGGAAGGGAGACAAACAGAAAGCACTAAAATTTACTTTTTTTAAAAGTGCTCATGATTTTTTATTTATTTGTTTTAAGCCAGTCCCACGAGGTGGGGGCATAAATCACATTTTATTTGAGCACTTGGATTGGGAAATCCATCTCTTTTGAGCCAGAGAGCAATGGATGCTTAAGGCTTGTAAAGCCCCTTAAAATGTACTTCTCGATCTAACACAGTGCTGCTCAGAGAGTCCAAGTCTGAGCAGCCCTGGCAGGAGTCCAGCTGCCACCTAAATGCCCAGAGTTTTCTTTTTCCTCTGAGCAGCTCGCCCCCATCCCACTCCGGTGTCAGCCCCTCCATTTCCAGCATAAGGACACGCTCTGTTTCCTGCGCGCATCTTGTTCTGCAAAAAAAGGCTCTCTGCCGTAAATCAAAAGCTGAAAGCAATTCGTAAAAGTGAAATTAAAGTCCCGAATACAGGGCTTTAAAAAAGAAAAAGCAAACCCACTAGGTTTAGTCCCTGGCTGGCAGGGAAGGGAAATAAATAAATAAAAGCTTGAATTAAAATTCTGGGGAAGTCATCCAAAATAAATATGCAATATTTTCCTGCAAAAGACCATCATATTATTTTTATTTTTTCACTCCCAATATGATCAGACTACTTTACATTTTAATAAATGCATAGTTTTGAAGGGAAAAATAGTATTGCTTTGATATGGCAAAGATTATTTGATCAAATAACGTATTAGAACTTTTCAGGACTGCATTATGGAGGGAAAATGTTTGTTTCTTTGCAGTATTCGTCTATCTAATAGGCAATGATTGCAAACAAATAATTATACGCTGGAACAAATGGGGAAAAATTAAGGTTATCTGGCATGGAACAGCAGAGGAACATCAAGTAAGATAACAATAACGGAGTAATGTATAGCTAAATGTTGTGCAGATAATTGCATATCAATTGGCTGATTGCGGAACGGGTTGAAAAATGAAGACAGCTGATTGCGTGGCGGAGGGGGTCTCCATCCTTCAGCTCATACAGTGAAGCATCACCCGCTGCATCCTGCCAGCATCTTCTCCTCCAGAATCAGCAGGGGCTGGCCTGGAGGGACACAGAGAAGCTCCTATTTGCAGCGGTGGCATCTTCGTGCATAATTGTCCCCAAGCGTGCCACCCTCCGCTCAGGAGCTGGGGGGGTAATGGTGCAGAAAAGACGGGATTTTTGTGTGTTTTGTGTATTTTGTGTCTTCCTCTAGCAGTTGTGTTCCCAGGGATGCTCAGCATCTCTATTTGATTATCAGATATATGAGAGCAGAAAGTAGCCAAAGCCATCGCGAGCCTCCCTTGGCTGAACTCTTTGGCCACTGCTCAGGATTTGATGGTCATGGTAGGTACAGACTGTGGTCCTTAATGTATATTATGCATAGTGAATCATCTGAGCTGCTTTAGTAAGGACTGGAAGAAACAAATAGTTATTGCAATTGTTTTTTCGCCTGCTTTTCCAAAGCATGCTGAGCCTGTTATGAGCGCGGGGCTCAGTGTGAACCCAGCTCTTGTGAGTAGGTGGTGAAACTGCCAGGTTTACAGCTGCTCAAGGGCAG